>NC_054834.1:76366190-76685126 GCF_018345385.1 Vulpes lagopus
GCCACCCATGCCTCATCTCTGAGGACACAGCACCCCTAGCCACCACATGGCCAGGAGTTTCAGGTGTCCCACAGTCTTACTCAAGCATCACTGACTTCCTGGACCCCAGGAAGGGTCAAAGGGAAGGGTCCAAGAAGGGAGTAGGCAAGAGGCAGAGGGCCCCAGAGGCCCCAGCCTGGTGGCTGCTGTGTGCACACCTCCCGCAGCAAACCCACACCGACCAGCAGGCCACCCACCCATCTTCCCCCTCACTGGCAGGGCAGCTGCCAAATGCAGGGCTGCTGGGAGATGTGCCTAATGGAAGTCAGTCTCCTTGCTTTTGCTGGGAGCTCCTTGCTGGGAAGTTCTTTTGCCTTTGAGGTTTTCAGAAATCTGAAAGGAGTTGCTGTCTGGACTCCACACACCCTGCAAGCAGGGAAGCGTGAAGATGTGGTGCAAGACCAGTGCTCCGGGGCAAGCACACGTTGTCATGTGTGAGCCAGCGGGGTCACCCGTTAAGATGGCTTGGACATCCTGCCTCAGTCCCAGGGACCCTTCCACCCTTTGTCACCTCTTCTTCAACTGCCACTCTGCTGTGTCACCAGTGTTTAGTGACACCTGGCACATGTTCCAAGGGCTCTGCATGTTTTACTCTGTCTATCCCTCCCAACAACCCCGTGAGGTAGGGAGTATAATTCTCCCCATTTTGCGGATGAGGTTACTGAGGCACAAAGAAGCTCAGTAATTTGCTGTCAGTGACCCAGCTAAGACTTGGTGGAGAGGGCTTTGTTCTCCAGCAGGGAGGCTCCCAGGGGCTGAGCTCAGAGCCCCACTCCACCTTCTAGCTCTCCTGCAGCCTGCCTGGTCCCACCCAGGCCCAGAGTCCATCCTGCCTGGTCCCATCTGAATCCCACAAATCCCCACAGGGAGTAAGGCGCAGCCAGGAGGAATAAACAAAGAATAAAGTACTGGGGATCCCTGGGTGGCTCAACGGTTTGGCGCCTGCCTTTGGCCCAGGGCGTGATCCTGGAGTCCCGGGATCGAGTCCCGCGTCGGGCTCCTTGCATGGAGCCTGCTTCTCCCTCCTTCTCTGCCTCTGTCTCTCTCTCTCTCTCTCTCTCTCTCTCTCTCTCTCTCTCTATGTCTATCATAAATAAATAAATAAATATTAAAAAAAAAAGAATAAAGTACTTGCTGCTGCAGAGCTTTTACCCGGGGCTCTGTGCCTCCCTCAGAGTGTCCAGTGAGAGCGCCCACATGAGCACACGCACACGCACATCCAAAGATGCATGCTCTCACTCACATGTACTCACACTCACAACACGCATACTTTGCTCACACACACAAACTCACACACCTGCACACTCACACATTCATGACACACAATACATACACACTCAAATGTCTCTGCTGACACACTTACACACATCCACAAGCTTGGGACATACACATCCTCACACTCACACTTACACACTCATATACTCTCACACATCCTCACACTTTACCCTCACACTCCCGTGTGCTCTCACACACTCACACTCTCCTGTACTCACACACATGCCCACATGCTCACACATTCGTGTGCTCACACGCATGAGGGTGTATTCCCACCTCCACCCACTCCCAGCTGGCCGGTTTGTTCTCAAGCTGCTGACACCACATCGAGTGAGGAAATTGGATAGATGACTCCCACCTCAGTGGGGGAAGCAGCAGGGGAGGGGTGGCCATCTGGGCCTCACACCACCTGGAGGTGACAATATCGTCAGCTTAGGCACAGCCAGAGGGGGTCCCTGCAGGCTGCCAGGCAGGGAGTTATGAATCGCTCGAAGATGAGCAGAACATTCCTGATGTCTTGCCTGGACATGAGTCCCTATCGCATGCCTGAACCAATACTGATTTTCCCTGGGTTCTCTCTCTCTTTTTTTTTTCAATTTAAGTTTCATCTGTGAAAAGCTCAGGGTGTGCCGAGCACCTTGTCACTGCCCTGCTGGACACCCTTCAGTTGTCCCAGGTGGGTACTGCTCTATCCCCATTTCACTCGAGAAGCAAAGCAGACCTGGGCCCCAGTGGATTGTCACAACCACAAGGCCACTTGGTTCTCAGGTGTTCCCACCAGCACTTCACCTGCCCTCACTGCATGCCACCTCCCTGGGACTCCATGGGGCCCACCCTCCACATTCTCCACACGGACTGGCATGGAAGAGAGAGGGGAAGGGGCTTCCCATCACCCTGCTCATGGGCCACATGCCCCTCACCATCACAGCCCAGCCAGACTCCAGGCAGGGGAAGGAGGAGCCCCCTTGGCAACCTCCAGGACCTCTGCCAGCATAAATGTGGACAGCCGGGCGAGGCACACAGGGCTACTGAGATGCATCGTTTCATTTTCAAGGAGACAGCATATCTTTGGATCTTGCCCATGCTGCAAGTCATATAAAATAATAGGATCTTTCTGAAGGGCAGTATGATCATATATACTGAAAGCCTTCAAAATGTGCATGCATGAGCACATCCTTTAACACATTAATTCACCTCTAGGAAACGTATCCTAAGGAAATATTTGGACAGATGAGCTAGAATGTAGGCACAAGGATGTTCATTGCAGCACTGTTTAAAATAGTAAGAAATTGAAAACAGCCCAAGTAGCCAACAATAGAGAACAATCTAAATAAATCATAATATACCCCCAAATTGTTTTTAAGATTTTATTTTTAATCTCCAGACCCAAGGTGGAGCTTGAACTCACAACCCATAGATCAAGAGTCACATGCTTCACCAACTGAACTAGCCAGGCACCTCCCCCTCCAATTTTTTAATGTAATTATTGGCATAGATAGTAAAATCTATTTAAAACAGATTATAAGGGATCCCTGGGTGGTGCAGCGGTTTGGCGCCTGCCTTTGGCTCAGGGCACGATCCTGGAGACCCGGGATCGAATCCCATGTCGGGCTCCTGGTGCATGGACCCTGCTTCTCCCTTTGCCTGTGTGTCTCTGCCTCTCTCTCTCTGTATGACTATCCTAAATTTAAAAAATAAATAAATAAATAAAATAAAACAGGTTATAATAACTTATTTACATTTTGATGGCATATCCATTGAAAATCTCTATCAATAAAGAAAAATGTAGGGGCGGCTGGCAAGCTCAGTCTGTGGAGCCTGCAACCCTTGATCTTGATGTCATGGATTCGAGCCCCATGTTGGGTGTGGAGATTACTTAAAAATAAAATCTTTAAAAAATAAAAATAGGGGATCTCTGGGTGGCTCAGCGATTTAGCGCCTGCCTTTGGCCCGGGGCGCAATCCTGGAGTCCCGGGATAGAGTCCCACATCGGGCTCCCAGCATGGAGCCTGCTTCTCCCTCTGCCTGTGTCTCTGCCTTTCTCTCTCTATGTCTATCATAAATAAATAAATCTTTAAAAAAAATAAAAATAAATAAAAATAAAAAATATAAAGAAAAATCTGGGTGTGAATGAATCAAAATGTTAACTAACAAGATTATCTATGAGTACTGCCACCAATTGTCTTTCATTTTTGCCTTTTTGTATTTCCTGATTTTTTTCTAAAATTAACATTCAATGAAGGTGAACTTTCCTCGATCATGCGTATATATATATATATATATATATATATATATATTAGTTTGACTAAATATGAAATATGCCCACGGAAGAGTACATAAGAACTGGAAGGGGGGAAGCCCAGGTGGCTCAGCAGTTTGGCGCTGCCTTCGGCCTGGGGCCTGATCCTGGAAACCCGGGATCGGTCCCACATTGGGCTCCCTGCGTGGAGCCTGCTCCCTCTGTCTTGTCTCTCTCTCTGTCTCTCTCATGAATAAATAAATAAAATCTTTAAAAAAAAAAAAAAAAAAGAACTGGAAGGAAATTGTTTTCACTGTGTGCTTTTTTTTTTTTTTTTAAGATTTTATTTATTTATTCATGAGAAACACAGAGAGGCAGAGACACAGGCAGAGGAAGAAGCAGGCTCCCTGCAGGGAGCCCAATGTGGGACTCGATCCCAGGACTCCAGGATCACGACCTGAGCCAAAGGCAGCCCCTTAACCACTGAGCCACCCTGGTGCCCCTTCACTGTGTTCTCTACTGTATCCTTTGAATTTTGAATCATGAGCTTATGTCTTTTGAAAAATATAAACTAGGGCAGCCTGGGTGGCTCAGCAGCTTAGCGCTGCCTTCAGCCCAGAGCGTGATCCTGGAGCCTGCTTCTCTCTCTGCCTGTGTCTCTGCCTCTCTCTCTCTCTCTCTCTCATGAATAAATAAACAAAATCTTAAAATATATATATAAACTAAATTTAAAAATAAACAAAGACTTAAGGAGTCTCTTTGCCTTTCACAAACCCCATTTTTGCACAGCAGTGAATGTAGAGGGAAACTAGTTATACCAGAGTTGCAAACCCAAAAAGGCCAAGGAGATAAATGAGGGATAGAACTGGTATGAGCAATAGGGAGTGGTGGGGACTGTGACAAACCAGAAAGCAGAGGCCCTCTCTATTGCAGCAACATGATTCTGCATCAGCTGATCAGACCATACAGAAAGCCGACCCTAGGGCTGCCAGTTTTTCACTAAAAGTCAACGATCCAGACTTTCATATACATTTTCTCATTTTAGAATGCATGCTGTCCCCTCCCCCCCAAAAAAAGTCTCTATAGTCCAGGGACAGGTAGCCAGTTTGCAATCCCTGCTCCATTACTGTGGAACATTCTTATTGAGAGCCCCAGGGAACGTTAGGGAGGGGCAACTTGCCTAGAGTCAACCAGTCCTTGCACAGGACACAGACAAAAAACTGGCACCCCGACTTCACTTTCAACAGTAGTTAGTTAACAGTGACTTGTAGGGAGGTGAATGTTTATGGGACTGTCAGGCTGTCTGAGGGACATCGGCGTATTAACAGAGCCAGGAGCCCCAGCCTGCTCTTTGAGGCCACTTTTTTTTTTTAAGATTTATTTATTTGAGAGAGGGGGGAGCACAAGTGGAAACAGGAGGGGCAGAGGGAAAGGGGAGAAAATCTCAGGCAGACTTGGAGTTGAGCGTGGAGCCCAATGCAAGGCTTGATCTCACAACCCTGAGATCATGACCTGAGCTAAAACCACGAGTCAGGTGCCCTTCCAACTGCACCACCCGGGCACCCCTCTCTAAGGCCATCTTACGAGTGGGATCCTGGGTGGGGGGACGGCAGGCGGTGTCTGCCTTCAGCTCAGGTCATGATCCTGGGATTCTGGGATCAAGCTCCAAGTCACGCTCCTTGCTCAGCAAGGAATCTGCTTCTCCCTCTCCCTCTGTCTGCCACTCCCCCAGCTTGTGCTCTCTCTCCATCAAATAAATAATAAAATCTGGGATGCCTGGGTGGTTCAGCTGTTTAGTGCCTGCCTTCAGCCCAGAGCGTGATCCCGGAGTCCTGGGATCGAGTCCCACATCGGGCTCCCTGCATGGAGCCTGCTTCTCCCTCTGCCTGTATCTCTGCCTCTCTCTCTGTATCTCTCATGAATAAATGAATAAGATCTTTAAATAAATAAATACAATCTTTAAATTTAAAAAGAAAAAAGAGTGGGATAGATCCAATGTAGAAGGATGAGCCCCCTCTGTTCTCCTGATTCCATATCCTCATAAGGCTGGCCTGGTCAGAGGCCAAAGCAGACTCCCAGGCAGCGGATTCTGATCACTTGCCTCTGACCTGTGGCCACCCTCTCCCTTCCCATTCTGCTGGTTCACACCTGCCCAACCTACCACCCAAGTCACAGCTGTCTCCCTCGATGAGTGGTCAGGCATCCTAAGCACACAGGATAGAGACAGGATTCAGATCAAGACTGGCTCATTCGTCTGAGCCCCAACCCTCTCCACCCCCAACCGGCCTCCCCTCTAAGCCCATCCTCTGAGCTTCAATTCCTTCACCCACAAAATGAGGCCAAGAAGGTCTCTTTCTTAGGATGAGTTACCATAGGATAAAAGGGTAAGGAGACTGGAGAGACTTTTATCCAGCAAATTAGCAAAGGTTTTTAAATGATAATGTTCAGGGAATATAATGAAAGGGGACATTTTCATGTCCTAATTCCAAGACTATATGCCAGTACGACACTTATGAAGGGTTATTTGAAAGTATATTTCAAAATGTATATCAAAGTCTGCCGGCAAACCTATTGAGACAGGACTCAGATGAATGGTCGCCTCGGGCTGGAGACTTGAGGGGCAATGGGGCATGACTGCCAATGGGTAGAGTTTCCTAGGGAGGTGAGAAGTGTTCTAAAATTAGCGGTCATGGCTGCGCGACTCTGAATATACTAAAAAAATCACTGAATTGTGTACTCTGAAATGGAGGAATAATACATTATATGAATTATATCTCAAGAAAACTATTTTTAAATGCCCAGATTTGTGTACAAATGTGTTTGTTTGTTTCAGCATCATTTATAAGAAAAGCAAAGTTTTCGACAAATTGCAACATCCAGCATTGAGGTAAAATTAAAGCCCTTCTTTACAGTGGAACTCCTGGGGTTGAAGGAATTCTGGAATGGGACCATCGGGATCAAATGCACTTCTAGCTGAGTGACCTTGAGCAGGTGCTGACCATCACTGAGGTTCATCTTTCTCATCTCTGAAACTAAATTGATGCTTTTCTCATAAACTAGTTGTGAGGAGTCAGGGAGATAACCCACGTACAGTGCTCAGGACCTGTCCCAGTGCATCGGAAGGCCTCAGTCAATCTCAGTAAACACTTCACGACTGAATGACCACAATGTCACATCTGTTCATTTGCAAGTTCATCTTTTTATTTTTTTAAGATTTTATTTATTTATTCATGAGAAACACAGAGAGAGAGAGAGAGGCAAAGACACAGGCAGAGGGAGAAGCAGTCTCCCTGCCAGGAGCCCGATGCAGGACTCGATCCCAGGATCCTAGGATCACAACCCAAGCCAAAGGCAGACACCAACCACTGAGCCAACCAGGTGCCCTTGCAAGTTCATCTTAACAGTTGTGTGACCCCCTTTTTAAAAAATAGGGGGATCCCTGGGTGGCTCAGCGGTTTAGCACCTGCCTTCCACCCAGGGTGTGATCCTGGAGACCCAGGATTGAAGCCCACGTCGGGCTCCCTGCATGGAGCCTGCTTCTCCCTCTCCCTCCCTCTCTCTCTCTCTCTCTCTCTCTCCGTGTCTCTCATGAATAAATAAATTAAATCTTAAAAAAAAAAAAATAGAGAAGCCTGGGGCTGTTGTGTGAGCTGTTCATGCCACGGTCAGTAACAGAGGACTCATAATTCCAGATGCTTTCCCCATCTCCTCTTCTCCTGGGGACCTTCTCCTAGGCATTTCTCTCCTCTCTCAGACCCTCAGGATGGGACACAGTTGGATGTCCCACCCAATGACCAACACCACCCAACGGCCCTTAATCCACACCCATGGCACCCCACCTGCCCCTGGGGGCCTGCCCGCCTTTGCCCTGACCTCAGTATCTCTAGGGTCATGTTTGCCAAGGGGCAAACCTTCCCCTCAGAATGGGATGGGAAGGCCCACCAGGAGATGACCCTACAGGATAGTATGGGAAGAGAAGGCCCAGAGACACCTAGAGTGGTAATGTCTAGGCAATCCTGGGGTAGACTTCTCTGCACTATACAAATAGCTCAATGCCAGGGTGGCTGAGCAGTTGAGTGTCTGCCTTTGGCTCAGGGCATGATCCTGGAGTCCCAGGATCGAGTCCTGCATAGGGCTCCCTGCATGGAGCCTGCTTTTCCCTCTGCCTATGTCTCTGTCTCTGTCTCTGTCTCTCTCTGTGTCTCTCATGAATAAATAAAATCTTAAAAAAAAAAATAGCTCTGACCTGGGGTGCCCACAAAGATGCTGGGCCACAGCCACCTAGCAGGGATCACACAGCAGGGTGTCTCCCACTCCCCTGGAAAGGGTGAGATGGCTGTGAGGGCCATGAATATGGGCTGCTCCTCTCACTCATTTGTTCACGGACAGGCACCAAGCTCTATCCAACTGACCTCTCTCTAAGGGCTTACCCCTCCTCCTGCTCCTCCTTACCCAGCGAGTTGCCGGAGGGGAATCCATGAACTGGATCTAAAGGGAGCAGCACCCTGCATCCCTGGCCACAGTGACTGGTGCATTGAGGACACATGACCTAAGTGGATCCAACATCTTGGGATTCCCCTAGGAAATGCTAAAACAAAGACTCTTTATCACCCTATTTCAGTCTGTAGCCGCTGGAGCACCCAGCAGCCATCCTGGAGCCAAAAGGAAAATCCTCCTTTTGGAGGAGACTGCAACACCAAGAAAAACAGAAAAAGCTCAAATCGAGGGGGACCTGGGTGGCTCAGTGGTTAAGCATCTACCTTCAGCTCAGGTCATGACCCCAGGATCCTGGGATCGAGTCCTGCACTGGGCTCCCCATAGGGAGCCTGCCTTTCCCTCTGCCTGTGTCTCTGCCTCTCTTTCTCTCTCTCTCTCTGTGTCTCTCATGAATAAATAAAACCTTAAGGGTGGCCCTGGTGGCTCAGCGGTTTAGCACCACCTTCAGCCCAGGGTGTGATCCTGGAGACCTGGGATCGAGTCCCACGTCGGGCTCCCTGCATGGAGCCTGCTTCTTCCTCTGCCTGTGTCTCTGCCTCTATCTCTCTCTCTCTGTGTCTCTCGTGAACAAATAAATAAAATCTTAAAAAAAAAAAAAAAAAAAAAACTTAAAAAAAAAAAGGTCAGACTGAGAAGCTGTGTCCTGATCATAGGTTTGTGTCCAGATCAGGCCTTGCCTGAGTCTACCCCGCACCATGTAAGAGCCTAAAAATCCCACTCTGCTGAAGTAAGTTCAGGTTAGGTTTTCTATTGCTATAACCAAGAGAATCCCAAAGGATACCTGGCAGAGTTGTCCAAGTACACAACCAAGATGGTTGGTGGGCCCTCCTGCTGCTGGGTGCTGGGGACAAAGGGTATGGTCCTACCCAGACCATAAGGGTCTGTCCTGTCCCTCTTCTCAGAGGCCCTAAGCCCTCTTGGCTGGAAATTTGTTTTGCCCCAAGACCTCTGCACCCCCCCACACACAGATGCCACACACAGCACTGGATGGACTTTTATTTTAAAGTCAAAGGCACAGCCTTTGGGCTGAGGCAGTGACCGTGGATGCCCAGCCCAGACCCTTGAGGCCCTGCCCCCAGCCAGGGGTAGCTATGCCAAGGGAGGCTGGGGGGAGGAAGGGAAGGGACCTCCCCTTTAAAGGGTCGCCTACCTCCTTCCTTAGCCCCAACAGGGAAGAAGCAGGTGACATAAAGTGAGGCAGAGATGCTTCAGGGGTCCCCCAGGGCCTCTCCGTGAACCCCTCAACACAGGTCTTTGGTGGACATAATTGCACAGACAGTCCATAAAGTGACAGCGAGAGGGGCGCCCCCTCCCAAGGGCAGGGCCTCAGGGGAGAGTAGGGAAGAGGTCCCAGTTTCTCCCAGTGGCAACTCAGTGCGAAGAAATGGGAGAAGGAGCCCTTCCCTTCCTGGCTGGAGCAGCCCCTGGGGGAGTGCCTTGGGCCAGATGAAGCACTGTCTTGGCAGAGGCCCCTTCCTCCCTGCATCTCTAACTCTATCTGGTAAGACATAAAAAATTCTCTGCTTATAAAAATACTTCTGCTCTGTCTGGGAGTGGGGTGGGGGAGGGGGAGGGAAGGGCAATCCCTGGGGATGGGGCGGAGCCGATACCGGAGGCTCCCAGGTCACAGCCCCTATGGGGGAAGGAGGGGTCACTGTGGCGGGGGGGCTAGGAGGGCGGCAGGGGGCCGTTCGCTCGTCTAGGGGCTCCCTTGGCGGCGGGGGCCCTGCCCTGGGCGGAGGGCGCGGGGGAGACGCGGCGGGAGGTGGCGGCGCTCCGCAGCTTCTGTTTCCGGCGCTTGGCCAGGGGCGCGTTCTCCACGCTCTTCAGGAAGAAGCCCTCGCGCTTGCCCCGGTTGAAGGCCTGGCAGAAAGGAGGAGGTGAGGGTCCCCCCACCACCGGCCGGGCCTCGACTTCCAGAACCTAGCCTTGGCCCCATCCCACTAGGTCAAGGCCGACGGGACCTCCCCAAGGCTCAGGGTGCCTATCCACCAGGGGCCAGGACTCGGTTCACCTCACCTTTCTGGGCTGGGGGCGTGGCCCCGGAGGCCCCACCCCTCCAGCCCCCCCGCCCCACCCCTGCCTCCCGCAGGCCCCGCCCCTCACCATGAAGGTGGCGTTGAGCCCGGAGCGCACGGCCGGCCCGGAGGACTCCAGCACGTCCGGGGTCCGGAGCGGGGGCGAGGAACGCGCGCTGCCGTCCTGCAGCCATGAGCTGCCTCGCAGCCCCTCAAGTTTCAGCCTCTTGGCCGGGTCCACCGTCAGGAGCCCTGGAGGCAGGACAGGGAAGGGTTAAGAAGGGGCCGCGTGCGGAGGCTGCGTGCGCCCCGGAGAGATCGCGATGGCCCCACTCTCCTCCCCTATCAGTCCGGAGACCAAACATCTAACCCACTGGCGATCCGTGCCTCATCATGACCCCATGGCCGCCCCCCCCCAGCCATGATCTGTGACACCCCTCACCCCCCCACCACCCCTGCTTCGCACCTCGGACCAGCTCCTTAGCCTCCTCAGACACGCCTTGCCAGGCTTCCCCATCAAGGGAGAAGCGGCCCTCACGGATCTTGCACATTATCTCTGCCGCCTGGCTCTGCCCGCCCTGGCCTGAGGCCCCCTGGAAGGGGACCTGCCCCGACAGCATCATGTACTGCAGAGGTAAGGAAAAGAGAGACGGGTCCAGGCTGTAGGGCCAAGCAAGAGAGTCCAAGAGCCTGACTGAGCCCACCCACAGAACCATCCACCAGGCCCATGCGTGATGGTGAACCCTGACTTCCAAGCCCTAATACTCGGGTGCCCTGACCCGGGCATCTGAGCAACTGTGCCTCCATATTAGGACGACTTCTAAACCCAGTCTCAGAATCCTGCCACCCCCAGGAAGATGATCTCTGTCCTCTACCTCGGGGGCGTCCCTGCTGGCCAGCACCAGGAAGCCCTCTAACCCCACGCTGGAGGCACCCCAATCCTCCAGAGGACCCCGTCTCATACCAGAATGACGCCGAGGCTCCAGAGGTCGCAGGATTCGTCGTAGCCCTGCTGCGCCAACAGCTCGGGAGCTGCGTACTGCAGCGTGAAGCAGGGCGTCTGCATGGGCCCCGCGGGGCTCTGCGGGCGCAGCCGCGCGAACCCAAAGTCGATGATCTTCACGGGGGCTCCAGGCGTGTCGTCGGCGTACAGAATGTTCTGTGAGGGCAGCGGGGCGGCAGTCAGAGACCCGCCCTCTGCGCCTCAGCCCTCCCCCGCTGCCCAAGCCCCGCGCCCACCTCGGGCTTGAGGTCGCGATGCACCACGCCCGCCTCCTCGTGCATGAAGCTCACGGCGGACACGAGGCTGCGCAGGATCTGGCTCGCTTCGGACTCGCTGAAGTGCCGCTTCTTGCGGATGTGCTCCAGCAGCTCCCCGCCCCGCAGCAGCTCCAGAACCACATACGTGTGCAACTGCGGGCGGAGCGGTGGGCCTAGGTCACCACCTGGACCGCGGTCCATCGGGACCTGGTCGTGACCTATCGACCCGGCCGGGCTCCACCCACTGGCCAGGTCACGCCCCGAGTCCCAGTCCCTACCGCTATTGAGCCCAGAACTCAAGACCACCCCCAAAAACCACCCGTAGGCCCCACGGCAGGTTCTACCTGCACGGCCTTCTGGGCCTCCGCCCCTCTGCTACCTTAAATCCTGGCCCCCTCCACGCCTTCCTCAAATTCTGTTACCTTGGCCATCCTCGGCTCCGCCTTCCGACTCTCCCGCTCAAATCCCACCTCCCCGCCTGCCACACCCCTAGCGCCCCTACCTACCCAGTCCTCAGGCCCCGCCCACGCTACCCTAGCCCTCTCCTCCTGCTCGCCTCCCCGCCCACCACACCCCCTAGGGCTCCGGGGCCCCCCCTCAGGCCCCGCCCACGGAGCCCGAGACCCACCTCCGGCCCGCCTCCCCACCCGCCACACCCCCCACCCCTGGCCCTCCGGGGGGCAGCCTTCTGAGTCCCCGCATTGTGCCCCAGCCCTAGAAAGCGTCACCTGGTCGTGATGCACATCATGCAACTTCACCACGTTGGGGTGCGACTGGCAAAGCCGTAGGGCGGCCACTTCTCGCTGCGTGTTCGCCTCCAGCCTGGGGGGAGACACGGGGGTCAGCCGGGCCGCCCTCGGGCCCCTCCCCCCTTCCTCCCGGCTTTGAAAGGCCCCGACCACCTGCGGCTGAGGATCTTGACCGCGAACTCCTGGCCGCTCTGGCGCTGGCGGCAGCGGCGACACACGGAGAAGCTGCCCTGGCCCAGCGCGGGCTCCCGCAGGTCCAGTTCGTACTGCTGGAAGAAGGGCGAGTCCTGGAGGCGAAGGGGACACATCAGGGATCCTACCTGGGAACCTTGCGGCCACGCCGCGCGCCGCCTCAGAGAGGCTCCAAACCTCACGGAGGTCACACTATGGGCGCCTGGTGAAGCCAGGTCTGTAATACCCGAGCCCAGGACCCCCACAATCAACTTCCCACCCTGGCCCAACCCACCTGCATCATGGCACTCCTGGCCACCGCTGCGCGGCCTGGCCGGTCTCCAGTGCCAGAAGCTTCCAGCACATCCGTCATCATCACCGCGTTGTTATGATCAAACAGGATAGAGGGCGCCACGAAGGAGTACCCCTATGGAGTGGAGGAGCAGTGTCAGGAGCTTATGGGCATAGGGACTGGAGTTGCATATGGAGCCCCTGAAGGCCCCGACCAGTCAGGAGCAGGGACCAGAGGGAAGACCCTGGACTTAGTGGGTGGCGGAGGATGTAGCTTTGGTATCCTGGTGCACACAAGTATGTGGACATTTCATTCTACCTTGTTCTATGATCACTTGGGTTCATGTTTCCCCACCAGTCTGTGCCTCTACAGTTCTCATCACAGTAAACTGCCCCCTACCCCGAGTGCCAAGGGCATCATCTAGCACAACGTAGTGACCCAGAAAATGATGGATTCAATGCATGAAAGGGCCACAGCCTGGCATCACACACACTTAGCTTATGAGAATTCAAATCCACCCACTGAATACAAAAGGTCTTTATGCCTTCATCTCAAACCAAACATTGGTCTCCTCTGCAAGGGGGAGGGGGGGCACTGAGGAAATACAATGGGGCGATTCAAGGGATTTCTAAGGGCAAGTTTAACAAGTTGTTTTCTCCTAAAAACATAGCACCCACTGCATAAGAATGAAGAATCCACGCTTGGATTCGGGTTCATTGATCTGGCCCCAGGATCTAGGGCCAGATCAATGGCACACCGCAGGCACTCAGTACATATTGTTGAATCATTAAATGAATGAATGAGGGGTGCCTGGGTGACTCAGTCAGTTGGGAGTCCAACTCTTGGTTTCAGTTCAGGTCATGATCTTGGGGTGGTGGGATTAAGACCCGCAGCAAGCTCCACACTCAGTGGGGAGTCTGCTGGAGATTCTCTCTCCCTCTCCCTCTCCCCATGCACCCCTAGGCTCCTGCACTCTCTGTCTCTCTAAAAATAAATCTTTTTTAAAAAATAATTAAATAAAAAGTAAATGAATGAATGACAGTAACCACTGATTCACAAGAAAGAACTTTTTCAGAGCTGCAAGACAATGGGGGTACCTGGGTGGCATAGTCAGTAAAGCATTAGACTTTTTGGTTTTGGCGCAGGCCACAATCTCAGGGTCATAGGATCAAGCACCCCATCAGTCTCTGCACTCAGCGTGGAGTCTGCTTGAGACTCTCTCTCCTTCTGCCTCTGCTCCTACCCCCCCACTGCAAATAAACAAATCTTTAAAAAAAAAAAAAAGAAGAACTGCGAGATAATGGGTAGAGGGTTGTTCCAGCACAGCCATCATTGGGAGAGCCTCAGAGAGAATGGACCCATCTACATTTGATATTGGCCTGTTCTTATTTCATATTTATGGGCCACATCCTACAGGCCAGGTCCCCATACTGGGCAAAGGGACAGAGAAATTAAACACAGTCCCTACTTTCTGGGAGTTTCCAGACCAGTCTCAGTAACGCAGTTAGGGTACAACCGGACAAAAGTGCTTAGAAGGAAGTGCTATCTACAGGGGACTGGTGCACAAGGAAAGGGCAACCCAGAACCAGGGCAGTGGGAAAGAATTCACAGAGGAGCAGCGTTGCACAAAGAGGCTTGAAAGGTGAGGGGGAGCGTGCCAGGTGGGCAACTGTGGGGAAGGTACTCCAGGTGGAGGGAATTGAACGTGCAAAGGCACGGACGTGTGTTTGGGAACCTCTGAGCAGTTTGTAGGTGCTAGAGCACCAAGTGGGATGATGGTGAGCGCTGAAGCTGGGGCACTGAGCAAGGACCACATTGTACAGAGCCTTGAATGCCAAGGAAAGGAGTCTGGCCTTGTGCAACAGGCCTAAGCTTCTAAAACTGAGTGCAGGGGGCCTGTGCTTCCACAAATGTGAAATGGTTTGTCAAGGGACATACAAAACCACAGTATAAACATGGCATCTCTTTCTAGTTGTCCACTGAAGCAACTGAATAGTTACAAAAATATAACAATAAAGATATATGGAGTGGAAGAGAAATTAACATGAAATTTAAAGATAAACTATGAAATTCAAAGACATAGCCTGCCATGGCAGTCTGTACACCAGACAACTCCAGGTACCCACCAGTGGACAGGGCCTGGGGGAGATGCTGAGTCCTGCTGAGTCAGCCTGGGCCAAGGCTGGCAGCAGTATCCTGTCTCCATGGCACCTGTGGTTCTGTGAGCTCTCACTCACCTGGAAGATGCGGGGGTCCCCAGGCGGGGGGCTGCCAGGGGGTGAGTATACAGGCTCCAGCCGAGTAAATTCCTCTGCAAAGTTGCCTACATCCAGCTCCGAGCGGATCTGTGGTCGGAATGGGGCTGGAACTTTCCTGGCAGCCAGAGCAGCCCAATCCAGACCCTGGAGAGATGGAATCAGAGACTGGGAGTGAAATGTAGGAAATGAAAACCCCCATCTGCTCAGGCCACATTCACTGGGCAGCTCCTCAGTGAGGCAAGGGTCTATATGGCATTTGAGTGGAAAGCTGTTTTCCTGCCTTCCCAGCTTGTGTTTTCTCCCTCTGATAAGAGAATCCTTATTTCTACCACACTTTTGATAGCACTGGCATGCAAAACAAATCTCTTCCTCCAACTGGACTTAAATCTGAGAGGGCATGGGCCTGGAACCACTAGGGACCTCCTGCAGAAAAGCCAAGAGACAAAGAAAGAAATTCTTAATAACATAAATCCAGCACCTGGATGCAGTCTTGCCTGAGGTCAGACCACTTTTCCTTGGACTTTTCACTTACGGGAGCTAAAACATGCTTTTTTATGTTTCATCTATGGTGGCAGAACCTGTTTGTGGCCTCCCCAACTTCCATACTCCCCATCTTCCTTAGTACCATAGCCCCGATGTTATTACAGAAAGCAATGTATGCAACTAAAAACCATTATTTTACGAACTTCCTTGCACTTCAGTGCGACCCATGATGACCTGCAAGCAAAAATTATGAGAATCCAGAGAAAGAACCTCAAGAGGAGGGTGAACAGGGCAGCCCGGGTAGCTCAGCAGTTTAGCGCCACCTTCAGCCCAGGGCGTGATCCTGGAGACTCAGGATCGAGTCCCACATCAGCTCCCTGCAATGGAGCCTACTTCTCTCTCTGCCTGGGTCTCTGCCTCTCTCTATGTCTCTCATGAATAAATAAATAAAATCTCAAAAAAAAAAAAAGAAAGAGGGGATCCCTGGGTGGCTCAGTGGTTTAGCACCTGCCTTCGGCCCAGGGCTTGATCCTGGAGACCCGGGATCAAATCCCACGTTGGGCTCCCTGAATGGAGCCTGCTTCTCACTCTGCCTGTGTCTCTGCCTCTCTCTCTGTCTCTGTCTCAAATAAATAAATAAATAAATAAATAAATAAATAAATAAATCTTTAAAAAAAAAAAAGAAAGAACTGCCAGAGACAGCAATTTTCTTCTCCCTCTGCCTGTGTCTCTGCCTCTCTCTCCCTCTCTCTCTCTCTCTCTCTCATGAATAAATAAAAATATTTTTTAAAAAGGAGGAGGGTGAACAGCTGGCATGTGCCCAGTTTGCCCTTCCCCTCCTTTTTGCTCCTGATTTCTGCCCAGATGACAGCCTAAATGGCAAGCACTTCAGCAGCCATTTTGGATCACAAGGCAACCCTGGGACCAGAGACTCCTGGGTGGCTCAGTGGTTGAGCATCTGCCTTCAGCTCAGGGTATGATCCCAGATCTTGGGATCAAGTCCTGCATTGGGATCCCTGCATGGAGCCTGCTTCTCCCTCTGCCTATGTCTCTGTCTCTCTCTGTGTGTCTCTCATGAATAAATAAAAAAATCTTTAAAAAAAAAGAAGAAGAAAGGGGCTTGTATTCATGAAAACACCACAGCAGCCCTGGCCTGCCAAGCCTACTATGTCAGAAAATACATACATACATACATAAACCTCTATCTTTAAGCCACTGTTCACTCCAACCTCTATTCTTAGCAGCCAAACTTATTCCAGGGATATCACCATTTTGAGTTGGACTTCTTGTCACTTGCAGCCAAGAGGCCTGATCTGGGCTTGAAGGCCCAGGATCTGGCACCAGGACCTCTGCACTACTATCACCAAAGAGGCTGTCTTGAGAGAAGGGGGACTGCAGGGAACACTTCTTGTGAGTATCAGGCCCTGAAGACCTTAGGGCCTCTTCCGGTATTACTGTTGGTCAAGCCATTCCCAGTACCCCGGGCCTGGCATGTGCTCAGAGTGGCTCAGGGAATTCACTTCAAGAAACTGACACTGCTCGGCCACTTCCCCCACAGAAGGACAACTTCACTATGAAGACTGAGATTCCTGTCCCAGAAAGCATCTCCGAGGGACCTTCCAGGCAGGCACTCAGTGAGAAGATAGGAGATGGCATTCACAGCAAGGGTAACCAGGTGCCCAGCCCACGGTAAGTGCCCATAAATGAGCACTTTTGTTACGATGCCAGACAACTGGCAAATCGAATGCCCACAGGTAAATGCAACACACGAGTTAAGGACATGGGCTTCAAATCAGCCAGACCTGGGTGTGGATCTGAGCTCCATCACTTCCTGGCTGGGTGACCTTGGGCAAATTCCTTAACCTCCCTGAACTTCAGTTTCCCCATGTGGAAAGACAGCAATCATCAAAATGGTTCTAAAGGTTACATGAAATGATGCAAGCAAAGAGCCAACACACAGCAGGTGTTCACCATTACAGGATCCTGCTGGCAACAATGCTGGCCATGCACAGCACCCAAGCCAGTGAGGTCTCACTAAGAAGCAGAATTCACGCTGCACTGCACTCTAACCTGTGCGTGCTCTTCACAGGTGAAGAAAACCCCAGTGACTGACCAACTGTCCATCTGAATCACAGGCACAAAGACTGTACTGAGGACAAAGAACAAAATGCCTGGGTGGGTGCTGAGAGTGGCAAGTGTGACTTTTAGTACTGGTGTGAGCCAACAGGGGACTGACCTGCAATGTGTCTCCAGCTCTACACTATTTCCTGTACAGTCTGGAGAGGTCACGCCCCTTCTCTGAACCTGCCCAGTGAGGGGACTGAGGAAGCCATCCTCAAGCCCCTGCCAGCCAATGAACCTGGGAAAATTCTTTCCCCCAGGATCACATCTACCAAGTTTCACGAGAGACAGAGAAAAACTGGCTATCTGGTGGTTTTTCTAAAGCAGTTGAAATCAGTGGGTCTCAGACCATCCCTCCAGTGTCCCTCAACCCAGGGCAGCAGCCCACTCTGGGGGTGTGCAGAGACACGTGGGGGAAGAGTCAGGAGTCTTACCTGGAAGAAGGGGTGGTTCTTGACTTCCTGTGCCCCCTGGGGCCCTGCACCCAGTCGCTTCTTGGGGTCCTTGCAAAGTAGCCGCTGCAGCAGGTCCTGTGCCACAGGCCCGATCCGGGGGGGGAAGGGAGGGGAGCACTTCAGGATCCGTCTGGGAGGATTGGGGGGGCGTCAGGGGCAGCGAGCCCCCTCCCCAACCCTGCCCAGGCCCCTCACTCTCCCTGCCCCCTTCCTTGTCCAGCCCCGCTCACCGGGAGACCTCTGCCTGCGTGTTCCTCTCGCCCTCCAGGGTGAAGGGCGAGGCCCCCGTCAGCAGCTCAAAGAGAAGGATGCCCAGACTCCACCAGTCCACAGCCTGATGGGGTAGAGCCAGGGAGTGAGGGCCCGTGGCCACACCTGCCTCACCCCACCCTCAATCCCCACCCACTCCCCTGCTAACCCACCTTGCCATGCCCCGACTTGCTGCGGATAATTTCGGGGGCCATGTACTCGATAGTGCCACAGAAGGAGAAGGTTCGTTCTTTCTGGGAGGGCAAGAGGACCCATTTGGACACCCAGCAGTCCCCAAGGCTCGGAGTAGGACTCGCTGGACTCATGAGGGTTGGAACACAGGGAATCTCCTGAAGGCAGGACCTAGACCTGTTTACCTCTGCCCCGCAAGAAATGCAGAGCCTGGCATGGAGCAGGAGGACAGGAAGGTGAAGGCTTGAATGGGGGTGCAGTAGGCAGAGAGACTGCCCTTCGCTCACCTCTTCCGTCAGGAACTCCTTGCTAAGCCCAAAGTCTGTGAGTACGATGTGGCCCTCGGAGTCAAGCAGCACATTCTCCAGCTTCAGATCTCGATAGATGATACCCAGCTGGCAAGAGCAAAAGGAGCACTGAGCCTTCCTCCCCAACGCCCCTACCTGCTATGGTGACCAGGCACCAAGACCCCACTCAGGATAAGGGAGCCCCCTACAGGTGGGGTCTCCAGTACAGGAGTGGGCACAGGGACCAGGATGGGAAAAGCCATTGAAGATGTAAAAGCAAGGAAGGAGGACACCATGGGAACAGGCCCCAAGGCCCCAGAGGGAGGAAAACCTATGTGAAGAGCCCCATTTTAAGAAGGCCTTGGAGCCAAGGCATGAGGTCTCCATTTGAGGAAGTTCTGTGAGCATGGCCCCAGGAGGTAGCCCCGAGTTCCCTGTCAGAGGAAAGTCCCCTGGTTGAGGAGGTACCAGGGGAAGAGATCCCTCCCCAGGCGGCACTAAAGCCTTCCTTCCCAGAGGCCCCCTGGGGAAGTGGCTCCAGTCCCCACCAGGACCACCAGTCCCCCAGGAAGCCTGAGAGAGTGCAGCTCAAGGCTGCTGTGTTTGGAATCCCCTTACAAGGCCCGGACCCAGTTCCCCTGGCAACAGCCGGGTGGCCAGGTCCTCACCCACCTTGTGCAGGTGTTCCAGGGCCAGCACAATCTCACCCCCATACACACGCACTTCAGCCTCTTTGAAGTGCTGGCGCTGGTAGAGGTGGGTGAACATCTCGCCTCCGTTCACATAGTCTGGGGGGTGGAACAGAGGTTGGGCAGCAACCCTGATGGAGCAGCCCCACCCGCCTCCGTGGCCCCCAAGGTCGGCAGGGGCCCGCCCTTACCCAGGATGAGGTGCAGCTTGGCATCCGTCTGGAAGGCGTAATGCAGCGTAACCAGGAAGGGGGCCTGGCGCACCAGTTCTAGCACGGAGCGCTCGGTGCGCGTGTGCTCCTGCGTCTTGGCACGCTGTACCAGCGCTGCCTTGCGCAGCACCTTCATGGCATATAGCTTCCCTGCATCATGCCCGACTGCTTTTCGCACCAGGAACACCTTCCCATAGGCTGTGGGAGCAGTGAGTGAGCGGAGGGGAGACTGTGAGCAGAAGGATGGTGCAGACTGGTGGGGGTGATGCCAACCCAGAGAGTGTGCAAATTGGGGTAAAGAGCTGGAGTGAGAGGCAAGTGTGCAAAAAGCTGACAGAACATTCTAAGGAAAAGCTGCACACAGCCCAGGAGGGCCAACAAAACCAAGGAGGAGATCTGCAAACCAGGCTGGAAGGTATGCAACTCCAGGAGGCCTGCAGTGCAAGGTAGGGGCAGATCACGGGCAAACCTGGGGCAATCAGACACATGCGGGGGGATGCAAAGTGGACAGGGGAAGGATGTGCAAACCCAGGCCGGGGAGTGTGCAAAGCTGCGAGTGAGCAAAGCAGGAGACCAGACTCCCATATGCACAGGGGAGGAGGTGTGCAAATCACTTGGGAGGGCTGCAAGCCCTGGAGGGTGTTGGCAAATCCCGGAGGACCTTGCGGGGAGGAGCAAAGTCAATGTGGAGCAGCGCGAGTAGGCATGTCCCTGGGAGTGGGCATGCAAACCCTGGCAGGGCAGGGCGGGGCAGCCAAGGCGGGCTGAGCCGGGAAAGGGTGGGGGGCATTGCTGGAGGCCTGGCCCAGGCCCAGGCGGGTGCGCCACCGCCAGGCCCGGGGCACCAGGCCGCCAACACCTGCCCTGTGGGGGTGCGGAGTCCTCACCTCCCGTGCCCAGCACCTTGAGCAGCTCGAAGTTCTCGACGCTCACCTTCTCCTCGTTCCCGGTCAGGTTGGCTGTGGGCACCGGAGGCGAATGAGCGCGGCCGGCGATGCCCCTCCCCGCCGGCGGCCCACCCGGCCCCGCGCCCCGGGGCCACCCCACCCCACCTTCGGTGATCCGCAGCTCCACAGCGCAGCCCTCGTCCTCGTCCTCGTCCCCCATGGCGTGCGGGTCGCCCGGGTCCCCCGCCGCTCTGCTCCGGGCGGCGCCGGTTACATGGCGGCTCCGGCCGGGGCGGGCGCTTCCTGGTGCCGCCTCCGGGGCCGAGGCGGGCGCCGGCGCCGCCTCCCGCTCCCCGCCCCGCGCGGCCTGAGTCAGGCGGCTGGAACGTGACAGCGCCTGGCTGCGGGTGGGCGGCTAGGGCAGCGGCTCCCCGGGCCCCCGGGCCCCCGGGCGCGCAGGGCTGTGCGCTCCGGGACCCCGTGCCATCCTGCTGGGGGCCTGGGGCCCCGGGGAGGACCTGGAGCCTCTGCTGGAGGGACCACCCCGAGCCAGGTGTCTGCCCGAGTGCCTGCCGCAGCCAGGGCTGATGAGACACGAGAGCCCGTGCCCCCCGGTGGGGTGGTGAGGGGCACACAGGCGCTCCCAGCCACCCCCTCCAGGGGCCAGGCCTAAGGGCAGCCAAGGAGCTCCACCTAATTCTTAGCCACCAGCGAAAGTGAGGTATTTGGTAAAGATCTCAACTCACTCGTGTTTGATAACTCCAGGGGAGCGGACGTGTGGGTTCCCTTGACACCCCTGTCCAGGTGCTGCCCTAACAGCCTCCGCCCAGCACTTCTCACTCAGTGGGACTTGCCTTCGCAGGTGAGGGCCTGGGGGCTCAGGCACCCTGAGGACCTTGTCTCTGGGCGGCGCCTACCCAGGGGGCGCCTGCAGGGGGCGCTGAGAGGGTACTGGATCCAGCCGCACCCCCCACACACACACCCCCACCCCCCACACCCCCACCCCCACCCCCACCCCTGTGGCAGGGACGGTGGCGCATTCCTGACCAAACCTCTTTAGGGTGGATCTTTTTTTTTTTTTAATTTTTATTTATTTATGATAGTCACACAGAGAGAAAGAGAGAGGCAGAGACACAGGCAGAGGGAGAAGCAGGCCCCATGCACTGGGAGCCCGACGTGGGACTCGATCCCGGTTCTCCAGGATCACGCCCTGGGCCAAAGGCAGGCGCCAAACGGCTGCGCCACCCAGGGATCCCCTTTAGGGTGGATCTGTGAGAGCACCTCAGCCCCCAGCCACCTTTCACAGCCCAACCAGTGCCAAGCACCCCTCACATGGTTTTGTCCCCTGTCGTCCCCAAGCCCAGCCCAATGCCAGCACAGAGCCCAAAGTAATCTCAAAAAAGGTGTCAGAGCCACACAGGGCATGTCCACTCAGGGTCAGGTCCAGGGGCCCCGGCTGGCCTGGCCTTTCTGACAATCGACCAGAGCCACGAAGAGAGTAGGGTGGCTATCTGGGCCCCCACGCTGAAGCCTAAGAGAAGGGGCTCTCAGCTCCTCAGCCTAGCTGGAGGCCAGGGGTCTGGCTCACCTCACCAGACTATGAAGCTTGGGCTGAGAGGAGGGCAGAGCCATTAGTTATCCCAAGAGGGGCTGTGGAAACCCTATGAGTCAGGCTTCTGCAGAGCACCCTGGGGAGGCTGGACTGGCCACCCCCAAATTCAGGCTGCCTCACCTCAGCCCTGGCAGCCCCGCCCTACCCCGGGTGGCCCCAGGTGCCCTGACTCACGTTCTGCCACCTAGCCTAATTGCCGCTTTCCTGGGCGTCATTCTGGAAGCGCTGGTCAGAGACCAGGTGTCCTTCCCACCTTTTGTGTCCCTGCATGAAGGCTTGAGACACTAAGTGATGTCCCACCAGGCTGAGAACTCACTGGGGAGAGGCTCAACCCTAGTGGGGTGGGAAGAGAGTGGGGATACACGTGCAAAGTAGAGAAGAGGGGAAGAGGGGGTGGGGAGGAATATCTGGGGTTTTACCGGAACCCAGACTTGGGAGGCTCAGAACCCATCTCCCCACCCCACTGGGCCATCCAACTGAGCCCCAGTGGCCGGTCCCTTGAGGAAAGCCCTTCGCTGCCCTGGACAGGGCAAGGGAGTCAAGGGGACAGACCTCGGCCCATGCGGTTGGGCTGTGCACATGGCTGGTGCCTTGGGGACTCTGGGATACAGTCAGTAAACACAGAGCACAGCTTCAGGTGGTGGCATCCCAGCTTTATTCTCATGGCCCTTGCATCCCAGCTATGGGTCAGAGATGGGCCCAGGTCACCTTCCCCCGTGAATGGTCCTTGGCTCCCCGCCCAGACCAGACAGGGGACTCTCTTGGCCACTTCTGCCCATCTCCTTCCGCTGGGGGGTCACCCAGAGATGGCCTCCTCAGTGAGGGCCACATGGGAGAGCCAGAGCCCTGGCGAGGAGCTGCTTGTGGGGGCCAGCCGTCCCCTCTGTCCACAGGCTTATCCCAGCTCCATCTCAGGGCCCCAGGGCAGGCCTTGGAGGAGCTGGGGGCCCAGGCCTCCTTGCCCACAGAGGGGCTCCAAGTGGCCCGGATCCCCGCATTCCTAGGCTGCCGGGGGCCCCGATTGGGACTCCAGTGGTGAGAAGATCCCAAGCCCAAGCCCCCAGTCCACATGGTATCACTGACTGAGGGAAGGGGCGAGAGGGTGTTTCTCCGGCTCCTGTACCTCGAGGCCTGAAGGGAAAGGCACAGCTCAGGCCTGCTCCCTTGGAGCTCCCAGCATTCCAGGCAGCCTCCAGGGCCCCCCACCTTCTACACCACCACCGCCCCTGACTGCCACTTGCAGCTCCTCTCCGGTGTCTCCCTCCTCACTCCAACTGCCAGTCCTTGAACTGGCCAGGCCTTTGCTTCGGCTGTTCCCTCTGCCTGGAATGTTCTTCCCCAGGTTATGTCCACAGTCCAAACCTTTGCTGCAACTTTACCTCCTCTCTGAAGACTACCCTGAGCACGGTAGTTAAAATTGCAACCTGCCCCACCCAGCACTCCTGACTTCCTTCCCCACTGCACGCTGTCTCTCCCAGAGCACTGCCATCTCCTAACATTCTGGGGCTGGCAAGGGCCATCTTGCTGCACAGGGCAGGACTGAGCACTTGGGGTGCAGCTGATCTGAACTTCTCTGTGCTTGAGTGTAAAATAGCCATTGGACTCAAGGATGTAGCAGGAAAAAAATAATATAAACTACTTCATTAATAAAGATGACTGACTTAATTAATTAATTAAAATATCTCATTGGTGACTTTCCACACTGACTACACGTGGAAATAGTAATAGTTCAGGTATAATGGGATAAATAAAATGTTATTAAAATTAATTTTACCTCTTTACCTTTCTGATGAGGCTACTAGAAATTCCAAACTACACACATAACTCACATATTTCTACTGGACAGGGCCGTTGTAGATAATTATTATTTTTGTGCATATTTTTTACTGTCTGCCTTCCAAACCAGAATGTCCCCTGCTGCTTCTTCAGCTGCATCCCCTGCTGTATCCCTAACACATCCCTGGATACTGAGTAAAGCCTCATTGTCAAGTTTATGAGTGGATGAACCAGGGGCCCTGGGCACGGCAAATACCCTCACTCACCCTCTCCATTGGCATCTGCTTGGTTTTCAGATAGGGTCTCAATGGAGCCATCCCATCCCACGCCTGGTCCTAAGGGATGCACAAGGCAGCCAATGGGCCATGGGGACCAGGGGCAGGCCTTGTGGGAGACCCAAGGGACAGGAGGGAAGCTCCATTGGCCAAGGAGCTGGTGAGTTCCAGGGAGCTGAGGAGCAAACAGGAGCAGGGATCCTTGTCTCTCACCTTTGTCATGGGATGTGGGTGCACCCAGGGGGCCTGGCCTACGCTGTCGGAATCGCTGCCGGGGGGTATCCCCGGGGCTGAATGACTCAGAGCTTCGCCCCACAGGGAATCGTGAGCTGAGTTTCCGCCGCTGCCCCCCTGCCAGGGTCTCATCCCGCAGGCAGAGGGAGCTCTGGGCCCGGCGCATGGGTGCTGGTGAGGGGGACCCTGAAAGAGGCATAGGCAGGGTGTGGAGCAGTACAGAAAGGGCCTGGGCAGAGTGGAGGGGCCGGCAGGGTGAAGCTGCCAAGGAGCACGGAGAGGAGGCTGCAGAGCCAGAGGTAAAGTCTGGGTAAAGGAGGGCGGGGACAGGAGGAGGGCCTATGCTGGCTCTGACACTAACTCACTGTGTGACCTTGAGCAAGGAATGTCCCCTCCCTGGGACTCGGCTTCCTCATCTGCTGACTGGGATAAATGACCTCTCACTAAAATCTTCTGCTGCTCTGAGGTCCTAGACGCCGCTGTGGATGGGTGGGACTGGGTGGGTGGCAGCGCAGGCAGGAAAGAGGTCCCAGCTGAGAGGGTTGTGGCAGGGATGCAGGGCAAGGAATCACAAGAAGCATCTGGGCAGGGTGGGGTTGCAGCGGGAAGGCCAATGGGGGTACATGTGCAAGCCACACAAGATGAAGATAGAGGCCAGAGGAGTTGACAAGTACCAGCATGGGGATAGGAGATGTGGGGTAGGGACCATCCTGGTCACCCGGCCCCCAGACCCACCTGTCCTATCTGCCTCCCTGCCCTCGGAGAGCTCCTCCTCAGGGGGGCCCCCCAGGCTCTCAGGGCTGCCAGCCCCATCGGCCCCCAGGCGTGGGCCCCCATGGGGGCCCCCCTCCCGCCGGGGCCGCATCAGCCTCTTCACCTTGTCTGCCAACCAGCTGCCCTTCCTGGGGGCAAGAGGGCATAAGAGGGAGTAAGGCCAGGGAGAAAGGAGGGACAAGAGGGCCATGCTGGGGATGGCAAAGGCCATGCAAACCCTCACTGGGGCCTGGAGAGGGCAGGGCAGGGGCAGGGGCAGAGGTTGAAAGGATTCCCTGGCTCTGGGGGTGGAGGAGGGCCCCTCACTTGGTCCGGGGCAGGGGCCCAGGCTCCAGTACTCGGTACTGGTCCATGATCTTCTCCACCAGCTTCTGCTTCTCACGGCGCAATGCGTTGAGCTGGTCCCTGAGAGCAGGAGGAGGGGGCAGGCGGGCATGAGGCCAGGCAGGAGCAAGGCTCAGGTGCTAGGAGGCACCCACCACTCCAACCCTGCTGGTTGTTAATACCCCCGTGTGCTCCAGTGAGGGTTGCCAAAGTGCTGCTATCCTGAGCCCTAGGTGGTCAGCTCCAGCCCTTTCCCCCAGGATCTCCCGGGGCCTCTCCCCAGGAGCAGCCAGAGGGGTCTCCAGGCCCCACTCCAGCTCCCAGCAGCCAAGCAGGGCCCACCCACCACCCTGCTCACAGGTACTCGCGCTGCTCCCGGTGTAGGTGGTCTCGGCTCTCCAGGCTGCGCTCCAGGAGCTCCCGGTTCTCCCGGCTCAGCGCCTGCACCTCAGCCAACAGCTGCCGGTTCTCCTCTTCCTGAGCGCTCCGGAGCTCTGTCAACAGCTGGAGGTGGGGAGCAGGCAGGAGAGCAGGTGGGGGATTTAATGGGGCACAGAGTGGCATCCTCACACTCCCCCACCCTCTCCCCACCCCCAGCCAGCCACCACCCATCCCTCAGCACACCTCGCATTGCGTGGTCAGCCGGCAGGCGCTCAGGTCCAGCTGCTGGTTGGATTCACGCAGTCTCTGGCTCTGCACCTCCAGCTGTGCCCGCTCCAGCTCCAGCCGTGCCAGCCGGCCCCGCAGCTCCCCACGTTCTCCCTGCAGCTCCCCCCGCTCCCGCGACACCTCTGCCAGCAGCATCTGAGCCCTGCAGAGTCCAGAAAAGATGCTCTCCAAAGGCACTCCACCCCCTGCCCCCCCGACCATAAGGGCCAGAAGAGCCACGCTGGGGGAGAAGTGGCAAAACAGGACCCCACAGGGATGGGGAATAACTCACCACCAACCCACTTCACAGATGGGAACCCTGAGACCTGGCCTTAGAGGGGTGGGGCCATGCCAGAGCTTGTACCTCTCATGCTCGCTCTGCAGCCTCCGCAGCTCCTCCTCCAGTCCGCGCTGCCGATGCCCATCCTGCATCAGGCGTTCCCGCTCTGCCAGCAGGGCCACCTCCTGCGCCTCCACATTGGCCCTCTGGGCCTGCAGCTGCTCATGCCTGGGATACACAGGGACTGAGAGGGCTGCAGACACCTGCAGCCGGGGCAAGCGGGCGGCTGGACTATGTGGACCTAGGGATCTGCCCTCTCCTAAGCACCAGCCTCCAAACAAAGCCATTGGGCAGAATGCCAGGCAAAGTGTCAACTCTCCCAGTGATGAACCAGCCTCTGGGTGAGCTCACCCCGGAGGCCAGCCCCACGTGGGGCCCCAGCACCAGAGGTGGCTGTGTCCAGGGGTGGTGCTTCCCTTCCAGGGGGCAGAGGGTGTCAGACCCACCAAGGGAGTCTGCTGCGCACAGGCAGGGGCTGCTTGGGAAAGAAGCCAAGGAGTCGGGGGGAGGCTCACCGGCCCTGCAGCTCCCGATGGGCCAGCTCCAGCGCCCGCATGTTAGCCTTGAGATCGCGGTGCCGGACCAGGAGTCCCTCCAGCTCGGCCTCCTGCCGCCGCTGCAGCTGTGCCAGTGCCTCGTGATCCCGCAGCAGAGCCTGCTGCTGCCCCCGGGTCTCCTCCTGGGACTGCCGTGCCACCCGCACCTCCTCCTCCAGCACCCCCAGCTTCCTGTGCAGCTCCTGGCCCTGCATCTCCAGCACAGACTTCTCAGCCTAGGACACAGGAGGGGGTGCACTCTCAGGCCAGAAAGGGGGTAACAGACACAGGGCAAAAGGCCAGGGGCAAGGCAGAGGAGTCAGACAGAGGATTCAGTGGAGGAGGCTGAAGGCTGGAGCGGCAGCGACAGAGGGCAGAAAGCAGGGGCAGAGGGTGGGGACTAGAGCACAAATAGGGCGGCCAGCTGGGAGCTTGGGCAGAGCAAAGAGCAAGGAAAGGTGGAAAGGGGGCATGAGATAGGGCAGGGGACAGGGCACCTAGGCTGCCACCCACCTGCAGGCGGCTGCTGTACTCCTGCGCACGCTGGCTCTGCAGCAGGAGCTCCTGGGCACGCCCCTGCAGGCTTCCCAGCTGCCCCTCCAGATGCTGCAGCTGCCCCTGCAGAGCCACCTTCTCGGCCACCAGTGTTGCATTCTGGCCCGAAGAGAGAGGGGTTAGCAGGGGCCAGGCCACTGGGGCCACCTCCTCCCCAGGCCCACCAAGGTCGACACTCACACTGCGCTCCACCTCGATGAGCCGCCCACTCTGGGCCCGTAGGGTCCTGGGCTCAGCGTGCCCCTCTGGCCCCAGCCCCTCCGGGCCCTGGCGTAGCTGCAAGGAGAGGCCTCGGGAGGTCAAGCAGGGGTGCAGGGGCCACCTCAGGATGGTGCAGGGACCTAACCCAGGGGACCCTCACCCCTTTGGCAGCACTTAACAATGCCCCCATCCCTCTGTCACTGGGTCCCACACTCCTGTGCTCCTGGCTCCCAAAGATCCACCTTCACTCTCCATCCACCCTGCTCTGCATCATTCAGTTCTGCCCCAGCCGCTTTCTCCTGCACAGAACACTCTTTGCACCCTGCTCTTCTTCCTCTGGGCCCCAATTTCAATGCCACTTCCCCCAAACAAACCTAGGGCACTGCTGGGTGCCCACCGTCCCCTGATCCCCTGTGTTACAGTGGCCCATTTTCTTTCCTGGTCTTGGGCCCCACCAACCACAGAGCTGAGCACTGAGCTGTGAGCCCTCTCCTAAGCACCAGCCTCTCCATCTGCCCTCTCCTAAGCACCAGCCTCCGCACAGCAGCGGCCTCAGAAGCAGCGGCTTAGGACGACGGCAGTAACTGAGCTTACTAGGAAGTGGTGAGGCCCAAGAGAGACACAGCCATCACCTCAGAGCAGAGCCACTGAGTTCCATCCATTTGAGGAATGAGGAAAACCAGCCCCCTCAGAGACTGCGGCCTGGGCAGAGTCAACCTGACTCCCAGCACAGGGGTCCTCTCCAAGAGGCCCCAAGATGGGGCACAGGCAAGCGACTGGCCAAAACCAGATGGGGGCTGGCGGGAGGGGGATGCGAGCACACACAGCCCTGGACATCTGTAGGCAGGATGCAGGAAGAGGTGGCATGAGGCACCCAGGGGCCTGCGAGCCTCACCTGGACCAGCTCCTCCTCCAGCTGCAGGGCCCTGGTCTTGAGCTCCCTCAGGGCTTCCTCCTTGCTGATGGCCGCCGCCTTCAGCTCTGTTTCCAGCCGCTGCTCCAGGCCCTGGTACCTGCCGGGAGAAGTGTTAGCACCAGCCCCTCCCCAAGCCCTGCTGGGCCTGGCTCTGCCCCTTGGGGAACACCCCACCTCTGGTGCTGGAACTCTTGTTCCCGCAGAAATTCCTGTCGTTCCAGAGCCGCCTGCTCCAGCTCACTCTGCAGGTGTTCCAGCCGTGCCCCCAGCTCCCGGCCCCGCACCATCGCCTTCTCTAGCTCCTAAGGGCAGACACAGGGGGCTCAGAGCCAGAAGGGAAGACCACCATCCTCACCAGGGAGGGGGTTGGGGAGTGGGGGGCAGGGGAGGCCCAGATACCAAGGCCTGAGAGTCTGTCCTTCCTCTGTCACTCTAGGCATATATCTTTTTCTTTCTTTTTTTTTTTAAGTAGGCTCTCAGGACCCTGAAATCAAGTCATATACTCTACTGATTGAGGGAGCCAGGGGCCACCACCACCACTACCCCGCCCCCAGGCAAATATCTTTAACCCTTTGGGTCTCTACTCCCCTATCTGTACAATGGGAGCAAAGCCTGGCCGCCACCTTGCAGAGTGACCACAAAAGAGCTAGGATCAGAAGCCTGGCATTGGGTGAGGGAGGCCCCTGGTCCAGGAGGGCAAAAGACGCCAGGCAAGCGTCTTTACCTCTCTGAGCCCATAGTTCCTAGTGCGCCCAGTGGCAGCTAGATGCGCCCTACGTCCTGAGGCCACACTGGCCATGTGAGGGAAAGAGGGGCTTGGAAGCGGCAGATCTGAAAAGTGCCCTGGCCACAGGAGGATGGCTGCAGAAGGCAGGAACCTGGTGAAAGTCAGGCCCAACCACAGTGTGGACTGGGGGGGCAGGGAGAGATGCTATGGGCTAGGCCAGACATCCTGTGGCGGTTGGGCCACACCATTGCGGAAGGGGGCAGGAGGCCCAGTCCACATGTGGGGCTCAGAAGAAGATAGGTCAAACCATTCTGAGGCGCAGGGGTCCTGGCAGAATGAAACCACAAGGAAGGGCCAGCTCTGACTAGCCATCAACTAAATCCTTTCTCTGGACACCAGGTGGACAACCTTTGCTCTGATCTCCCCAGTTTTGCAACCACATCAAGTCTGCCCAGGGCCACTATGCTTCTGGAGACCCTTGTCCACTCTCACTTAAAACTGCAAGTCCCATGAGGCCCTGCGGCCTCTCACCCGCCTCCATCAGAGCCCAAGGACTAAGGGTAGGAAGATCAGTGGTAGAGATGCAGAGATTTGAACCTCTGGCCAGAACCCCTGAGCTGGCCCCCTCCAGGCCCTGGCCCTAGCCCTCAGTGCCCCGTCCTCACTGCACCTCCTGCCCTCCCCCCAGCCCACGTGGACAAGTCCTGGCTCCTGGTTCCCTGAGCTCCCTGGGCTAGCCACCTCCTCCAGCACCACACCCAGGTATCACCAGGAACTGCTCTGTCCAGGAAATCTCACAAAATTCCCCTTTGTCCTCAGGCGCTTCCACCCACTGGTTCCTCGGAACACACCCTATCCTCATCTGCACCTCACCCTACCCTCACCTGCGCGGTCCACCTGCCCGGTCCACCTGCCCGCATTTCCACTCCACAGCTCTACATTCATTATCCCACGGGATCCTATAAGGCAGGTCATTTGTATTCCAGTTTTCCAGGAGATGCAGACAGGTTAAGTAACTCAGCCCTAACCACACAGTGGGTCAGTCGGCCAGGGATCTGGCTAGAAGACACGATCTCTTGTCACATCCTACACAGTGGACCCCAAAGATGGCCTCTCCACGTTACCTTCCCGCCCACACGCCCACACCCCTGTTCTCCCATGCCCCAGGCCTGCCTGGCCCAAGGAAGGGTCACCCCATCAGTGTGTTCCCCGCTCCTCTCCGCCTGAGGGGGCTCTCAGGAAATTACTCCTTCTCTCTGAATTTCGGTGTCCTCATCTGGACAGTAGGGATGAGACTGGAAACTGTACTCAGTTGGAAGATTCAATTCCTCATCTGCAGCACACCCTCCCCCAAAGCACAGGCCTGCTGGCCGGAATATCCTTCCCATTGCCTCCTAGTCTCCTTTGCTTCTCCTGGGGGTCTCTCAACATTAGTACCTACTACTCCGCTTCCCTTCAACGTTCCACTGGGTTTAAAGTCATTGCCCTCATGTAAAGGTCACTGAGGTCATTTTCTGCCCAAAAACAGCTGCAACTCCTTCTTTAGCTTGAAAGGAAGATGGGGTCCTGCCCAGTAGGAACCCTAGTGAATCCTCTGCCTAGCCTCCCTCTGCTTCCCACATCATACCACACACACACACACACACACACACACACACACACACAGTCACACCTATGCCTCCTCCTGGCTCACTGCCATTCTCTCTCTCCTCCAGAAAGCCTTCCCTGACATGACCCAGCCTGAGTCTACTGTGCTTCCTGGACTTCCCACAGCTCCCTGCATAGTCCTGTCTCCACCCCAGACTGTGAGAGCCTCCCCTAGGACCGGCATACTGAGTGCCTGGTACAGTCCCTGGCACCAAGAAGATCCCTGTCAACATGCCTCAGTGCATGGATGATGGCATGTCCAGGTCTCTTTCCTCCATCCCCCATCCCAGCCCCAGGCAGCTGCACCTGCCATCTGGACCACTGACACTGCCTCCTGATGGCCCCAGGCTCCCTGCACATCAAGGGGACCCTCCTCAAACCCAGCCTCATGCAGGTTTGCCCACATACTTGGGTGGCTTTGGAGATAGAGTACTGACACTTGCAAAGCTGGCCCAGAACATCTGTCTGGCCCTGTTCTCCCACCACCCAGGCCCCTAAGCATTGTTAATGCCTTCAAGTCTCTGCACATGCTGTTCCCTCTGAATGAAATGGTTTTTCCACCTAATGGAATCTTGCCCATTCCTCAGAACCTTCTCCAAAGCCTCCTTGCCCCCACCCTGGCACAAGCTCCCTCTGCCATGGACTCCTGCACACTTTGTTCTTTTTTTTTTTTTTTAGTAATATATTTTTTAAGATTTTATTTATTCATTCATGAGAGACAGAGAGAGAGAGAAGCAGAGACACAGGCAGAGGGAGAAGCAGGCTCCATGCAGGGAGCCCGATGTGGGACTCAATCCCGGGTCTCTAGGATCACACCCTGGGCTGAAGGTGGCGCTAAACCGCTGAGCCACCCAAGGATCTCCTGTTCTTAATAATCAACATGTCTCAGGGCACCTGGGTGGCTCAGTTAACCATCTGACTCTTGATTTCAGCTCAGATTGTGAGATTGAGCTCCATGTCCGGCTCCGAGCTAGGTGTGGAATCTGTCTGGGATTCACTCTCTCCCTCTCTCTCTGCCCCTCCCCGGCAAATAAAAATAAATAAGTCTTTTTAAAAAATAAATAATTGACATGCCTTGAGCCTTTGCCCAGCATGAACTAGGCTCATCGCACAGTTACCTCCCTTGATCTTCCAAAAGACCCACTGAGACAGCGGTGAATAGTGTCCCCGTTTTATGGAAGGAGGAACAGGGTAGAGGTGAGTCGGCGACCAGTCAGAGAGCCAGGAGCAGCACCCAAGCAGTCTGGCTCCACATCCATACTCTTATCCCCATCCTGCCAGAGGGAGGGGACACCTGCGCTGTGTCCCAGGCCAAGCACCTTTGCTTGTAGGGGTGCATTTCCCCTTTCTATTCCCAGCCACAGCTAGGTGTTGAGCATCCCGAGGCTACTGATGGGATTAATACCCCAAACCCCAGCAGCTGACCAGAGCCCCATTGCCTATCCTGGGCTGTGAGCCACAACATACCTCCCTGAGGGCCTGCCTCTCCCTCTCAGCCTCCTGCTGGTGCCGGCGATCCTGGCTCTCCAGCTCTTGCAGCTGCTCCTCAGCTGTCTCAGCCCGGGCCCGGAGTCTGGGTGCCTCGCGCTCCCACTGTCTCCGCTCTCGGCCTGCGGCTGCCAGGGCCTCTGCCAGTGCCTCTCGTTCCTGAGACGCAGCCTCCAGCTCCCGGCCTGCTGCCTCTACTGCCTCCCGCAGCCGAGCCTGTTCCCGGGCCTGGGCCTCCACCTCCCTGTGGGCCTCAGCTTCTGTCTTCCGTGCCTGAGCCAGCTCCTCAGAGAGGCGGGCAGCCTCCATGCCTCGGGACTCCAGCCTCCGGGCCTGGGCCTCTAGCTCCGCCCGAAGTGCCTCAGCCTCTCTCCTGAGCTGTGCCACCTCCTCCCTCAGGGCCTCTTGCTCTGGGACTCCACCAGACGAGATCTCCCCTGAGATTGGCCCCTGCCAGGTCTGTGCCTCCAGAGCCCCCTCAGACTCCTGCTGTGGATTTTGCTGGGCTGGGTCACCAATCATCCCCTCCAGCTTCTGTTCATCCCCTCTGGCATCTCTCTGCCCTTTGGGTAGTTCCAGCCCTTGGCCTGGGGTCTCCTGCTCCTCCAGTTGCACATGTAGGCTGAGCTCTGGGGGTCCAGGCTTGCTTGCAGGGCCCTCCCGGGCTTTGGGCCCTGACTCTCCAGCCTCTCCTCCCAACAGCTCGGCCTGAATTTCCAGCCCTGGACCTTGAAGCGAGACCACAGAGGTGGGAATCTGGAGAAGGGATCCATGGCCAGCATTCTCTGGGCACTTCTGTGTTGCTACAGTGGGGCCTGATTCCTGGAGCATCAAGTCTGAGGTCTGGGGGGCCATGGCAGCCAGCTGGAGGGGCCTCTCTATCACCCGCAGGTCTAAATCAGAAGCCTGGGGATGCAAAGCTAATCTCTCAAGGGCGGAGTCTGATACCGGGGGAGCCGAGTCTGAGGCCTGGGTGCCTTCATCCCCCACCTGGACAGCCAAACCCTGGGGGCCCAGGTCTGAGGCCAGACAAGTCTGAGGAGGCCCATCCAGCTCTGCAACCAAGGAGTCCTCGCTCTGCTCCTCCAGCAGGGGGCGCTGAGGGTACATGAGAGGAATGGTCAAGCCCAGAGGGGGAGGCAAGGAAGGACCAGCTAGGATGGTTAGGGGAGGGGACTCACCTGGCCCCCAGGCTGCCTTTGTAGCAACTGTAGCAGACCCCGAAGCTCCCGATTCTCCCTCTCCAGGATCTGCAGCCGCCCAGCCTCTGCCTCTCTCACTTCATCATGAAGTGAGGGAGCTGCTCCTGGCACGGATGCTGGGACACGTGAGATGAGGTTAGGACCCCTCCTTACCCTTTGCAATGATCCCTGGCTCCTCCCATACACCCCTAGACACCCCTTCCCCAACACCTTGGGAAGAAGATGAAGTCAGAAGCCATTCCCAGCAGAGTTGTAGGAAAGCACAGGCAGCCAGCCCCACATCCCCAGCCCCTCTATTGGGGCCCTACTCACCCTCCGGAGGAAAGCCCAGAGGTGGTTCCAGGCTCCGCTGAAGCTCCAGCTCCAGCTCCACATTCTCCTCTGCCAGCTGGTCCACCTGATGCCGCAGAGTGTCCAGCTCCTGGGGGAAGGGCAGGGTCAGACAAGCCTTCCCCACCAGGCCAGGCTAATGTGTGGCCTAGATTACCAGGAGAAGCAAGGAGCCAGGGATCACAGCGATGGTTAGAGAACCCTAGGGGACCATTGAGGTCACCAGGGTCACAGATGACAGAGTGACAGGTGGGTGGTCCACTCAATCTCACCGCATGGGCCTCGCCCAAACGGGTCCGCAGCAGCAGATTCTCACGCTGAGTTTCATGCAGCCTAGCACAGCGCTCTTGAGCAGCCTCCAGCTGCTCCTCCAGAAGTGCCTTGGAGGCTTCCAGAGCCCCGGAGAGCACCCGTTCCTCCTGGTGGGGGAGCAGAGACAACGGGTGATGCGATTGAAGCTGCCCTCAAACACTCCAGGGCCACAGACCCTGCCTTTTCTCCCACATCTGACCCTGCACCCCAGTGCTCTCTGGGCCCCACCTCTCCCTCCCTCCTGCCCCTCCCACTACAGGGTGTATCCAGGTACCACTTCCCTAGCACCTGGCCCTGCCCCCTCCTGTGTCGGCCCTGCCCCTTCTCTCCAAGAACTCCCACGCCAGGTGGCATCCGTCTAGGACCCGTCGCAGAGCTCTCCAGACAGTTCCTCCCCTGCACTCGGCCCCACCCTCCTCTCCAGGACCTGCCCTGATCTACCGCCCCCACATCCCCCTCCATCTGCCCCATTCTGCAGAGGGCCTCTCCCCAGACACCACGTCACCCCTTTCTCCTAGCCGTCACCCATTTCTTCTAGCCGATGCTGTTCTGTCCACCAGACCTTGCCCTCTCGCCTCTAGGTCCAAAATCGCTCCCTGCCTGGCCCTCCCAATCCCCAGCAGGCCCCGCCCCCGGGCCCTCCCTCGGGCCCCGCCCTCTCCGGGCCCCGCCCCCGCCTCACCTCCAGCTGGCTTTTGCAGGCCTCCGCCACCTGTAGCCGCTCGCGACAGCGTCGCAGCTCCTCCTGCAGGCGGAGCAAGCGACCGGCCCGCTCCCGCAAGGCCTCCACCTCCTCGCGGTACAGTTCGGCCCGCTTGGCCTGTCCGGACAGCACCTGGGCCTGAGCCAGATGGTGCGGAGCTGGGAACGGCCAGCCGCGGGCCACCGGGATTAGGGAGGGGAAGGTGCCCAGGGAGGGGGGGACGGCAGGCGACGGGACAGAGGAGGCGTGGGGAGAGAGCTAGGGAATGCGACAGCGGAGAGGGACATCTGAGCGCACCTCCTGGCGGAGCCTTCGGATCTCGGCCTCCAAGTCCTGCACCTCCGCCTGGGAGTCGAGCAGCAGCTCGGCCTTCTCCTCCCTGGAGAGAAGGGACGCTAGAGGGGTGTGGGGACCCAGAACCCCAGGCCCGATCCCACCCACCTCCATCCGCTCCCTCCGGGCCCACTTCCCAGCCTGGGGTACTCACAGCTCTTGCCTCAGGCGCCGCAGCTGGGCCTTGGTGTTGGCCAGCTGCAGGGTCAGGTGGTGTGCTGGGCCCTCGGGGGGACTCCTGGCAGGAGCCTCTGGCAACAAGGGGGCTGGCTCTCTCTCCAGCAGCAGTTCAGCCAGACGCTGTGAGAATCCAAGGGTCAGAAGCCAGAAAATAACCCATCCCGTGTCCCCCAGTCACCACAAGCCAAATCTGGTTCTTGCAGTTCTGCTGGTCCAAGACCCTCAATTCCCAACCCCAACTCTCCCCCCCACATATCTGGGTCCCCACAGTCCTCCTGTTCCTCCACCTGGGTCACAATACCTCCTACCTGGGCCCCCATATCACGCTCCCGTGCCAGCCTTAACAAAGCCCCCATCAGGTTCCGGAACAGCATCTCCAGCTCTGGCGGCTCCAGATCCCCAGGCTCAGGCCCAGCCAGCGCCAGCACCCCACCTGCCCCAGGCTGGGTCACCTGGGCGGGTAGGGAGAGCCGTTTCAGCCCAAGAAGGTGAGGGGCAAGGTGCCCCCAGGTGGCAGGCCCAGGCTATCAACCAAATACCTCCTGGATGGCAGCAGCCAGCTCACTCTGGACCTCAAGACGGAGGCCCTGGATGTGTCGGATGAAGAGTTCCCGGTGCTCACACTGCAGGGAGACAGGGCGGACATGCTGGCACAGGAGTCTCCCACCTCTTGGGCCAAACCTGGACCCTACCCTCCCTCCCCTGCTCACCTGCACTGACGCCCCCAGCAACAGCCGGAGGATGCCTTCCAACTCCTCCACCGCCTCCTCTGCGGAGCACAGGCCACAAAAAGTTAGGGGTGGGGTGAGGGGATAGAAGCAGGAAGGGGTGGTAGGAGAGAGCACCTGAAAAGGGGTCAGACTCCAATGTCTGGAAGTCTGGGGGCGGCGACAGGATCAGCAGCTGCAGCTCCTCCTGGGGACAGAGGAGTCAGGAGGTAGAGGGGGGACCTCCTGGCAAGGACCTCCAAACCCAGCCTCCCCTTCCGAAACCCCTCACCTGGTAGAAGTCCCTCAGCCTGACCCACAGGTGGTTCAAGTTTCGCACCCGCCTGGCTGCAGGACCATCACAGCCCCTGGCCATCCGAGGTCCGCCTGGAGAACTAGGAGCTCTATGGGCACAGAGGGCTAGGTGTGGGGGAGGGGGGCAGCAATCGAGATCTGCCTCCCCTACCAGGCTCCACCCAGCAGCCTTCAATCTCCTCCCAGCAACCTGTGCGGGGAGGGTCCACCTCAGACCCCTAGGCTGGCCCCTGGCTTCTTACATGATGCCCAGCACCCGGAGGAGCAAGGCCCCATCGCTGAGATGCAAGAGCTTCTTCTCCGGGCAAAAGGGCCCCTCTCCTTCCTCATCCTCTTCCCCCTCGGGCTCCGCGGCCTCTCCCACCAGGCTGGCCAGTCCTAGTGCCTGTGGGGAGCCAAGACAGGTCTGCCAGTCAGATTCAGAACTCCGCTACCAGCAGAGTGACTCTAGAGCCCCTCCGACCTGCCCCCTGAGCACAATTGCAGCTTCCTCCTTACCCTTTCCCTTCCTTCCCCTTGGCCCCTGGATCTAGACTCCTTCTCCTGCCCCACAGCTACCTAGACCTCTCCGGCCCCACATCTGAGCCCACCACCCCTGCCCTCAGCACCTCCACCCCCAACTGCGGACCTGCTCCAAACCCAGCACCAGCCCCTCTCTGCTGCTCACTTCCCTCCCCCAGGCCCCTCCCACCTGCCCCCTCACCCAGGTGGCCAGGCTCCCACTCAGGAAGTCTTTGAGTCTGGGCCCCTTGCCCCCATCCATGTCAGGGTCAGGGTGTTGGTCGTGCTGTGGCAGCTACACCTGCCCTGAGAGGAAGAGGAAGTCCCCTGGCCGGGGATCCCAGACCCAGCCACAGACACATTATGCAGCTTCCTCCTTCCGGGAGCAGGCAGGGCCCCTACACCCCCAGAGTTCTGCCTCAGCTCTCACCTCACCACCCCACATCCTCCCAGCATCTCCGAAGGGCTGGCACAGAGGTGAGCAGGGGAAGGTGAGGTCTGGACCACCCAGGAGTGCCACCCACAGCTCTCCTGGCACAGGGATCAGGGATCAATGGCAGGTAAGACCTCGACCTCTCTGGAAATTTGAAACCTGAGATGGCCTCGGGTGGTGAGTCTGGGTGTCCACACCTGCATCTTCTGATTTGCCCGGCTTTGCTTGCCCCCAACCACCCCTGCCCCATATTTCTCAAACTCACCCAAGCTACACTTCCAACCTGGGAAACCTGTGGCAGATGCTGCCACAAGCTGCCAACAAGTCTCTGACCCCCAGCCAGGCGTGAGCCCCTCTCCTGTACCCCACCCTCCCTCATTCTCTCTGCACACTGGACTGAGACAGGACGTCTGGGACCCAGTCATGTGACCTCACGGGCCTCAGTTTCCCGTCTGTATAAAAAAGTGGCTTGGACTCTGGCCTCGAAGGGAAGCAGCATAGGGCAGAGGCCAGCAGCACATCTCATAGACAAACAGGCCAGGAGTATATCCCAATTCCCCAACTGCTCGCTACAGGGCCTCCATTCCTTCTTTTATCCACTGGCATCCTGCCAGACACGACTTGGTACTGAAATGTAGTAAAAGCCACATAATCCCCGCACCCATAGGCCTCAGGACACTGGGGAGATGGCTACCCTCCTAAAATCACACATGTGCTCAGAATGTATCATTACAGCTATACTACGTGCATGGACTGTGAAGGGAATGACTACCTGGGATGGTGAGGGAAGGCATCCCAGAGAGGGCTACATGTGGAAGCTGAGATGGGGAATGATTGGGTAAAGAAGGCAAAGAGGGGAGGATGGAAGACCGTGGGAACAGAATGTACAAGGGTTCTATGGCCGCTGGAAGACCAGCCAGTGCAAAGTTCAGAAATCATTCATGTTTCATTGCTTCCAAGACACTTTATTTCTTACATTTAAATCTCCAAGTCAGGGGATCCCTGGGTGGCTCAGCAGTTTAGCACCTGCCTTTGGCCCAGGATGTGATCCTAGAGACCTAGGATCGAGTCCCGCATCAGGCTCCCTGCATGGAGCCTGCTTCTCCCTCTGCCCGTGTCTCTGCCTCTCTCTCTCTGTGTGTCTCTCATGAATAAATAAAATCTTTTAATTAATTAATTAAATCTCCAAGTCAGGTTACTTGGGAGAGTTGCTATCCGGGCTGGCTGTGGTCCTGACATAGTTGTCATTGCTTTGCCTGAGCCCACACTTCAGAAGCACCAAACCTTGCAGAAAGGGCAGAGTGTCAGCGCGTGGAAGGAGGCCCCAGAGGCAAGGAGCTTAAGCCCAGAATGCAATGGGTGCAAGCCCCCAGGGAGGAGAACTAGACTTGTCCGGAGCACTCTCGAGGCAAAAGTCCATCACGAAGCTGGCTTACGAGTTGCCTCCAGCGGATGGTGGCTTTAAGGTTACCTTATGGATAGTTGAGAAGGTGCCGCTCTGCTGGTCTCAATGGCTCACGGGAGGAGGTGGCTCTGAAACACACACATCTCACTTCTCTTGGACTCTAAATGGGAGTTTTTCAAACACCATAAACAATTCATTTTGCTTCTATTTTCCTTTTTATGTGTACCTTAGAATTATATATGATGAGAATCTACATCTAGGTCAAAAAGAGCACCTTTGGGAAGTATAAAATGAAGGTTCTAGTGATGAAAGATGAAAGAGACTTGGGACATAGTAAACTGGCAGCATTCTTTTTTCCCTGAGTGGCATCTTTTACGATGGGTGACATCTTAGATTTGATAAAATATAAGGTAACAACAACCATGGCAAACAGGCTTACCAGGAGCCAGCCATGGTTACAAGAACGTTACACTTGGGGCGTCTGGGTGGCTCAGTCGGGTTGAGCATCATATTCTTGGTTTTGGCTCAGGTCATGATCTCAGGATCGTGGGATCGGGCCCTATATCAGGCTCCACATTCAGTGGGGAGCCTGCTTGAGAGTCTCTCTCTCCCATCCCCCTGCTCGTGTACTTTACACTTCTGGACTTACTTGTGTTGGATTAATATGTGACTAAAGGTTCCAATTCACAGAGGGAGAAACAGACTCAGAGAGGCTACTAACTCGCCCAAAGTCACACAGCTATGAAGTGGTAGAACCAACTAAAGGAAGGCAGTGGGGCCAGTGTGTAAAAAGCAAGGAGCTCATGGCCAGGGCGAGCCAGGTCTCCCTAGGCAGTGGGAAGCCCTGCAGGGTTGTTAGCAGAAGAGCACATCCACTTGTGCAACCCTCTCAAGAAGCATCTGGAAATGCAGATAATCCTATCAGAGAGTCCTTAGGTGGATTCCAGGAGCCAGTACCCTGCTGAAGTGTTCATTAAATGGTCCCCGGTGTGGTTGTTATCTTTAGTATTAATAATATCAAGGGTCTGTCCAGATTTGCCCCCCAGTGGATCTGAACTTCTATTTGTACCCCCCAAGGATGCCAGCCCAGGAAGTCCTCCCAGAGCACTTGCTCTGGGTTAGCCAAGCACAGTAACTGGGCCTCATCCTTGGCAGCCAGGAGGGTGCCCTGCCTTGCTCAACATCACCCAGGCACACACCCTTCCTCAGGCCTCAGAGGCAGGGACTGTGTCACCAATTGCTTTCACATCTGTCACTCCACACACACTCAGCTGCACCTCCAGCTGGTTCTGTGACTTGGTTTGGCTGAATCGGGCAGAGGGAGGCTTCGGGGAGAGTGGATGCGAGGGATGAGCCTGGGATTTCAAGGCTGAGTTAGCTGTTGAGAGATGTTTGTCAGTTCAGCAGTGGTTCCTTGCCTTTGGCTAGATTTTCCCTTGAAACTTTTTTTCAGAAACATGGCCAAAAATGTCAAGAGTGCATAAGGAGGGGCAGCACCTGATGGCTCAATGGGTTGAGCAACTGATTCTTTCGCTCGGGTCTTGATCTCAGAATTGTGGGATTGAGCCCCACATCAGCCTCCCTGCTCAGTGGGGAGTCACTTGAAGATTCTTTCTCTCCCTCCCTTCCTGCCTCACCCCACTACGCTCTCTAAATAGATAAACAAAATCTTTTTTAAAAAAAGAGTACATCACGGTATAGAGAAGACACAAGTTTCCCCCCTCATCCCAACCCCTACTTTCAGATCCCCTGCTAGCATGATCTGTATCCCTTCTGAGATGTCGTGCCCATGTCCATCTATAACAGGTGGATGCAACCACACACCCAGGGCTGTGTACCTTCATCCTTCTTGAAATATTTTACAGTCTGCTTCTTTTCTGTTCATTGGTTTTAGCCTTTGTAATGGCTGTGTGGTATTCTACTATGTTGCTAGTCCATCATCATTTATGTTTTTTAAAATCTATGTCATAGAGACATTTTTTTGGCTTATTTTTAAAGATTTTACTTATTTATTTGAGAGAGAGGCAGAGCACAGAGGGAGAGGGAGAGAGAAGCAGACTCCCCCCTGAGCAGGGACCCCGATGCGGGGCTTGATCCCAGGACCCCGGGATTATGACCTGAGCCACCCAGGTGCCCCTAGTCCATTATCATTTAACTCTGTCTTGTTGAAAAATATCTTAAATATTTGCAGTGCTATAGAGACTGCCCTTCTCAGTTATCTTTTTCTGGCCTTTTTTTTTTTTTTAAGATTTTATCTGTTTTGAGAGAGAGAGAGAGAGAGAGAGAGAGAGTGCATGCATAAGGTGGGGGCAGAGGGGTAAGAGAGAGAGGGACAAACAGATTGGGTGCTGAGTGTGGAGCCCGACACAGACCTCAATCCCACAACCCCGAGATCATGACCTGAACCAAAATCAAGAGTCTGACGCTTAGCCAACTGAGTCACCCAGGCACCCCTCTGGCAGTTTTTAAGGAAATTCAGTTCCCACTATTGCCAGCATCGGGATCCAGGAAGCAGACAAGAAACAGAGGAAGACAAACAGACAGACAAATGGACAACATAGTCAACTACAATCTCCTCCCTCAGGGTTCAGTTTCCCATCTGCACAGGGCTCATCTGGTTTTGAATTGTCTGGTCCAACCCCAAAGGCCAGAGGCAGGAGGGCTCTCAGGTTTGAGGAAGCAGAGCTGGGGAGGCCAGGGCAAGTTGGGACCAACCAGGGCTGCGTCAGAGAACCACTTTTGCCCTTTGCCTACAGCAGGCCCAGAGCCCTTTCTGGCACCTCTGTGGCCTGGCCAGGGCCCAGTTCCCTAACCAGAAGTTTCAGGGGCCCAATCTCAAGAATTAAAAACAAAACATAGCTTCCAGGGCCTTCAGGGCACCTGAGCCTCTGGTATTGGGTCTCCACCCAAGTGCTAAAAAGGAGTGGTTTTCCTATCCACCATCTAGGGGTAGAAATAGTGGAGCCAGAGCCAGACAGGAGCAGAAATGCTCAGCAGAATGGCCTGAATGAGCTGCCCAGGTGGAAGGAGACCATGGGAAGCCAGAGTCAGGGAGGTCTGGTGCCAGGCCGGGTCCCCAGAGACTCAGGGTACACCTGCAAGACATGGGCCCTAGCAGCTGAAGAGAGCATGACACAGCACCTGACACTCAGCTTGCTCTCCCCAACGCGCCCCTACACGCCTAGGGGGCACCCGCCCTGCCTCACCCTGAGACTTTTACAGAGGCGGATGTCAGCACCAATCCTCCTCCAGGTGGCCTCCACCCAGCACCCAAGGAGTCTTTTGGAAATACTGGCTCATGACCCTTTCCTGCTTAAAACCCTCCCATGGCTTCTCCCTGTGCTTTGAATCAAGTCCCAACCTCTCACCATGTCCTTTGAGGTAGAGGCCCTGCCGAGTGGCCCCAGCTGTCCACACAGCCTCATCCCTTGCTCCCCCCAACCTCATCTGTCACAGGGCCCTCTCTGCTGCTAGACTCTCACCCTGAACCCCTGGGGACTTGCTGTTCCTCCAGCCTGAAACACACACACACACACATTCCCCCCCCAATACCCCACGTCTGGCTCCTTCCCACCATGCTGGTCTTGCTTAATAGCCTATTTCTCAGAAAAGGTTTCCCCTTTCTGAAGCAGACCCCAGTCCTTTTCCCTACCAGCCTCATTCTGCTCTGCATCTTCCCTCGTTCACAAGGTGCCGAGCCACAGAAACCATGAGCATGCCAACACGTGCCGATCACTTACCTGGGCCAGCTCTGTTCTCCACATGTATTAAGCACTTAATCCTCTCCACAGATGTAAAATGCAGCTGCTATGATTATCATCCCCCTTTTATGATGAAGAAAATGACATATAGAGAGGTTAAGTCACTTGCTTAAGGCCACACAGCCAGAAAGAGGTAGAGCCAAAAAAACAGAAGGCAGCCCAAGTCATGTTTTTGAGCAAATGAATTCCTATGTAAGAGGCAAGGGAAGTGAGGTGCAGAGTCAGTAAAATCAAGGGTAAACCCAAGGTTGCTTGGGGGACTCCAAAAGCCACAGCAGCTCCCTGGCTCCTTGTTGCATTGTTGCTGTCTGGCAGGAGAGCAGCACCCAGTCAGCAAGCATGGGGAGAACAGTGCCAAGCCTCAAGGTTGTCAGCCTCCCTCATAATTAACAACATATGCATTAAAGGCAGCTCCAAGGTACCATTAAATACCCATTAAGCTAGCAAAAATAAATCCAGAAGGTAAAACTCGGATTGGCACATGGTGAGGAGAGAAGCACATGCACACATCACTGGTGGCTATCAAAACAGCCTCGGAGTTTCCAGAGACCAATAAAACCACCAGACCCAACACTCCAGCATCTGGGAACACGCCCTGAGGAAGGAGCCCGAGAGGAAACAAAAATAGAAAGGTCTCTGAAGCTGCCTCTAGCCAAATGCTGGAGGCACCCAGATGTCCACCAAGAGAAGCCAACCAGGCTGTGGCTTGTGGACAAAACCCCGAATCCCTGCCTTTACATGGTCCACTCAGGCCAGACCTGGCTCCCCTCCCTCACCTCTGGGCTGTAGCAAGGCTGTTCCCACCACCTAGAACACCCTTCCTGCCTCTGTTCACTGGACTGTCTCTTCATTTCCTAGCCACAGCTAGAAGTCATTACTCCCTGGAGAGGTGGGCTGGTGGGCAGCATCCGGTCATACCCTGAACACCTAAGTCTGGGCTTCCCCTTCACAGCCCCCCTCCCACACACTGTAAGCGCTCACCCAGGGTTTGGTACCCCCCGTGGGACTATAGGCATGTCGAGACAAGCACCAGCTCCATTAGGACAGGAGCTCTGTGCCTGGAGTCGCCCGGCATCTCTGTGTCCCCAGAGCCCAGCAGGGGACCCGGCACCCAGATGACACTCGGCAAATAGTCACAAGGCACAAGACACCTAATGTGACCCAAAGGGCTCATGTGGGCAAGCAGAGCCCTGGAAGTTGAAACACGCCTTTTATAACTAGGGTGTGCACAGGCCTGTGGCTCAGAATAGACGAGCAACTTCATCTTGGGAGAAGTCACTGAGATTCAAAGTCTATCTTTGTAGTGGGGACAGTAGTGCAATTTGGTGAGACTAAACACCACTCAATTGTGTACTTTAAAAAAAAAGGTTTTATTTATTCATTCATGAGAAACACAGAGAGGCAGAGACACAGGCAGAGGGAGAGGCAGGCTCCCTACAGGGAGCCCGAGGCAGGACTCCATCCCAGGACCTCATCATAACCTGAGCTAAAGGCAGATGCTCAACCATTGAGCCACCCAGGCATGCCCAGAACTGTGCACTTTTAAAGAGTGAATTTTATGATATGTAAATTATATGTCAAAAACTCCTCCATCCTTGATGAAGCTGAGGGGGTGGCCCACGAAGACTAGTTTAGGCAGGGGCCGGAACAGGCATGGTCTTCAGCTTACAGGATCCACCGGGACCTCGAAAGGTAGAGCACTTAGGTCAGCTGTAGGAAAGGGAGGGGCATCCCAGGCGGTGAACATTGTCAGGAGATGCTAAAGAGGCTGGAGGCCCCCAAGGCTGGGGAATTGGGGTGACTGTGGTGACTAAAATTACAGGGAACAGGAGAGAGGCTGGAGAGGGATCACTGGGGATATGAGGTGACCACACAGGGACATGGGACAGCTTAGTATGTGTCCCTGCCATGCTGATGGAAGTGGCAGCAGGTGCTCCCATCCTTTGGGAGGCAATGGAGCCCCCAAAGGTTGCTGTGCTCAGACACGATCCCTGTGTGGCCCACAATGCTCGTTTCTTCCCAGTCTCCTTTTTCCCTTTCTCCTTTAGCAATGGAACCCCTGGCTTTTTAGTTAGAAACATGGCAGCCTCTCTCTCTGTGTGTGTCTCTCGCTCGCTCTGTGTCTCTCATGAATGAATAAATAAAATCTTAAGAAAGAAAGAAAGAAAGAAAGAAAGAAAGAAAGAAAGAAAGAAAGAAAGAAAGAAAGAAAGAAAGAAAGAAAGAAAGAAACATGGCAGCCAGTAATAGAGTTGACATTTCCCAGCCTCTTCTTGCAGCTAGTGTGACCAAGCAACTAAGTTTTGGCCAGTGAGATTTAGGTGGAAATGATACATGAGAGCTTCCAGAACACCTTCTTAAAAGACAGCTGATGTGGACCTTCGATCTCCTGTTCCCCATTTCCTCCTTTTTTTGCTGGCTGGACTCTAGATGTGGTGGCTGGAACTCAAACAGCCACATTGGATTGTGAGATAGAAGGCAGATGTTTAAAATGGCAGAGCCGGGGGGATCCCTGGGTGGCTCAGTGCTTTAACGTCTGCCTCTGTCCCAGGGCATGATCCTGGAGACCCAGGATTGAGTCCCACGTCAGGCTCCCTGCATGGAGCCTGCTTCTCCCTCTGCCTGTGTCTCTGCCTCTCTTTCTCTGTGTGTCTTTCATGAATAAATAAATAAAATCTTTAGTAAATAAATAAATAAAATAAAATGGCAGAGCTGGTCACCTGGGTGGCTCAGCTGGCTGGACATCTGCCTTTGGCCCAGATTGTGATACCAAGGTCCTGGATCAAGTCCCGCATTGGCTCCCTGCTCTGTGGGGAGCCTGCTTCTCCTTCTGTCTCTCATTAATGAAAAAATAAAATATTTTTTAAATGAATGAATAAAAATAAAATGCCAGAGCAGCAAAATAGGAGGAACATGGGTCCCTCGTATCCATGGAGCTGCTGTACTAACTAGCCCTTGACCGTCAATCTTCCTACTGCATATCTGTGAGCTAAGCCTCTATCTTAAGTCACTGGGATTGTTCACTCGAGCAAATCTAGTTCTAATTCAGACCCATTATGGTCAAATTTAGGCTGAAACAATGGGAACCAATATCCAGGATGCTGGAGAAGGGATAGCCCCCTCTCTTTCCCTTCCTTCACTTCTTTATTGTTTCCCAAAACATGTCTTGAGCAGGGCACCTTACCTGTGTTTGAAGGGGGGAAAAAAAAGACTTCAGCTCAAGTAGGGAATTTTTTTTTTTAAGATTTTATTTCTTTATTCATGAGAGACACAGAGAGAGAGGCCGAAACATAGAGGGAGAAGTAGGCTTCCTGCAAGGAGACCAATGTGGAACTCGATCCCAGAACTCTGGGATCATGCCCTGAGCTGAAGGCAGCTCAACGGCTGAGCCACCCAAGTGTCCCTCAAGTTGGGAGATTTGATGCAATAATAACATGCAGATTAATAACATGGTAGATTGATATGCATATTTATTAGCACCAAAAATCTGTGCATTCACACAGATGCTATCCAAACTACTCCAGAAGTTGTGCAAACACCCGTGCACATACACACACACATGCACGCATACACACACAATCTTCTGACTCCATTGTTACTCCTCAACATCTGCATGGCCAAACCCCAACATGACCAGCAGGGTGGGTTCCCTCGGGATCAATATCCCCCCAATCATGGTACCTATATAACTACAGCCCAAGCCCAGATCTGGGCCAAGAATGCCCCCCCCCCCCCCCCCCCCCCCCGGCATCTGACTCTCTAGGGCCTCTCCAAGACTCCCCACAGGGATGCTTTCCCAGCTCCTTAACCTCTGAGACTTCAGGTGCCAGACAATGTATGGAGAATCCTGGAGACCTAATACAACAGATAACAAGAGAATCACTAGCCCATTATACTGAGGAGGAAACTGAGGCCCAGAGAGACATAATCACAGGAATCACTAATGACAGGACTGAGGTTTGACTTCTGTTCTAACTCCTAGCTCTCTCTCTTCCGTCTTTTCAAGAATTTATTTATTTATGGAGCACCTAGGTGGCTCAGTGGTTGAGCATCTGCCTTTGGCTCAGGTCGTGGTCCTGGGATCAAGTCCCACCATTGGGACTCCTCTTCGGGGAGCCTGCTTCTCCCTCTGCCTGTGTCTCTGCCTCTCTCTCTGTGTCTCTCATGAATCAATAAATAAAAATCTTATTTTTAAAGATTTTATTTATTCATAGAGACACACACAGAGAGAGAGAGAGAGGCAGAGACACAGGCAGAGGGAGAAGCAGGCTCCATGCAGGGAGCCTGATGTGGGACTTGATCCTGGGTCTCCAGGACCGTTTAGTGCCGTCTCCAGGCGGCACTAAACCGCTGCGCCACGGGGGCTGCCCAATAAATAAAAAATCTTAAAACAAAGAATTCATGAGATTCAAGGTCCGTCTTCGTGATGGGGAGCCAAACGGGCTGCCCCTCAACAAATAAAAATCTTTTTTTTAATATTTATTTATTTTTATTTATGATAGACACACACAGAGAGAGAAAGAGGCAGAGACACAGGAGGAGGAGAAGCAGGCTCCATGCCGGGAGCCCGACATGGGACTCGATCCCGGGACTCCAGGATCGCGCCCTGGGCCAAAGGCAGGTGCCAAACCGTTGAGCCACCCAGGGATCCCCTAAAAATCTTTAAAAAGGGCAGCCTGGGTGGCTCAGCGGTTTAGCACTGCCTTCAGTCCAGGGTGTGATCCTAGAGACCCGGGATCAAGTCCCGCGTCAGGTTCCCTGCATGGAGCCTGCTCCTCCCTCTGCCTGTGTCTCTGCTTCCCCCCTGCCCCCGTCTCTGTGTCTCTCATGAATAAATAAATAAAATCTTAAAAAAAAAATCTTTAAAGTATGTATGTATTTATTTATTTAAGAGAGAGAGCATGCACAGAGGAGCAGAGAGGGAGAAAGGGAGAGAATCCCAAGCAGATTCTGAGCTCAGTGGAGCCAGATGAGGTCTCAGCACTCTGAGATCACCTGAGCTGAAACTACGAGTCAGATACTCAACCAACTGAGCCACCCAGGTGTCCTTCTAGTTCTTTCTCTACTGACATGTAGGCTGCATGATGGAGAGCAAGGATTCTTTTGTTGTTTTTCTCTTTTTAACCGTGTTTTGGTTTTTTACTGCATGCTAGGCACTGTGCCCAATGCTTTACTTAAACTCTCTCATTTGTTCCCAACAGCCATATGATGTAGGTTGGATTATTCCTACTTTAAAGATGAGGGAAGCAGAGAAACTAAATAGCCTACCCAAGGTCGGCAGCTTTTTTATTTTATTTATTTATTTTTTTTTAGGATTTTTTTTATTATCTATTTGGGGGAGAGAAAGAGAGCACACACACACAAGCAGGGGAGCCTCAGAAGAAGATGGAGAAGCAGACTTCTGGCTGAGCAGTGAGCCCAACACAGGAGACGGCCCGACCCCAGGATCATGGTATAAGCAGAAGGCAGATGCTTAACCGACTGAGCCCCCCAGGCACCTGAAGACGTGCACGTTCTAAGGAAAAGGGCATGACTCTCAGCAGCTCCTCAAAGGGACTCCTGACCCAGAAAAGGCCAGAACTACTAATACCAAGTAAAATCCTTGGTCTTCCAGGTCAGAGTTCCTGTGCCCTTTGGAAGGTCAGGCAGGACAGGTGGGTGAGTTTTATCTGGAAATGTGTTGGGTGAATATCTCATGGTTTAAGATTAGCCTTTTGGGACACCTGGGTGGCTTGGCCATTGAGCGTCTGCCTTTGGCTCAGGGCGTGATCCTGGAGTCCTGGGATTGAGTCCCACATTAGGCTCCCCAGAGGGAGCCTGCTTCTCTCACTGTCTGTGTCTCCGCCTCTGTGTGTCTCTCGTGAATAGGTAAATAAAATCGTAAAACAAACAAAAACATCAGCCCTTTGGCCACCAACAGCCCAGGAAGCTCACGCCTACACTGCCCTGCCAGTTACAGCTCCAGGCCTCCAGAACCCACTGGTCTAGGCCACTATGCCCTGGCCTGCCCTTTATCTACAAGCCTGAAATACAACAGGTCCACCCAGGAGCTGAAGCTCTGCCCCATTCTCTTACAACGTGATCATTGATCCCAGGGCCTCCAATATCCACAGCAGCTAACAGGACACCACCCACCCCAGCAAGCTAAGATAGGTGGCCACCCTCACTCACACCTGACTCCCATCATGCTCACCAAAGGGGCTACACAGGCCCTAGAAGCCTCCTCAGGCTGGCCAAGAGGCCCAGGAAATAGCAACAGGACCCTGGAGGTAACACTCTCTCTCAGAGGCCTTCCTGGGCCTCAGACGAAGAGTCCAGGAGTGAAAGAAACAAGCTGCTGAGTGGCAGCAACAGAGACTGGCTTGTGCTTACAGTGGAGAGGTGCCAGGGCAGCATAAGCTCTGCAGGGAAGAGCAGTAGGGCACACAGCCAACGTGACAGGAGGCTCAGAGAGCCTAGCCGCTGATTCCAGCACTCTCTCCACCTGAGACCCTCAGGCTCACTCCCCCCAGGATCATGAGGATTTTTACTACACCTCAAGAGGCAGCTCTAAGTGTCCACCCTTCTTAAGACTATGAGCTCCTACACAGCAGAGGCCTAATGATTGCTGCCTGATGCCAAGTGCAAGACTTCCCACAGGCAAAAAGCAGAGGCCCAAGAGCAGGGCCTGCACACAGCAATGGCCTGCAGCCCCAATCCCTGCTGGCCTTCCTGACCCACAGCCCCTCACAGTACAGCCAGCACCAATCAGGCCTCACTGGCCTCTCCTCCTCTACCCAACAACTCACCTAGACTCCTCTCCCAGGAAGCTCTCCTGGATTAAGCCAGTACTGCCTCCACAGATGGAGCCCTTTCTATCAGTCGGGCCCAAAGTGCCAGAAGCCCTTCCTGGGGTGCAGGTGCTCCTGGGAGGGGTTTGACACAGTCTAAAAGAATGGTGGGGCAAAAGCCTGGCCCAGGTTGGGTGGTAGCTAGAGCCAAAGCTCCTACCCTGAGGTTTAAAGTCTACATGAAGTCAGCCAACACCCAGAGATCAAATGCAAAAGGTCATTGGGGCACCTGGATGGCTCAGTTGGTTAGGTGTCTGCCTTCGAGGAAGGTCGTGATCCCAGGGTCCTGGGATCAAGTCCCAAGCCAGGATTTCTGCTCAATGGGGAGTCTGTTTCTCCCTCTCCCTCTGTCTGCCACTCCACCTATCTGTGCAAGCAAGCTCTCTAATGAAGAAAAATCTAAAAAAAAAAATAAAAAGAAAAACGTCATGGCTGCAAGCCAAGTTTGTGTATGCCTAGGGCCTATTCCCTCTACACAGACTGCTCTGTCCCTTGCTCTTTGGACCACTGGCCCTTTCCCAACCTGTATATTGATGCTTCATAACACTTCATTCAAATGTTCTCCCTATGTCCTTAATAAAATCAGGCCCTCCACCTCATTAGTACCCCTTAGGCCCCTGCCCACTACCTTCACAGTTGTGACTGTCTTAAGGCCTGGCCCTCAGCAAATCAGCAATTCAAATTCGAAGAGTAAGGGCACCTCAGTGGTGCAGTTGGTTAAGCATCTGACTCTTTTGATTTCAACTCAGGTCATGATCTCAGGTTCATGAGATTGAGCCCTATGTCCAGGCTCCAAGCTCAGCAGGGAGTCTGCTTCTCTCCCTCTGCCTCTCCCCACCCCCCACTACCCCCAATACACCTGCACTCTCTCGAAGATAAACAAATCTTTAAAAAAACCAAAAAACAAAAAAAACAAAAACAAGGACTCATTGAGAACCTGAAATGTTTATTGCAGAAATTTGGTCACAATTCCCACCGGGTGGACCTCGTTGAAGTTGGAGCAGAGTGGGCCCTTTGTCCAGGGCTGGGCAGGTGCAACACGAAAGAGTGGAAGGAAGGAGTATATCTGGGCCCAGGCACTCAGAGCTGCGAGAGGATGTTGGGGGCCAGGCTGCAGGTGAGGCCTGTACCATCTGGCTCCACATTCAAGGACTTCACTATGCCATTCTCTATCACCATAGAGAACCTGCCAGAAAGAGAGACTGGGCCAGGGGCGCTTGGGTAGTGCAGTGAAGCATCTGACTTTTGGTTTCTGCTCAGGTCATGATCTCAGGTTCATGAGATCAAGCCCTTCATCAGGCTCTGCACTCAGCACGGAGTCTGTTTAAGACTCTCTCTCCCTCTCCCTTTGCTCACCTCTGCACACTTGTGTAGATGCTCTCGCTCTAAAATAAGTAAATCTTTAAGAGAGAGACACCAAGCCAATTACAACAGCCTAGACCTGAAGGCTGGGAATGGAGGTCGAAGGGGTGCATGGGAACCCCACAGAAGACCCTCCTACTTTTACCTCTTGAGCCGATGATTTCCAAAGAGAGATACCAATGAATCATCTAGTAACAAATCTGTCTCCTAAAAGAAAAAGCAGAGACAAGGCTTAGAAACTTCCAGAACAGACCAAGCCCTGTCCCCACCAGCTGTTCCTCACATTAGCCATGTCCCTCCCAATTCCTGTGTCCAAGGCCGGGCACAGGAACCACCCTCTAGAGTGGGGGTTGCTGGTGTGCACTCACCTTCCCAAAGGCCCCAGTGGGGTCAGCCAACAGCCTAACCTAAAGAGAAAGTAAAGGTTAAAAGAACAATCTCCTGCCTGGCCCCTGACCCCCTGCAGGGCCCACATCTCACCTTGCCTCCTGAGTTATGAGCTCGTCCCCATGCCTCAGTCACGAAGACATCATTAACGCTCAGACAGGCTATCACCTGGACCCCCTTGGCCTTCAGAGCCTCAGCCTGCTCCATGAATCCTGGCAGGTGGGTCTAGGAGGGGAAATGAAGGGTCAGCAGAGGGATAACTGCCTCTGCTCATTGGCCTACCCTTTATCTCCAGGCAATCCTCATTTCCTTTTGAATATCTTTGATCAGACCGTTAGAAATGCGTAAGCCACAAGGAAGCTCAGGTCCAAACTCGAGTGTTCAGTAGTCACCATGAACTTCATCCCAGGAACAGGACTATACTTTATTTACCCAAGCACCTTCCATGGTGCCCATCACCAGCAACATCAATAAGACAGGTGGGACTTAATCACAAGACCCTTTTCTCCTGCATTCCTGATGTCACTACCTTTTCACCACCTCCACTTATTTTCTGAGTGCTCTGATAGGCCTTCTGTCACCTTATCTATGTGTTCTCGTCGCAAGCTGCCCTAGGACTTAGGAACAATACAGATGTGTACACAAGATTCCAACCAGGGAGTCCCAGAAGGGTGGTCTCACCTTGGAACAGCCAGGGGTAAAGGCCCCAGGGACTCCAAACAGCACCCCCTTCTTGCCCTTGAACAGCTCTGCCAGGTTCACCTCGTTCCCAGGCTCCCCTTCAAAAACCATCACCGAAGGGATGGCATCTCCCACCTAGAGGGAATGGCTTCATGAGGAATTACTTTGGTTACTTCAAAAGTGAGCAAAGATGACTAGAGATAGGCTAGACAAGGAAATAAGGAGTTGGGGAGTGAGGGGGTGGGTAAAGAGGCCAAAGGAAAGGTGTTAAACCAGACGAGGCAGTTCCTTCTAGTGGAGCAGAGTTGACAGAGTTGTAATGTCCTAACCAGCCGGTTTCCAGCGGTCCCTCCCTGCCACCCTACCCTCTTCCCCCCACCGCCTGATTACTCCACATCCTCCAGGTTTCAAGATGGCCCTATTCCTTTCACCGGTTTGTTGGTGACAACAGAAAATGGAGGAGGAGGCCTCTCTGGGTGTTGCAAGGGATTGAGTAATCAAGGAGTCTCTTTCTTACCAGAAAGAAGTGGGATCTGCAGGCAGGGGAGGAGATGCATGGGGCCTATCTAAGGGGTGAGGAGGAGACGCTGACAACAGGGAGGGAGAGGACCCTGGCCAGGTCTGAGTGTCCAGCTCTCAGGAAGAGAAAAAGGGAGACCAGCAGAAGGTGAAAAGTTGGGGAGGGGGAAGAAAATAAAAGGAATTTCTCAAAGGGGATGGATTAGTCTACTTAGGAACGTGTGTGAGGGTTTCATGGAGCCAGAGGAAATACCGAAGGGGAGGACAAATCAGGGAGTGGGAGGAAGATAAAGGAGGAGGAGGTTTCAGAAGAATGTGGAAGGGTTCCCAGGATCATTCCAGGTGAGGGTTTGAAAGACTCAGCAGAAGGGTGGGAATTAGCTGCGGGAGAAGCGGAAAGGAGGAGACAAAACAGGGGCTTTAGCAGAAAACACTTGTTTCAGACGACGGCGTGAAGAATGATGCCCAAAAATATAACAAGAACGTACAGGAAGGTCTGGAGGGGAGGGGCACGTATGAGGGTTGAAAAGGAGCCCTGCGGCAAAGGAGACGGTTCCGGAAGGCGGGGGAGACCCATCTCGGTGCCGCACGGTGGAAATGGAAAGGGGGCGAGGGGAAGGCTCGAGAGCTTTGGGAGCTGTCCAGTGGATGGGGTACAAGTCCCCTAAAGTGGCGAGACTGCAAAAGGGTGTGGCTGAGGGAGAACCGCAGGAGGAGCGTCGGCGCGGCGGGCAGGGGTCCTGAGGGCAGGAAGGAGGGTGACTCTCTCCTAGGCAGGCGGGACGGAGGGCACCGGGAAGACGGGCGGGAGGGGAACTCAAGCTGGCCCGGCCAGCGGTCACCTTGATTGGGGCCATAGCGGAGGCGGCGCTTCTGAAACCGTGGGCCCCGCCAAGCGTCCAGTCCCTGCCTCGTTGCTGGCACCCTCCGGCTGTCGACACGGCCTATGCTGCAGACCCGAAGGCAGCCGCGGGGACGAAAGCCGAGCCCACCCGGCCGTTCAGGACGTTCGACGAAAGCAGCTGCACGCCGAGCCCAGCGCGCACGACGGCCCGGCCCCCGCGGCCCAGGCGCGGCGAGGGGCGGGGCCTAGCAGGATAAGCCCCCGCGGGATCCCGCGAGAGGCGGAGCATCAGCCAAGCCCGCCCACGGCTAGGCTCCTCCACTGCGCAGGCGTCGGGGCGCGAGCAAGGGGCGGAGCTTCGGGGGCGCTCGGCTTATTTACATCTGGGGCTGGACAACCAGGGCAGTTACGAGCGGGCGGGGCTTTCGACAGCGGCGCAGCTTATTTGCATGCAAGGATGGGTTGTCGCTTTGGTGGTGGGCGTAATTTACGGATTAACTGCAGCATTTCCTTACCCGGAAGCGAGGGGCGGGAGACGATGGTGTCAGGCCGCCCGTGTAGGAGAAAAACATGTTTATTTTGCATTCAACAAAGGCCCCTGCGCTGCGGCGGCTTTACATATGATTCACACTGTGCGTGATCTGTAGTGAATGGAAGCCACCGGGGCTACGCCGCAGTCCTCTGCCAGGACGCTTCCGGTAGCAGCGCGTGACCCGACCAAGCTCTTCAAATACCGCTGCTCCGGCTAGCTCGAGAACTTCCAGTATGCCTGCCACTTCCGCTGGTCCGAGCCGTCCAATAGGACAGAGACTAGAGCGGTTCCGGAAGTGACGCGAGGAGTGTGCTTTCCTCCGGTTCCGGCCTGGGGAAAGCGCGTTGCCGCGACATGAAGCTGCTCACCCACAACCTGCTGAGCTCGCATGTGCGGGGGGTGGGGCCCCGTGGCTTCCCTCTGCGCCTCCAGGTAACGGCGGGGGGGCAGGCTCGCGGCCATGTCCTGGGCAGAATGGAGAAACCGGGCTCTGGTCCCTAACAGAAGCCCTCCACCCTGCAGGCCACCGAGGTCCGCATCAACCCCGTGGAGTTCAATCCCGACTTCGTGGCGCGTATGATACCCAAGGTGGAGTGGGCGGCGCTTCTGGAGGCGGCGGATACCGTGAGGAGCCTCCCCCACGCCCGTGTTCACCTTCCGGGGTGGGGGGTGGGGGGAGTGGTCTCACCGCCAGCCCAGAGCGAGGGGCGGGACGCCCGGAGATGACTTAGGCCTTTGCCCACAGTTGCATCTGGTCGAGGTCCCCAAAGGGCCGATTGAAGGGTATGAGCATGATGAGAAATTCCTGAGGCAGATGCACCACGTGCTGCTGGAGGTGAGAACTAGCCCATCGCTTGCTTCCCCGGCCACCCAGCCACAGCCCGAGGCTGCGGGTACTCAGCTCTGTTCCCCACTTCCCCGCAGGTGGATGTGTTGGAGGGCACCCTGCAGTGCCCAGAGTCTGGACGTCTGTTCCCCATCAGTCGCGGGATCCCCAACATGCTGCTGAGTGATGAGGAAACCGAGACTTAATCGTGCCAGATACTAATTTTGAAGTCTGTAACCGTGTATGTTTTTGTTTATATCTAGCCTATTTGCTAGTCTGTCGTGTATCCCCACCTGTGACCCAGTGATACACGAGAAACACGATGTTCTTGAGCTCGATATATTTCTTTTTCTCATTAAAGGTTCAAAACCAAAAGCGGTTTCTCTTTGCAGCAAATATACATTAAAATAGAGTCTCTGTACAGCCAAGGGCTCTGGGCCCTGGCTTGCCCTATGTCCCTGCACCTCCCTGGCCAAACCCAAAAATAAATATAGTGTTATTGCTCTGCAGGGCATAGAGGCAGTGCTCTCACTACCCCCTGAGGAGGCTGGGTGGGAGCTGATGGGGGGCCATGGCCACCCCAGGGGTCCAGGGGCTGGAGCCTGCTTGGAGTTATTGCTTCAAGGGGAGGGGGGCAGTAATGCCCAATGCAAATGATGAGGAGAGGAGCGAAGAGGGCAGGGGCCTTTGCTCTCCAAATCCCCCTCTGCTCTGGAGAGGGGGTAGGATTAAGCAGCAGCAAAAGCATCACCCACTGGGAGACTGTTGCCTCCACTCCCTTCCCTCCCTGAGATCAGGCTTCTGCCCCCGCCCCCAACACACACACACATGTCCCCTGCAGCCCCCTATGGCTTCCGCAAGGCCCCCTACACTCTGGGGGCACGTTATGGCTTGCAAGGGGCAGCACTGTGCCCAGAGCCTGGGCGCACACATTCCCAGCTTCTAAGACCCCCTGGGAGAGGGGAGGGGAGGGCGTAGGGCCTGTTCCCAGGGGCTGATGATATTGCCCTGGCCCTGCCAGCAGGCTGTGGCACTGCCCAGACCCCAGCTCTGCCCCCTTGGGGCTGAACCCATTCCGGGCGGGTCCTGCCAGCACCCCCACCCATGCCCACCCCTTGCCTCAGTCCATCATGGCCTCGAGCATCTCCAAGAACAGCTTGTGCATGGGCACCTTGCCCTCCAGCTTCACTCCATAGAAATGGGCCAGCACTTTGCCCGCTGTCTGGCGTAGGAGCGGTAGTGTGAGCAGCAGCCTGCCTGCCCGCCGCCGCTCAGCACCCCCTCCGGGGCCTGCCCGGCCGGCTTCATATTCCAGCAGGGCCTCATGTAGAGCTTCTCGCAGCTGCTCCACAGCCTCGGCATCCTCAATGTGCACAGAGTCTGCAAGGAGGGGGAAGATGCTGTTGACATGGACCATCTCCAGAAATGGCTAAGCCCACATCTGCTTGAGCACTGTGGGATGGGGCCTAAGGAGGAGCCACATGCAGAACTGATAGGCTTATTGGGCCACCACTCACTGCTCCTGCCCATGAGCCATGGCCCACCCTTTCTTCCTCACCTATGGCCACCTTTTGTCTTCCCCCCACTTCCCTCCCACTGAATTGTTCACCTGTCCACATAAGGATGGCCCTAGAGCTCCAAATCCTACATGTAGTTCCTGGGCCTGCCCTCACCTTTGGGACTTGAAACAAAACACTATTCATCCCTAATCCCCAATTTTTATCATCTGTGAGATGAGATGGTGCCACAATCAGGGTTACAGACTAGAGGGCCTCCTGGAGATGCCTGTCAGTGCTCACCGTGGACTCACCTGAATTGGCAAGGGCCAGAGCCTTCAGCAGGACATATTCCTCACGCTCCAGCCTCAGGGCCTGCAGTCGCCTCACCAGCTGCAGCAGGGCGGCCCCAAGTTCCCCCAAGCCAGCTGCTCGTGCCCCCTCTTCATCTAGGACCAGGTCCTCAGCAAAGGCCAGCTCATCCTGCAGTGGCAGTGAGCGCTGGGCCACACCCAACACCAAGACCTCCATCCATACACTCTGCAGTACTGACATCTGGTCAGACAGTGACAGTGACGAGAAGCCTGGAGGGTAGTGGGAAGCAGACCTGGCTGAACAAGCTCACCAGAGCCAGGCATGGCCTGGCCTACAGAGGGAAGCCCCATATCACCCGGGCCCTTTACCTGGGATACTCTTGGCCCAGCTGATGGTGACCACAATCTCTCGGTCAAAGAGGTCACAGAGGGTAGCCACAGCTGGGAGGTGTCCGTCAGGGCCCGCTGGGTCAGGCATGGCATAGAGCTTCTCGGGCTCTACCACCAGCAGGTGAGACACCAGTGCATTTACAGGAGCTGCAGTGACAGATGGAAGAGGCACTCAAATTCATCCCCCTGCAGGCCCCTTCGGGGTCAAGTGTCTTGCCCAAATTAGTTCCCCTGCAGCCTTCCTCATAGCCACTGGCCAGCCAGGCCTGGACACTGCTCTTGGGAAGGGCTCTCACCATCTCCCAGGGAAATCAAGTTCATGGACAGGTTCTGAGTATGAGAAAAATCTTTCCCGGTTCCCAGGTGTACTACTCAAGGACTGATTTTTAAAAAAGGTATTTTCGGGCAGCCCCGGTGGCGCAGCGGTTTAGCGCCGCCTGCAGCCCGGGGGGTGATCCTGGAGACCCGGGATAGAGTCCCACATCAGGCTTGTTGCATGGAGCCTGATTCTCCCTCTGCCTGTGTCTCTGCCTCTCTCTCTCTCTCTGTGTGTGTCTCTATGAATAAATAAATAAAATCTATAAATAAATAAATAAATAAATAAATAAATAAATAAATAAATAAATAAAGGTATTTTCAAAAATACTTCAGGGAGATGTATTGCCAACAAATGAAAAGAAAACCGAGGGATCCCTGGGTGGCGCAGCGGTTTGGTGCCTGCCTTTGGCCCAGGGCGCGATCCTGGAGACCCAGGATCGAATCCCACGTCAGGCTCCCGGTGCATGGAGCCTGCTTCTCCCTCTGCCTGTGTCTCTGCCTCTCTCTCTCTCTCTCTCTCTCTGTGACTATCATAAATAAATAAAAATTAAAAAAAAAAAAAAAAAAAAAAAAAAAAAAAAAAAAAAAAAAAAAAAAAAAAAAAAAAAAAAGAAAACCGAGAGCCTAATGCCCACCATACCCATTCTGGGTGACAGACACCTAACAGGCCTCTCACGTCCCGGCCCCATCTGAACCTGAACTTCAAGGACCCATAGCACTCTCACCAGTTTTCCGAGGGCCTCCAGCTACTGCCAAGGGTCCAGCAGGGAAGGAGCCTGGGAAGGGTAACGGGTCCACCTCGGGCCGCCGCTTGTACTTCTGGCGCCCACCTCGGACACGGTCCAGACGTACTCCTTGAATTTAGGATAGGGCTGTGTCCACGGGGCTGGGGGTGGCTTACTGTACAGAGCCCTCCTGCCCAGTAGATTCCACCAGAACTTCCCAGGCCTTGCCCACCCCAGCTCCATGCACCCGGGCCCGTGCCCCGTGCTCACCCTCCTTGAGCATGCCCACCCGCAGGCACTTGGTGAAGCGACAGGCCTGGCAGGCCTTGCGTCTCCGCTTGGTGATCTCGCACTCGTTGGAAGCCGGACAGCTGTACTCGATGCTCCCTGCCAGAAAGAGGCAGGGCTCCAGTGGCGGCCTCCCAGGGCCTGGAGGGGACTCAGAAGATGGGAGAGAGCCCAGACTCGCCCAGGGCAAGCACAGGTCTGGGAAGAGCAGGAGTGCCCAGAGTGTGGCAGAGAAGCCCAGAGCCCTAGGGGGACTGGCCTCTGGGCTGGGGGCTCCTGACTAGGCAAGGGAAGCTTGAGACCAGAGGTGTCAGACTGACCTCTGCCCCCAGCCTCTAGTCAAGCCACATCCCTGGACTCTACTAACCTCATCTGTTCCCATCCAGGGCCACAGCAGCCTCCACACTGCTACATCCCGTGGTCCATTCTTGTCCTCATCTTACTTGGCCTAAAGGAGCATCTAATGCCATGGATCATGTCCTGCACCCACAAACATGGGGACACTTTTCACCTTTTGCCTCTAGGACACCACACCCATCTTCCTTCCACCTCACTGACCACTTTGTAGTTTCTGTGTACCCCACACACTCCTTCCATTGAAGGACCCAGGGCTGCCCTGGGACCTCATCTCCATCAACTCACTCCCATGGTGAGCTCACCGGTCTTGGGCCTTCACGTTTCTATCAATAGAGCTGCGTGAACTCTAGACTCACATCCCACCGCCTCAACCTCTTGTACATCTAGAAGGCGTGACAAACTTCACTTGTCCTAAATGGAGCCCACGACCTACCTCTCCAAAACCTACAACTCCCATGTGTCCAGTTGTTCAAGCAGAAACCCAGGAAACATCTTTGATTCTTCTCTTACACCAAAATCCAACCCATTGACAGGACCTGGTGAGCTTTACCTCCTAATATGTCCAGAAGCTGACTCATCCTAACCCCGTGCCTGCTCCCACCCCTGACCAGAGTCACCATCACCTCACCTTCCTTCTGGCCTCCTCTTCTGCCTTGTTAATGTCAATACAGGGGCCAGGACAACTCCTTCAACCTAAGTCAGATCCTGTCCCTCCCCTGCTCCAAACCCTGTGATTTCCCTCCTCAGAGTAAAAGCCCAAGTGTCCCTGAGGCCTGTGAGGTCTCCAGGGCCCACCTTTCTAATGTCATCTGCCTTGCACTCTACTCTGGCCCAGCCAACTCAGAATTCCTCACACAGACCCCAGCCTCAGGGCACACTGCTCCCTCACCTCCTTCAGATCTCTACTCCCTGTCACCTCAGGGAGGCCCTCCCTGGCCCTGCTCTGAGAATGCCGGGTGCCCCTCTACCGACTTCTGCCACCTGCCCAGACTGATAGTTTCTCGTCACCTCTTGGCACCCTCTGAGCCACTACACACATACTTATTTTATTATCTGTCTTCCTCCTTTAGCATCTGCTCCATGAAGGCCAGGACTGCCTAGTGCTGGGAACAGGGCCTGGCACGTAGTGGCAGCTCCTCCTAACATCTGACTGACTAAAGGCATGTTGGCCCTCCTGGCTTCATAGGCACATTCCTCCTATACCCTTTATTCAGGCCTGTACAGGCAGTTCAAGACACCTCCTCCGAGAAGACCTCCAGAGCCCCCAGCCCAACCAGATTCCTTGGCACACATCCTGCTCCTCCCCCTCCAGACAACAGCTATATTACAACAGTTTTGTGCAATTTGTGCAATTCATTGTTTTCTCTCTCACTTCTGCTGGAATATATATGGCTTAGTCCCAGCTAGGTCCCCATGCCTGGAACAATGGTCAGGACAGCAAAGCACAGGTCTGTGAAGAACAAGGGCTCTGGAGGCGGCCAGGGGCCCATCCTGACACTACCACTTACCAACTACATGACCTCGAGTGAGTCCAGTACCTAAGCCCCCAGGCCCTCAGTTCTCCCATCTGTAAAATGAGATCAAAACAGTACTTCCTACAAAGATGGCTAGTAAGAATGGAAGGAAATGTCAAGGTAATGTGTTCAGCATGGTTCACAGTGCCCAAATGCTCAATAAATTATTGTGATCTATGGCTAAGGCTCAATAAAGTTTGGCAATGGAGTCAACAGAGAATGAAGGGGTGCGAGGTGGGTAGGAGACACCTGGATCTGGACCACTTACTTCGCCGGCCTTCAAACCAGAAGAGAGCACAGATGGTTTTAGAGCAGTGGGTGTTGGCCAAATCAAAACCCACTGGAATGTCACAATCAGTTGCGAGCCATCTGTCCGAAGTTCAGTTATAAGTAATAAGCAGAGGCAGCCGTCAGCTCTGGACCTGAATCAACCCAAGTTCAAATCCTGGTTCTGCTATTTTCTACCCATGGGACCTGAACAAAGTTTTAAAAATCTTCCTGGGCCTCAACTAGGGTCACAATGCTGGCACCTTATGGGTTGCTGAGAGGTCAGCAGCTGCCAGAAGCGAGAACAGTTTAGAAGCAGACAGGGGCTGCTTCTAAATTTTTCAGAGCCACCAAGGAAGGTGCTAGGGTCCCAGCGCCCAGAAACCTAGAGTCCTCTCTCACATCCCACATCCAATCAATCCATCAACACATCCTGGTGGCTTTATTTAACTTTGCAGGGAAACAGGACTCCCAGGAGGTAGGAGGAACTTGGGAACCCCAAATGGTACTGCAGCAGTCTGAGGACCTACTGCCACCCAGCAGTGCACCCTGGGGAGTGCTAGGCCCAGAAGGGCAAAACGCACAGGAGTGCAGTGGGGGCTCACCCTGGATGGTCCTCTTGAAGAAGGCTTTGCAGGCCTCACAGGATGCCACACCATAGTGGTAGCCAGAAGCCACATCCCCACAGACGAGACAGAGGCGTTTGGGCAGGGAGCTGAGCACCAGCTTTCCACCACCCTGCTCGCCAGGCCCAGCCCCCTCCCCATCCTCCTCTTCCTTGTGGCCTGGGAGGCAGCGGGTGGGAGCTGGGCCAGGAGCCAGGGCCACTGGGGGCTCAGTCTCGGTCTCCGAGGAACCCTTTGGGCTGTCGGGGCTTGCTGGCTCTGCCTTGATGTAGAGAGGCTCAATGCCCACCACCTGGCTGGACATGGCGCTGGTCACCTGCAGGGAGAGACCTGTTGGGTCACAGGGAGACACTGGGATGGGGGATGGAGACACAATGCCACCCTGGTTGCCCAACCCCAGGCCTAGGGCCAGGCTTCCAGGATCATTGAGGGGGAGGGAAGGAGGGGCAGAGTCCAAGGAAGGGCTGCCCATGAATAGGGCCCCCCCCAGCTGTTACCATGGGAAGAGAGCCTCCAAAGCCTCCAGGGCTAGTAACTGACAGCAAGGTCTCCCACGTGGAAAACTGGGGGAGGTCTGGAAACTCCCTACTCCCACCAGGGCCAAGGAGCAGGGTAACCCTAGTCCCCAGGTGACCTTCAACCCCATCTGGAATCCTCAGCCAGTAGCCAGATACCTCTCAATTTTCTCGAGATGTTGGACACCTTGGTGATTTCCCTTCACTTGGGTATCCTCCATTCAAAAGTGCAAACCAGGCACACAAGGGCAGTTGGTGGGGTTCACACACTCCCACTCACCTGGATTCCCAGGTATCCTCACATGTTCACACATGCTCACTCTCTACTGGGCACTTCCACGCTCTCACACATGGCCTTCCCCAAACCCTGGCTCTCACTCTGGCTTCCATTTGTCTTCACACACTCCTAAAGTGCACAGCCCATAAACAGAGTCAGACTCAAGGCTCACCATCACACACACTCAATCCCAAACACACTCACCTTGCCCCCACCTGACACACACACTCAAACCCTTTCACACCTGACACACCGCCCCACCTAGCCCGGCATCCCAATCCCAGGCCCACCGGCCGACGCGGGTCCACCTCCTTACACCCCACCTCACCCCCTAACCCCCCGCCAGCACAATCAGTCTTACACTTCTGCCGCCGCAGAATCCTCTACCTCAGGGGCGCCCCGCCCCCCCAACCTGCGCCCACCTACGGAAAGTTGCCTAAAGTTGCCGCGCCTCCCCTCCCCCTCCGCCCGCAGGAGACCTCTATCAGGTTATCAGGAAGTAAATGGGGAGCGCCAAGGAGGAGGAAGTTCTCCCCTGCCGGTGCGATGACCTTTGACCCAGAGAGGCGGGTGGCCCATGGCCCCTTCGAGCGCCCCCACGTGGTCTTCAAAGCCCCTTCCCCGACAGGGAACCCTCCCTATCTCCCACCGAGGCCCGCCCCTAGGACTTCGACTTGCTCCAGGTGCGGAATTGAACCCTGCCCTGGGACTGGATCCGAGGCCCAAGCCTGACCCCGGCCAGGACCTGCAGCCGGAGCCAGAACCAGCCCCTGTCCCAGGCCGACGCACCAGGATCTTAACACCGGATCCCGCCCGGACCCTAAGCCCGTCTGGCCCTGGACCCGGTCCCAACCGTGACCCCGGTGGGTCCCGGAGCCGGAGCCCCCCCAACCCCCGCCTCCCAGCCGCGCTCGCACATGGCCCCCGCGTCCCGCCCGTCCACCCCCCTCAGCGGCGCTCCCCTCCGCCCCCGGACCTGGGGCTCCGGCAAGGCGGGCTGGCAGGCATGGGGGCCGAGCGGCCCGGAGCGCCGGGGTGAGCCTGGGGCCGCGAACGGCCCCTCCTCCGCCGCCTCCTGGGGCCGCACCGCCCCGCCGCGCCGCGTCCCCTCACTCGGCGGCGCCGCCGGCGGCTTGTAGGACACAAAAGGACATCGCGGCCGCTTCCTACTCTGCTTCCTCCAGCTGACAGCGGGGGTGGGGCCGGCCTGCGCATGCAAAGCAGGGGGCGGGTCTTGGCGCTCTATGCTAATCAGACAAGTGGAGCGGGCAGCGCCTGCGTGCCCGGACCAGTCGGGGCGGAGCCGGCGGAGCCAGGGGGCGGGCCTCCATGAGGGTCCCGCCCACCGCCGCCGAGCCAGGGCGGCGCACTTGTGCAGGCGGCGGCTGAGGGGGCGAGGCCAGCGGAGACTTGGAGAGGTCTTACGTAACGAAGGGGGGCGGGGCGCGCCGTGCGCGAGAGGAGTGGACGAGGTGGTTCTGTGGCCGCAGTTGCCGGGCAGGGAGAAGACTTGCATATGCAAATGAGAGGGCGGGACAGCGGAGAGGTTAGTGTAACTGCATATGCATGAGGGGCGGGGCCTAGCGTACCCAAACTAGAGGAAAGGCGCTACCCCTTTACCTTCTCCCCCTTCCCTCAAGATTACACGATGGGGCCCTTGGACCGCAGAGCCAATATCCCCACACAGCTGCTCGACCGGAGCCGGGAGAAGCAGACATAAAACATGCAAGAAGTCCTGGATTTCGAGTCCCGGGAAGGAGGAGCCGATAGGGCCTGGACGGAGAACGCTCAAGGTCACTGCGGTGACCGAGTGAAGGTCACGGGGAAGGGCGGAGCCACATGCGTCCGCCTCACGCGGGCAGCCACGCACTGACTCACCGACCGTGCACAGTCTTTTATTTCTTTAGGACTCAAATTCCACGTGGACGGGGTCGGGCTTGGGTCTGGGGACGGGACAGGGGCTGGGGGCTGGAGTCGGGCTGTCGGTCACTTGAGCCGGAAGCGGCGTTCTCAATACGCTACGAGGTGCAGCCTCTTGCTCCGACGCCTCTTGAGCCCCTCGATGTATCGCTGCAGCTGCTTGGTCAGGAAGTGATCCCGGCCAATCCCTGACCGGTAGCCTGGAGGACAGAGCTCCACTCAGAGCAGTGAGCAGGGGCATGGCCTCCCCAGCAGCGGTGCTGCATGTGAGATTTGAGGAACCGCGGGTGACTTGGGGTGGCAGGAACGCTTGGCACTCGGTTCTGTTAGTCTGGGAAACTGGATCTCCAAGGTGCTGGGCCCTGACAGGTTTTTTTTAAGGGCCAAGTTATACACCTGTACGCTAAACAGATGGGGGATGTGGAGGAGGATGCGAGTGTTGAGGTGGAGCAATGGTGAGGACAAGGTTAGAGTGTTGCAGACCTAAACTGTGGGAGCTGGCAGCTCTGTGGACACCTCCTGGGCCACCTACTCTAAGCAATTAGCCAGCAACCCTGTCTTATATTATAAGCAGGGCAAAGGAGGGGACTTTTACCCAAATAATCCATTGTCCAGTGGTTCCTTATAGCACCGAGGGAGGGAGCCAAGGTCACACAAAGACTAGGGAGTGTAGAAACAGCTTTAGAAAAGCCACGTTAGCTAGAGAGGGGCTGCATTAAGGCTGGAGCCCAGGCCCCTAAAAGTCACCCATGCTTTCCTGACTGGGTGTCCCTGTGCCCAGTCCCCCCATTGTTTACTTTTGGTAGGGCTCCTGGAATACTTGTGGGTGTTAGGGGAATCTGACAAGGCATGCACATCCTGAAACCCCACTCCCAGAGGCCCAAGCCCTGCAAAATCCCCCAGGGTCTCTTGTGGGAGCTGGGGGGAAGTGCTCACTCCAGAGGGCTTTGGTGAGGATTTCCAGAGCTTCATTCTCCATGACTTCCATCAGAGGCAGTGGCAGCTGGAGAGGCAGCAAGAGGCTCAGATGTCCCAGGAACCCCAGCCCTGCCCGGAGCTGAAATGCCCCACCTGCTCCCTCTAGCCTCAAGACCCCCAACCAACCTGCCTGCCCCTCCACTCTACAAACCACCCTCCCCCTTCACCTCTGCAACCCCAAATTGCCCATCCCCACCCCACTAAAATCCCCAGTCTTCCTGGGTTTTTCTAACCCTGTTCTGCTGCTCTATCCAGTAGGCTCGATGGGGTGTGTGCTTCGAGATACTGATCGATGACTCTGAGGAAGATACTTCTGGGAGAAGAGAAAAAGAGAGATCAGTGATCTGCAAACTGCTAGGTTTTCCCTGGAGCAGAGGAAATTTATGGGCAGGCTTGTGGTGGGGGGAGTGACCTTCAGAGTGACCAGCTCCAGGTGCCACCTTACCAGGAAACAGTACAGGACAGTAGTTTATTTCCCTGGGCTTTATTGTCCCACCCACAGAGATTCCAGTTCTGACTACCCCATTAGGTGAGCTCAGGAGCAGTGACTTTGTAACCCTCAAGTTATATTTGTAAAATGGAGTAATAAGAATATCCCCTTATGGAGGTGCTGAAGTTTAAGACCATCATGCAAAGGAAGTCCAGTGCCAGTACCAGGCACACACAGCAAGCACTCAATAAATGGCAATTACAATATTATCCATTGCAATCCCCTGATGTAGGAGCTGGGGAGCAGGGGCAAGTCTCAGACAGTGCCCAGCAAGAAGTAGACACTTAAAATTGTAGCCAATGGGGGCACCTGGGTGGCTCAGTTGATTGAAGGTCTGCCTTAGGCTGGGGTCATAATCCCAGGGTCCTGGGACCAAGCCCCACATCTGGCTCCCTGCTCATTGGAGAGCCTGCTTTTTTCTCTCCTTTTGCTGCTCCCCCTACTTGTTCTCTCTCTCTCTCTCTCTCAAGTACATAAAATCTTAAAAAAGAAGAAGAAAAAAAAACTGTAGCCAATGACCGTGTGAATGAAAGACAGGCACCTCCTCAACGACAGCAAATCCATACACAAAGAAATAACTCCCTCTTAACTACCCCAGTAATTCCATTAAAAGCACGGTCCTACTTCTCCCGCGCTGCCTTCGCGCATTTTCGCGGGTGTCTCTCGGACCTGGCGTGTCTTGGCCCCAGGACTTTGTATGACGCCTGCCCGGTAGGGGGCGCTCCAAGAATGTCTGGTCGATTTAAAAGCGTAAAAGATAACTGGCGCCTGTCGGGGGAAGGGAATCCTGGAAGCGGATCCTACAGTCCCGTCCCCCCTCCTACCCTCAACTTCACAGCAACAGATATCGAGGTCCTGGCCAGCCCCCTGCCCTGTGGATCTCCACAGCCCTGTGAGGCCACACTGACCGCTCTCGGTCTCGGAATCGACGTCTTCCTCTAAATGGCTTCCCAGGATGCTGCCCCGACGCAGCTCCATCTCCAAAGACAAGTGCCCGTGGAGATCCTCCCGCCTGAAACCGTCCTTGTCCTCTCCGTCATCCCATTCTTCCCAACCACCATCCGACTCGCGGCCGGCCTTCCCATTGCACCACTGGCGAGTCTTGCTGCCCAGGCTGCTGCCCTCCGCGTCCGAGTCATCGCAGATCTTGGACCGCGGCACATTCAGCTTCGGCTGCGACAGCGTGGCCCTGGTCCACAGGTTCCGGATGTCGTTGTCTGGGCTCGAGTCGTCTGAGTCATGGCTACCCAAAGACGCCTGTGGGCCACATACAACGAGGGCAGCCAAGGGCCGCGGGGACTGGGGAAGGAGAAGACGAGCAGGCTGGGGGCGGGGACCCTGAGCCCTGCCAGGGCTTTGACTCCGTCGTCGGGTCATCGTCGGGTCAGCTCCGGGCTCGATGGGAGCTGCCTGGGCCGAGGCTGAGGAAGGGGACGGCCAGGGACCCAGGCTGGACCAGGCTGGGGGCTCACCGGGGGCGCGGGCCCGGAAAGAGTCCTTACTTCGAAAGGCTTTTCCTCCATGCTTCTGCCCCAACGGACCCCGTCGCCACAAGGGGTCACGCTCCAGGAGCGGGGAGGGGCCAGGTCCCGCTCCCGGACGGCGCTGCGGGTCTCGCGAGGGGAGTTCGATCTACAGCCCCCCACCCTCGGCGCCTTTATCCCCGCCCCACCCCCCGTCCCCAAGTCCGTGCTGAGGTCGGAGACGCGCTGCCCACCGCGCTGCCCACCTTGGCACGTTCCTGTTCCCGACCCTGCCTGGGAGCCTCCCGGCAGAGACAGGGGCCCAAGCCGTGGGGAGTGGCGGAGTGGCGGGGGGCTCGGCTCGGGGGTCACACGAGGCCGGGATTGTCCCGGAGGTGGCCCGACCCGACGCCAGCGCTCCCACAGCCCCTCGCGTCCCCGGAGCGCGCACGCCCGCAGCGGTGCAAACTGTTTTTCGTTTATTGATGCAGGCTTTTGAGGCACAGTCGTGAGGTGTGGCGAGGGACGGGCCCAGCCGAACAGCGAGACAGAAAGCCATGGGGGTCTGCAAATGCATGAAGTGAGGAGAGGGCCGGGGCCGGGGAGTGGCAACCCGCGGCCTCCTCCCCAGGCCTCAGTGCGGTCCGGAGGCCTCTTTGGTCAGACAAACAGAGCATGCCGGGGACAGCGCGAGAACCGAGCCCTTTGAGAGGCCCAGGCCGGGGTCCTGCCCCTACACCGGTCCGCCTTTCTCCCGCGGGCGCCCCGGGCCCCGCGGCCGCACGGGCTTCCGGGCTGGGTTAGGGGGGCGGCGGCGACCCCGTGGCGCGCGGGGCAGCGCGCAGCCGCGCTCGCTCTGCGTGTCGGAGGACTCGTCGATGAAGGCCAGGTTCTCGCTGGGGTAGTCCAGCGCGGAGGCCGTGGGCGGGGTGGACGGCGAGGACGGCGAGGGCGGCTCGGCCTTCTCGGGGAGCGGGGACGGGGGCCTGCCGGCGGGCTGCGCCGAACGCGGCGGTGGAGGCAGGAATGGCCGCTCCTTCTCCAGCGGCGGTGGCGCCGTGGGCCCGACTCGCTGGGTCACCCGCGCCGTCACCGTGCCGGTCCAGCTGGCGGCCTGCGCTGTGAGGCCGCCCATCTGCGCGAGGAGTAAAGGCAGTCCTCGGCCGCGGGCCCTCGAACGCCTCTGCAACCCCGGGAACCTGCCCGTTCGCCAGTCGGGCACGGACCCCGCTCGTCCCCCTGGTCCTCCAGTCTCAGACCGCCAGGGCGGGGGAAAGGCTCATCACTCAGCTACACAGTCTCCTCTCCTCCATCCGCTCCTCTCCAGGAGCGTTTCCAGAAAGCCCCAGTTTTATGTCAGCCACCCTTCCGGTGCCCCCTAGAGACCTTTGCGCCTCTATCGAGCTCCTCGGGCTGGCGCGCCCAGTAGGGTGACACAACACAGGTCGCCCAGTTAAATGTGACTTTCAGATAAAGGACAAATAAAATTTTAATTTTAATATATGCATGTCTCTCTCGGGGCAACATTTGGGACTTACTTACACTAACATATTAAATATAATTTATCTGAAAGTCACATTTAACTGGGCTTCCTGTTTTTTTGTTTTTTTCCAAATCTCACAACCCTATTCATGGGAGCAGAGATGGAGTCATCTGCAAACGGGTCCAAGTTTAACCCTTTGTTCCTGGACCGGTTGCACTTTGCAGGGGTACTCAGTCCCTGCCTTGAGAGGCCCACACTCTGGAAGGGAGGTGGACTGATCAACCCGCTGTTAGGGTACAATGCATCAGTGCACAGCGCAAGAGCAGCACCGACCCAAGGGCGCCTACCTCTGCCCGAGTGCGGCGGGACACTACTCGCAGCCAGTTCCCGATGGTGGTGAGTACAGAGGCGAAGTAGGCCAGGCCGAGCAGGATCCAGAACCACACCAGCGGCTGGTAGGCTGCATTGCCCTGGTTGGGGCTGGCGCCTGGGATACCACCGGGGAGGCCAGAAGAATGTTGATTGTGGGGCAGACTTTAAGCCTGTGAGCTGCTGGTTCACGGCCCCTCTTCCCAGCTCAGTGAGAGGATCTGCCTCCCCAGGGCAATCAGTGAGTATGTGCTACAGTGTGTGAATGCATGCAAGACAAGTGTGCATTACCTAAAGATGTGCCACATAATAATATGCAAGTGAGTGTGCTCACACCTCAAAATGTGAGCATATGGAAGGGGTGCACATATATAAGCATGTGATGCGTGAGGGGTGCACTTAATATATGTGTGCACATGCATGGGGTGCAGACATGCAAGAATGTAAGAGCAAATGAGGTGTTGCATCCGTGCAAAAACGCAAAGGTGCATTCCAAAGGTGCATTCCGTGAGTGCAGGTAGGGATTGGACCCAGCGCCTGTGAGAGCACACACACCACAAGGAATTTGGAGGAAGTTGCAAGAGTGCAGGGCCCCAGGGCATGAATAAAGTGGAGAGGGAAGTGCAGCACAAGAAAGGTGGCCTCACCGGCCACATAGTCCCCGAAGCCCACCGTGGTGAGCGTCACTACGACGAAGTAGATGGCCTCCAGCTTGCTCCAGCCCTCCACGTAGCAGAACACGAACGTGGGCGTGAGAACAAAGAGCAGGCAGCCGATGAGCAGGAAGAGCACCGCGGATAGTATTCGCACCAGCTCAGGTGGCACATGCCACTTCTGCAGGGAGGAGCAATGGGCAGGACCCGAGGAGTCGCCAAAACCTCCAGGCACACGCCCCCCACCCCCTCCTGCGGAAGCCTGTGCGCCAGGCTCCCGCGGCCGAGACACCCAGAGGCCGGCGCTCACTTGCGGGGCGGGGACGTAGGGAAGGGTAACCCAAGCTCAGCGCAAGGGCGCGCAGGGCGAGGAGCAGCTCACCAGGAAGATGGCTTCGATGTGACCGATGCCACGGCGCAGAGAGGAGCCCAGCCGGTCCCCGACCCCTGCCAGCAGGATCCCAAACAGCGGGATCCCCACCAGCGCATAAAAGATGCAGAAGAGGCGCCCAGCATCCGTGCGCAGGGCCGCGTTGCCGTAGCCTGGGCAGAGGGGCCGTGCAGGAGGTCTAGGGGTTGCCTGGCACCCACTTCCTCCCTTTGCACCTTCCCCCAGGAGAAAACCCAGCGGCCCCTTGCCCCCCTCCCATGCCCAGTCCCCTCCCCCACCGATGGTGGTGATGATGGTGCCTGAGAAAAAGAAGGCGCTGCCCAGGTCCCAGGCTGAGTGGTTGTTGTTACTGGTTGAGTTGGTATCAGGGTTCGCACCCCCTCCCAGGGCATCAGCCACCTCCTGCAGGACAAGGCGCAGAAGGAGGAACCTCAGTCCCTCCTACTGTCCTGGCCAAGCCCCCGGCCCACCAGTCTCCAGAGAGGTGTCCTCCATCCCCTCCCCACTCTCCCCTTCCCTCCCGTCTTCCCCCTCAGAGTAGACATTGCAAAATCCGGTGGCTCAGTTGTGTTTGACCTCCACATTATTTCAGAAATATTTTAATTGGGGTGCCTGGGTGGCTTAGTCGGTAAATCGAGGGACTCTTGATTTGGTTCAGCTCATGATCTCAGGATCCTGAAACTGAGCCCCCTTGGAGGGGGTTCACACTCTGCAGGGGGTCTGCTTAGGATTCTCTCCCCTCCCTCTGCCTCTTCCCCCCACCCCTCTCCTCCTGCATGCTGGAGTGCACCTGTGGTTTGTGCTAGAGCTCCTGTGGTGTGTGCTAGAGTGCTCCTTTGCGTGTGCTAAAGCACTCTCTCTAAATAAGTGAATACATCCATGCATAAATAAATCTTAAGAAAAAACGGAAAGATTTTAGTTATCTGCCCCTTCATTTCACACAAAAGATTTCAAATTTACTGAGCTCAGGAGCACAGACCTGGACCACTGGGTTCAAATGTCCATGCAGTGTGACCCCAGGCAAGTTGACTCTGTGCCTGATGATACTAGTGTCTATCTCAGACAGTTATGAAGAGTTAAAGCACTCACGCCAAAATAAGCCCTGTGCATTTGTTAAATTAGTCCCAGGTAGTGATCATGCCATGATTTTCAACTTTCCACAGACCCCACCACTCCCACTGCCCCTAGGGAAGCTGAGTTTGAGCAACTTGCCTTAGAAAATCTGATGGAAGTTAGGGACCCTTTCTCCAGGAAGCTTCATATAGCATCAAATTTTGTCCCCAATATTTGAAGGTTCATGGACACACAAACCCCCACCCACCCTACTGAAATCCAAGCCAAACCCTGTGCTACGTAGTAGGTGCTCAGTAAATAAGATTAAATTAATGAGATGGCCATGTATCTGCCCCTCTTGCCACCTTGCAAGTCTCTTAGAGACAGAGTCTGTGTTTTGAGAGTGTCTGCCTTAAATGACAGAGGTCAGAGCATAATGGGGGACCAGGGGAGGCAGAGGGGCCTTTCCCCTAAGGAGCACAGAGCCAAGGCACAAAGGCAGTGGGAGAGCTCAAAAACCACATTCTTCCTCTCTGACTGCAATCCTCATTAGCAAGACCCATTCCAAATTAATCTTCCTAAAGTGACTGCTCTAAATCCTCCACAGCTCCCTTTGTAGCAGCATAGAGTCCACACTCCCAGCGCAGCATTTCAGCTCCTTCTCAATCTAGTCCTCACCTTCCTTTCCCCAGCCTTCTTTCCTGGGGCCCCCATGTGAAACCCAAGTTGCAGTGACTTTACCCCCAGATTTTCTGAGATGATACCATTTCCTGTAATCACAATTTTTAAATGAAGCCAAGAAGTGAAATGTATGATTTAAAGTGATTTAATTTTATTTTGCAAGACTTTCCCAATAAATTCACTACTTAGGGGGAAAAAATCCTTTGTCATCCTGTGTGTTCTAATTTTTGCTTCGAATGACTAGGCATCTGCTAAATCCGAGTTCTGCAAAACACTCTGAGCTTTCCAACTTCCACGCCTTTGCCCATGCTGTTCCTCTGCCGGCAGGTCTGTTGCAAACCAATCACACATCTCTAAATTCTACAGGGCTCACCTGCCTCATTTCAATGACCAGCTCCTCTCAAAGGTCCCTGGCATCTCCCTCCTTGCCCCCAGCACCTTGCTGGGGGGGGGGGCAGCATATAACAGGTGTTTAACAAAGAAGGAAGCAAGGAAAGCTCCCTTTCTACTGAATCTTACAGTGGATCTCCATGGATCTGTCTCCCCTCATCCCAGAGTGACATTCTCTAGGGTAGAGCCTGCATCTGGTCCACCCCTCTACCAATTTCCCTGCTCACCTATGGTGTATAGCACAGCACCTAGCACACAGTAGGTGCACACTTGCTGCATGACTGCCTAGTTGTGGAAGAGAAAGCAGCTGTCGCCCACACTTGTAATTTCTGCCCTTCCTTTTCTTCTTTTTTTATCCAGGACGAAAGCATTTACATCGTGAAGATAAAATAGGTCAGATTCCTTTCCTCCCTCTGCCCTGTGGTCTGGCCAGACACATTCTCCTCCCCAGGCCTCTCTGAGCCTCAATGGGCATTCTGGAAGTGTCAGAGACAACATCAAGTCACCTGTGTCCTGGCCCCACCCCACCCTCATCTCTGCTCCTGGCCCTGCCACCCTGGGAATCAGGGGGAACACTGAGGCCTCCCTGCCGTGATGGCTCCTCCCTCCAAAAGAACAGGCAAGGAAAGGGGTACTCTTCAATAAAGTAATAAACATTAATTTATTAAATTTACTCCTTAGGGATTTTATATGAGAGTTACTCAGAAATCACAGAAAGCAACTAAGGTGCTTTTCTGATAGTACCCCCAGAAGGCTGAAGCCCAGCACTTTCTTTAGTCACTGAACCAAAGCTGAACCGGTTCCTGACTTGCCCTTCCTCTAGCCTGCTTATCATAAGCATGTGTCCTGGGGAGAAGGGATGCTTAACTTGGTATCCATGGTGGCAAGCTTAGGGGATCCCGGAACTCTCTGAATGCGTCCTCTGACAGCCTCTGAAACCACTGGGAGGGATATAGCTATAAGAGCATTTTCCAATGGGGTAGAGGACTGTTCACAATGTTCTTGGGCATCTGCAAGTCCTCTTTTGACTCCAAAGAAGTAGAGAAGCCAGTGTAGGGTTGCCAAAATATTTGCATGGGACATATTTATTTTTTAAGTTTTTAGTGGCTAAAATTCACAATTATCCAGGTGCTCTGGATTTCATCCGGCAACCCAGAACCAATGAGTTAGGCCTGTGAAAATGTAACATATTTCATGTGCTCCGGACATTTATTCATTTCCTCCTTCACTTGTTCCCTCACTCAACCACCATCACAACTGAAGGAGACAATCCAATGCCAGGAGAGGCAAGGTGGACAAGTGTTCCCATGGCCACCATATTGAAAACACAGAGACCTGGAATCCACCCTCTGCCCTGTACCCCTCAGCCATACTCTGCCCTCAAGGGTGGGGGGAGTGGCAGTCTGGGCCTCCCTGGCATGCAGCTACTTTCAGGGGGTCACAGGCAAGTGCTGAAGGGGCTCCCACCCACACACACACCTTGATGAAGCTCCCCAGGTCCTGGTCGCTCACACACGGATGGGCCCTCAGGAACTTTTCTCGGACCTCCCCCAGCTCCCTCTGGGCCTGCTGCTCGTGGGGCTGCTCCAGGGCCTGGAACACCAGGGCACCGGACACCAAGTAGAGTAGGACCAGTGCCAGCAGTGCCAGGAGTGTGGTGCTGCGCATGGCGCGCCCAGGGGCCCGGCCAATCCCTCCGCCTGCCTGGGGAGGCCGGGCAGGGGGCTCCTGGGGAGCAGCGGTCACTGTGGACAGAACCAGGAATGTGGGGGTCAGTAACTTGGCCTCCTCCCCCCTACACCTTCCTCCTCCAAACCCCACGCATCCAGAGGTCCTGGAGCCCCCCAGCACTAACTGCGGGGAATGTCCTCTCTTCACATCCCTCTGCCAGGACACATCCAGTCCCCCCACTTCTGTCCTCCCCCTTACCTCCACTGCCCGGCCCTCAGCCCCTGTCCGAGGACTCCAGGACTCGAGATGAGAGGAGGGCACCGGGAAGGGAAAGGAAGGAGAGTGGAGGGGGGAAAGGGAGCCCGAGCCAGCCAAGGGACAGGTGGGCGAGCGAGACAACGCCGGGGGGCCTGGAGGGGCGTGAGGAACCCGCTTCAGAGCAGGAGGCGGAGGGGGCGAGGAGGCGCGCGAAGGGGAAGCGGGAGGAGAGGCTGGACCGCGCAGGGCGGGGACGGGGATGGCGGGTCCCGGCTCCTCCACCGCGGCTGCCGCAGCATCTTCGCGCTTCTCTCGCCATCGCGCCTCTTCTCCGCTCCGCCGCGACCCGCGGGGGGCCGGGCGGGTAGCCTCCAGGGTCTCCCGGCGCCCCGCCGGGCTTTCGAGGAACCCAGGGGCTGGTCCCGTGGCTGCGCTGGGGCGAGGCCGGGCGGGGGGCAGGGAGTGTGCCGGGTTCCGGGAAGGAACCGGGCGGGAGCGATCAGGGCCAGACCCGGGCAGCATCCTCCCGGACAGATGTCGGCCCCCGGGACAGCGGGCGGCGGCGCCCACGCGCACACACGCGGGCACAAAGACCCGGGCGCCCACGCTCCGCCCTGCGGCTCCCTCCTGCCCCGCTGCCCAGGCTGCACGCGCACACTCCACCTGCACACTCCCCGGGCTCACGGGCACGCCCGGACCCTCGGGGGCGTGCGCGCCGGCCCCAGGCTCCCCGGAGGTCCGCGCGCACGTGTGCACACACTCGCGCACACACACCGCGCAGCGCCCGCCACCAGACACACCGCACACCCGCCGTCCGCTCCCACAGCCTCCCGAGGCTTCCACGCTGACGCCGGGAGCGTGCGGGCGCAGGATGCGCGGCCGCTCGACTCCCGGAGGCGCCCACGCGCGGGAGGTGTGCGCCCCGCCCGGCCGGCCGCCCCCTGCGCACCCCTCCCTGCCGGGGAGTTCCGCCAGCGCCCCGCACTCCTTCCCGCGTAGGCCCCGCACTCACTGTCGGCTCTGCTGCGGCTGCGGCTGCGGCTGCGGCTGCGGCTGCGGCCCAGGCACCGCGCGGCCTCGCCGGTGCCGGCTGGGCCGCGGAGGCGGCGGCGGCGGCGGCGGCGGCAGGGGCGGAGCGGGCGGCAGCCGGAGCTGGGACCCCCCCCCCCGCCTCCAGAAGCCCCCCTCCTGCGAAGCTTAACCCCTCCTGCGCCGCGCCTGCCTCCGTGCCGCGCCCTCGCCGCCCGCGCCGTACCCCGCGGCCCCTCACCTGCGGCCGCCCAGCCCCCCAATTCGGTCCGGTCTCGGCAGGTGAGGGGCAGAGGAGCCCGAGGCGGGTCGCCGCTGGGTCCGGCCTGGAGTCTCAGCCCGGAGTCCTGGTACTGCCCCGCCGGCCAGCCAGCGTGGCCAGCGGCGCGGCCCCGGCCAGGACATTTGCCGGCTCACCTCCCCGGTCAGGCGCCGCGCTAATCTCCCAGCATCTCCCAGGTCCACTACGGATCGGATCGGAAGAACCCTCAACTCCCCGTCCCTGGGGACAGCCTGGCCCTTGGGCTCAGCCCTCCTGAGGGAGTCGGCCCCGCGGGACAAAGGGGTGGGCGAGCCACTGAAACAACCCGGAATTGGCTGTGGTAGGGTGGGGTCCCAGTTCTGGAAAGTCATGGCCCCCTGCCCCCACCCCTGCCCATCCCTTGGTCCTCGCCTCCGTAGCCATCCCGACGCGGAACTAGTGCCAGCACTCCCCCACAGCCCGAACAACTAGGGCTCAGGCAGGTCTCGGCACTGCTCTCCTGTGTTCCCACTTGCTTCTTTAAACCCTGCTCTCTCCCCCAAATCCTCTGGCCCGGGGTCTTCAGCTCTGACAGTGGGTGGTTTTAGGCCTGGGCTCGAAGTCTGACCACCCCCTACCAGTAGAGGGCGTAGACGTGTTACCAAGCTCTCCAGAGCCTCCCAGTTGCTACTTACAGAAAAGGGATGATTATCACCTGAGCGCTGCTCTGAGCATTAAGGAGGTATTTGTAAATGCTCAAAACAGAAGCTGGCACACACAATAAAGCGCCTTACAAATATTCCTTTTAACAAAAAGTGACTGTTAAGCTTCAAGCTCATTCTCAGCCTCAGGTGACCTCTCCAGAAGCCCTGAAGGGTGGGTTCCCAGATCATTCCAAGTGAAAATTTTCAAGACAGGATTAGTGCTAGGCGGCAGGAGCTTCTAAGAGCTGTGATGACCAGGTATGTGGACAGGAGAGAGATCCTCTGATAGATGACTCCCAACCACAAGACAGATGTCAGATCTGACAAGGCTGTGGTACTGCCCCAAAGAAGGCAGTGACGTGGCATCAGGGGCAGTAGAGAAGGGCCCCCAGGGGCACCTGGGTGGCTCAGTTGGTTAAGTGTCTGCCTTCAGCTCAGGTCACAATCCCAAGATCCTGGGATCAAGCCCTACATGGGGCTACTTGCTCAGTGGGGAGCCTGCCTTTCCCTCTCCCTCTGCAACTCCCCCTGCTTGTGCTCACTTGCTCTCTCCTCTGTCAAATAAATAAAAATCTTAGAGAGAGAGAGAGAGAGAGAGAGAGAGAGAGAGAGAGAAGGGGCCCCCAGGCAGACTATACGGGGCAGCCTAACTATCTGGCCAAATCCACACCTGGTAGGGAGGTGGGGATACTCAGTCACAGGCCACTTCCTCCACAGCCCTAGACTAACCCCTGGCCTGGAATGCCAGGTTGGGAAAGATGACAGGGAAACAGGGTTTCCAGAAATCCCAATCCAGGGTAACAGGCATATGAGATGCATAATCACAGTGTCACTGGAACCCCGAGGGGATACAAGGCTCCCTGACCTGGAGATCATGACATCTGCAGATTTTGAGGAGAGAGTAGAAATTTTTCAAGCAAGAAGTAGACTGGAGTGGGAACACTCTTCTGGCTTCCTTTGCCATCAGACTGCAGGCTCCTCCCTCTCCCTGCCCACCAGTCTTGGTCGGGTAAGTGACCCCAACCCAGCCCAGCTGCTCCTTTGGAGGGCCTGGGTCTGATGGGTCTTCAGCCGTGTAAGCAATGACATAAGGAACAAAAAGCAGACAAATGACAGTGAACAGATGAGGGGTACAGACACTGTTTATTGAGTGGCAGGTGCAGGAGAGGTAGCTGGCTCCAGTGTAGAAGCAGAGGCGGCAGGTCATGCCAAGGTGCTGTGGGCATCTGGCAGCCAGAGCCATGTTCCCTTGTGGGGATAGCACAAGCTCACTACGACAGGAAGAACAAGGAGCCGGCCAGGGGAAGAGGTGGCCACAGTCTCCCGTGATCCTGGGCAAGAAGCGGCAGGTGAACTTGGCACGGGGCCTGGGTTGGGAGGACTGGGGTCTGGGTGTTCTAGGGGAGAAGAGAAGGGGATCACGTCTGTGGGGTGGAGTAGAGACTGTGGTGGTGGCCACCTGGTCCCAGCACCTGGGAGAAGAGCAGCGGAGTGGTCCGTGTCTGGCTGCCCCCGCACCAGCCTGGCTCCCGCCCGATGGCGCCATACCAGCTGCCAGAGCCTAGGCTGCCTGACATGCTGCAGGCAGAGAAACAAGGGTCAGTCCCTAGGCAGTGACCAGGGCCACATTCACAGGAGTTGGGAGAGGCAGGGAGGTTCAGAACAGGGTCCAGGACCCCAGCTTTCCAGCACCCAGGAGTTGAATCCTCTACACTGTGGCAAACTGATCTTGCGGTTGAAACCAGAGGGTACCTCACCTAGTACAGACAGGAAACTCGGGCACGGCAGGGGCAGGATCAAGGGGGAAAGTTGGCAGACCAGGTTCTAGATCCCCATGGCTCAACAGAGCAAGCTGGGAGCCCGGAGGATCTGACTCAGGGCCAGGGTTCCTACCTGGTGCTTTCGCTGTGACCATGCTCCCAGGAGCAGCCCTCGTCCTCACAATGCCCAGCCCGGTCAAAGAAGTAGGAGCGGGAACCAAAGACCTGCCCATTGAGGATGCGACTGGTGCTCTGGGAGAAAAAGCCACCATCATGCTCTCTGCTGCCCCACAGCCCTGCCAGACCCCAGCCCAAGGGATTCCCAGCATCCACCCCTCTCCACTGGCCCTCACCAGGTCCTGTGGGGGCCGGTGGACCCGGAAAAAGCCCACCAGCAGGGTGGTGGGCAGCAGCTCCCACACAAAGAGGATGAGACCAAACACCAGGTAGCCTTTGTTCCCCAAATCATTCACCAGGTCCGCCTGTGGGAAGGCAGGGGTTTGTGTCAATCCACAACTGCGCCAGAGGGGCACCCAGACAGAGCCAAGGCCAAGTGGAGGCCAAGAGGAGGTAGCCAATGTGCTGAATGCCCACCTGGTCAGAGACGTTGTACCAGTCATAATCGAAGGCATCCAGCCGGCTCCGGGGGGCCAAGGCCAGGGCTGCCAGGTTGTAGCAGGCCCGGCTGGCATACAGCAGGACCATGGCACCACCCATCGCAGCTGCCTGGCACACACTAGTTCCCTGGCACAGATGACAATGGGGACCCTCAGGGCGGGAAGGCTCCAGCTTCCTCCCTGCCCTGAAGACCACTGCCCAAAGACCCCAAAGGAAAACCGGGTATCAGGGCTTTTGGCCCTACCTTGGCCTCCAGGTAGATGCTGGTGGAGGGTGCACGCCGGGCAACAAGGCAGAGGCAGGCAGCAAGAGAGAGGGCGCAGATAACAAAGAGGGAGTCGCTCACCAGGACTCGCACCAGCAGGAGGGCCCAGGGCTGTGCCCGGCGCCGGCGAGACAGCACAGCACACAGCACATTCACCAGCAGAAAGAGCAGCGAGGCCCCCACGAAGGCCCCTCGGACAGCCAGCCTACAGCCCACAGCACAGTCAGCCCCAGACAACCATCCCTGGCACTCCCTGACCACCCAAACTCCCCCAGGAGACTCCAGTGTCAATCAGAACCAATCCAGACCAAATCAGTCTGAACCCCAGCCCTCCAGGTTTACAGATAGGGCAACTGAGGCCCATACGGGATAGCTGTGGTGCAGTGGAAAGAGCACAGGACTGAGAGAAACCTGGGTTTAAGTAGGCCCTGGCGCTGCCTCCTGCCATATCTATGACCTTGCACGTGAGGCTTTTGCCTTGCTGGGTCTCAGTTTCTTCATCTCTCAGATGGGGATAACAACACTGAAAGACGTTATACAAATGACAAGTTTATTGCCACCCAAGGTCAGCCAGGAGTGCAGTCTGGGGCTTCCCAGGGCTGGGGCCTCCAGCTCTTCATCCATCATGGATGACCCTGGGGGCCTTTTCCTTCACACTTAGCATAGCTATTTCTCTCAATGCTGCCCTTCACGGATGCAGTGCCTTTGCTGAGCCGTGTGTACCACGTGCCTAACTTTCATGGTTCTTTCAAAAACATTTGCTAAGTTGTCCTCGCCCTGGCACTACACAGGGTGGGGGCAAGAAATGGACACAAGGCTGTTCCCTGCCCCTGGCCTGAAGGATATGCCCACGTGTCCCTTGTACTTACAAGCCTCGGCTCATCTCTGGCCGGCGCTTCGCCTTGGCCTTGAACACAACCTGGGAGCAGAGATGCCCATCATTCCTTTGGGCCTTTGGGGCTTCCCACCCCACAGCCCACCCCCACCCATTACCATGGTTACCTGGGCAAAGTAGAGGTTCATAAGTGTCAGTGTGAAGAACTGCAGGCAGACAGGGCAGCAGTAGAGAAGCCAAAAGGGCAGGGGTCCCAGACGGTTGGCTCGGGGGGTATCTCGGAAGTAGAAGGAGAAGAGGGTGGTGCGCAAGGCAGCCCAGAGCAGACAGAGTGCCAGGAACACGGTCTGATAGCTGAGACGCTTGTGTCCATATAGGAGCACCAGCCAGAGCTGGGCATAGACCGAGAAGAAGAGCAGGGCATACAGAGTGGTGTAGGCCGCAGTCAGCCCCAGGGTCACAGCAGGAGGCAGCGCAGGCACCAGCCCAGCAGCAGGCACCAGGCCAGACAGGTTACTCTCCATGTCAGGAAGGGAGGCCTGAATCCCAGAGAAAGAGACGGAGGGGCTGGCTGGGGGCCAGGAAAATAAATATGGAGGGGTGGGAGTTGCAGGGTGCAGCGACAGAGATGAGGAGCTCAGGAGGAAAGAAGTTGCAGCTGGCAGGCCCTTCCCCCTCGACGGAGAGACCCTCCCCTTGCAGAGAGGCACAGGCAGCCTGCCTGGGGCCTGGGCCCCTCACTCTGAGGCGTGGAAGGAGTGCCCCTCTAGGGCAGAGGCGGGAAGTGGGCAGGGTCTCCTCCCTGGGCCAGCCCCAGAGCCGGGGTGGGGGCGTGCAGAGCCTGAAAGACAGGGGTCCCTGGCCTTAGCCGTTGAAGTCGATCGGGCCCGAGGGGGAGAGCCGGCAGATACCCTTCGACTGAAGGCAGTGGTCGCTGAGGGGGGCGCTCAACGCCCAGCTCTCCTCCTCCCCAAACTGGGGGGGGGGGGTCTCTGTTCCCCCAATAATCCGGATTGGGGATGGCCTCTGCCCTCCGTCCTCGGAATTCCGGACGCTGCCCCTCCCCACCCCCCACTGCATCCACTCTCCAGCCTCGGGGGGCGGGAGGAGGCCGACGCCGGGTCCTCCGGACGCCGCTGCGGGAGCGGGCTCTGGTCGCTGGGACCCGGGGCTAGAGCTCCTCAGCTCCCCGGCTCCCGCTGCTCCGCCCCCTCTTGCGCCTGCGCCTGCGCGGGCGCCGTTCGCTACGCTTATTGCGCAGAGTCTGGCCCCACCAGTTCCGCAGCTTCGCGCCGGAGCCGTGCGAGAATTGGCGCAAGGTGCGCTGCCGGCGGGCGCCAGGGGTTACTAGAGGCAGGCGGAGGCCGAGACGCCCGGGCTGAACCGCATCCGGGTGGGCTGTGCCCGGGGCCACCTGCCCTCGTTCGTTTGGGGGGCTCCAGTTCCCATGCTTCTCTTCCCTATCCCCAAATTGAGATCGCGCCGCCCGGCGGAGGGGCGGCAACAACTTCCCCTCACCGGCTCTCCGAAGGAAACTTCCGCCCGCAGCCAAGATGGCCCCCGGGCCCCGCCCCCTGGGCTTCGCCCGCAGGGCCCCGCAGTCCCGGGGAGGCACTGCCGCCCCACGCCCCGGCCCGCTGCGGTTCCCGCTCACCTGGCCGGCCTTGTGCCTGCGCGAAGCCCCCTTAAGTCCTACGGCCACCCTCAGCGGGGCCCCCTCTCCCGCGCCGGGACAGCCATCCTGCCGGGGAGGAGGCTTCCTCGCTTATCTCGAGCGCTCCTGAGCTGGCGCGCGGAGTAGTGCGCCCGAGGCGTGCGGTGCGGTTTCCACTGTGGGGAGGAGGGAGCGGGACTTCCCGACCCGACTCCCCCGTCCACACGGAGCAGTGACAGCAGCAACACCTGCATCCGACGGCTGAGCTTCAGCTGAAGCTTTGCAAAGTGCTTTCACCCACAGTAATCGCCACTCGGTTTACAGAGTTCCCTGGCCTCTAAGGGAGATGTCATCATCCCCATTTTACAGGAGTGGAGACTAAGGCCCAAAGGGGCTGAAGGGCTTGTCAGCAGAAGCTGGTCTCCAGGTTCCAAGAGGAGACCCCAGAGAATCCCTCATCTGCTCCCACGCATGACCCAGGCATAAGGAAGTCAGGAACCGAGCGGCGGGGAGAAGAGGAAGGGACCCGGGACGACGGCAGTGGGCTGGGCGCAGGTCCGCCGGCGGGGGCGGGGTCTGGGCCAGGAGCAGCCACGCCCCCTGGCCCGCCTTAGTGACATATCACCAGCTGATTGGGCCCTCTCGGTGACAGTTCCCGTTACCCAGGCAACTAGGGCCGGACTCCCTCAGTACTAGAGGGAGGCGGCAGGCCCGGGTCAGGGGCCTCGAGATCGGGCTTGGGGTAAGACTTGTGTGCCGTCACCGAGGACAGGTTGGGCCAGGGCCTAGGTAGGGACCTGGAACCGCTTCACAGCTCCGGGGCTCCACAAGAGGAGATTTAGGTAGACAGGCTGAGCGACCTGCCCAGCTAGCCTCAGTGGACAAACGGGGGCCCGGGAGGCGGAGTGAACCTGGGGTTCCAAGGTGGGCATCTGCTGCCCTCTCCCTTCACTAGCCACCATTTACCCCAGCTGTGCCCTAACTACCTACTGTCTTGCCCCCACAGCCCAGAGCATGTTCCAGATCCCAGAGTTTGAGCCCAGTGAGCAGGAAGACTCCAGCCCTGCAAATAGGGGCTTGGGCCCCAGCCCCACAGGGGACCGGCCCCCAGGCCCTGGCAAGCACCAGCAGACGGCCCCAGGCCTCCTAGGGGAAGCTGGTCACCAGCAGGGGCAGCCAGCCAGCCGCAAACACCATGGAGGTAGGTACCTGCCTGGCCACCTTGCCCCGGGCCCAACAGCTCCCTGCATCCTAGCTGCATCCCCACTCGCTGGCCTTGAGTAAGTCCCTAACCTCTCTGCACCTCAGTTTCCTCTTCTGTAAACCAGAGCAATTAATCACCACCATTGTAGGGCTGTTGGGATGATTAGTAGAAATATATAGGAAGCAATTATAGGGCCAGTGCGCAGTAAATATTCAAAGAATGTAGCTGTTAGCATAGGACCAGAACACAAATCACCTAGAGACAACCATTCAGCCAGAAAGGGGAAATGACTTGCCTAAGGTCACACTTGGTTGGCATTACCTTTGGTAGGAACCAGGGCTGGAAGACTCCAAGGTGCCCTGCCCCCAGCTTTGCACCTTCCCTGAAATTGGACCTTAGCCCCAGGTATGTATTTTCCTGCCCTCTGGCACACACCCACACGGGGACTATCCTTGCCAGTTGCCAGGGGTAAATGACTCCAAGGATAGCCCTCTTCCAGGAAGCGGGCCTGTCCACATCCACTGAGGGAACCCAGTGCTAAGATGGAAGGATGGGCACAGAGTGTGGTGGCCATTTCTCACCAGTGCCCACCTCCCCAATCCCCAACACAGGTTTGGGCGCCTGGAACCACCATAGAGGTCTGGTGTGAACAAAACTTGTATCCCTGACCTCCTGAAGTCTGAATGACCCCATCCATCCCCACCTTCAGGAATAGGAAGGCTTACCGGGTCTTCCTCCCCGGCCCCCCCAGCTCCCCCCCACACTTTGTCAGACTGAACTCCAGATTTTCTTTACCTCCTTTTTAACATCCAGATCTTTGCACTTGCTGTTTTTCTGCTCCGCTACAGGTTTCTACCCCCCACCTCCCTGTTCCTCTTCATCCTCCATATCAAGTGCTTAGTTTGTGCCACATGCTGTCCCAGCTGCCAGGGGTACACCAGTGAACAAAAAAGATAAAAGCCCTTGCCCTTGTGGTGCCTACATTCTAGCTAAGTGAGAGAGTGAGAAGAGACAAGCCGTAAACAAACAAATGCCATAATGTGTTAGATGACAGGCGCTGGGTTGCAGTGCCAGAAACATTTACTTTCTCTTTGAAATCCAGAGTATTGGGAGACTCTAACGGGGTGGTCAGGGTCAGCCTTGGCATGAAGCAATATTACAGCAAAGCTTGGAAGGGGTGAGGGGTGAGCCCCGTCCATATCATTGGAAAAAGACAGATCCTGGCCTAGGGAAGGGCAAATGCAAAGGCCCTGAGGGGAGGACACGGTCTAGGCCCTGGGGGGAGGAGAGTTTGGAAGTGGAGGGAGGGATAGATGGGAGGGGGAGGAGCCCCTGGGCAGGGCCTGGAAGGCCAGTATCAGGGTGTTGGCTTTCACTCTGAGTGGAAACACATGGGACAGCTTTGAGCAGAGGCAAGTTGGTCTGATTTGGGATCAAGAGAATCACCAGGGCCCCAGAGTTAAGACTAGTCTGCAATGGGCAAAAGCAGCCATGGGGCTGCAGGAGAGGCAGCCACAAGAGTCCCAGTGAGGAAGGATGGTGGCTTGCACCTGGTGGTGGCAGTGGGGGTGGTAAATAGCTGGACTCTGGGTTTATTTTATTTTATTTTATTTTATTTTTAAAATATTTTTTTATTTATTTATGAGAGAGAGAGAGAGAGAGGCAGAGACACAGGCAGAGGGAGAAGCAGGCTCCATGCACCGGGAGCCCGACGTGGGATTCGATCCCAGGTCTCCAGGATCGCGCCCTGGGCCAAAGGCAGGCGCTAAACCACTGCGCCACCCAGGGATCCCTCTGGGTTTATTTTGAAGGTAGAACTGGCAGGATCTGCCAACGAACTGGATGTTGGGGGCAGGGGTGGAAAAGAGAGGAGCCAGGGATGGCTGCAAGGAATCTGGCCTGGGCACCTGAAGGACAGAGCTATGGCAGAACTGTTTGGGCCAGGGCAGGTGAGAGGTGCCTTTTGGGCAGCCAGATGGAGGTTTCTAATAGGCATAGGTCCAGGTGGGATTTATACACGTGGGAGTTTTCAATCACTGAGGTAATGTTCTCTGAGGCCTGGGGAGCCAGCATAGACAGGCCAGCAGCAGAGGAAGAGGCAGCACTGAGGACTGAGAAAGAATTAGCAGGATTGGAGGGAAACCAGGAGCAGGCAGGGCCTGGGCTGCAAGGGGGAATAGTCTGGCTGGAGGGGGACTGGGAGCGGAGCCCTGGAGCCACCAAGAGGGGGCTGTTGCAGTTTGGGTGGGGAGGTGGGGGGAAGGCTGAGCTCAGTTCAGTGGGGAGGGATGATAGGAAGAGAAGTGGAGGCAGAAAGGAGAGAGCCCAATCTTGGCAGCTGTGTTCCAGAAAAGGGAGCAGAGAAATGGGCAGCACCTGAAGGCCCAAGGAGGATCCAGAAAGGGTTGTTTAATTTTTTTAAAAAAGATTGTATTCATTTATTCATGAGAGACACACAGAGAGAGGCAGAGACATAGGCAGAGGGAAAAGCAGGGAGCCCGATGTGGAACTGGATCCCGGGACTCAAGGATCACGCCCTGAGCCAAAGGCAGATACTCAACCGCTGAGACACCGAGATGTCCTGAGTTGTTTAATTTTTAATTTAATTTTTTAAATTTTATTTTAGAAGGGAGAAAGAAAAAAGCCCGTCTATAAGCTGATGGGAGTAATCCAGGAGCCAGGAAACTACCCAATGAGGCAGGAGAGAAGGGAGACTAGCTAGAGAGATGTCTTTGAGTAGGGGAGGGGTCTGGTGCCTGGGGAGGGCTAGCTCAGCTAAACGCCAGACAGTGGACATAGCTGCGTGGTCTTGGGTAGATACTTTATGGGAAGTAGTAGAAGTTTCTCTTGTGGGTGCTTCCAGGTTCTCCAGGAGAGGGTTGAAGGAGAAAGGATCAGGTTTGAAGTAGTCGTGCATCCCCAAACATAGAGCATGTGAAGTGTACTGGGCAATGTCAAGGGCGCAACTGGGTATAATGGTCTTTCTTTCTTTCTTTCTTTCTTTCTTTCTTTCTTTCTTTCTTTCTTTCTTCCTTCCTTCCTTCCTTCCTTTCTTTCTTTCTTTCTTTCTTTCTTTCTTTCTTTCTTTTCTTTCTGTTTCACTTTATCTATTCGTGAGAGACAGAGAGAGAGAGGCAGAGGGAAAAGCAGGTTCCTTGGAGGGTGAGACTGGATTCCCCAGACAAACGGGATCATGCCCTGAGCCAAAGGCAGATGCTCCACTGCTGAGCCACCCAGGCATCCCTATGGCCATGAATTTCAGTGGTGGCTGCATGGTTGTGTTTTTCTCCAGCCACACTGGCTACCAGGGGCCTGTGGGGGCCAGCAGGGAGTTATAGTTTAACCAGAGTTGTGCCTGTCTCAGCCTAGCTGGGGAGAGGTGCCTGCAAGGGAGGGAATGGTTGGTGTGGGGTGTCAGTTTGCTCTGGAACTTCTGGCATCACTAGAGTGGGCTACCAAGGCAGGGAGCCAGCCAGGTGTAAGGCTTGGGATAGAATTACCGAAGGTTCTGTCCCTGCAACTAAGAGTGAGGGCAGGACTAGAGAAGGCAGGGCAAGGAAGGAGAGGCTAGGAAGGGGAAGGACCACTTGGGTCCTGTGAATGAATAAGGATACGTGGTGATGGAGAGAGCAGCATGGATTGGATGGAAGAAGTTCCTGCAGCAGGGGGTGTGTGGCCTGGATAACTAGACCGAGGAGGAGGGAGTGAGAATAGTCTGAAGCAGTGATAAGGACACCTCCCCTAGCTCCAGACCCTTCAATGAGGAGGGCTGCAAGGGAAAGAAAGTGCGAGGACAGCACAGGTGTTCTTAAACTTTGTTTTCAATACCTAAAAAGTAAGTGATTTTCCCATAAAAATCAACAAGTGCGAATGGCCTGCCAGAGCTACAAAGCCACTGCCCCCTCCAGATGGGCAGAGTCCTGTCACACTTCATATCCCCTGGCCCCTGGGTCTTGTGGGCCTGGACTGTCAGCATCCCCAGGGCAGAGACTGAGCTACCTTCTGTGCTGTGACAGGCCCTGCGCATAGCCCAGTGCCAGGGACAGGCAGGTATGTGGTGAGCTGTGTGTGTGGATGGATGGTAGAGAGGGAAGGAGGAATGCCCAGTAGGTGAGGCCACAGGGTTCAAACACCACACTACCCTCTATTAGCAGTTTGAGCTTGAGCAGGCTAGTTAACTCTGTCTGCGTCAGTTTTCTTATCTGTAAAATGAGAATAGAACTAGTCCTCCCTTCTAGGTTGTAGGGAGGATCTGATCAATTAATATAGGAAAAATGCTTAGAAACACTGCCTGGTCCAGAAGAATCTTTGTTCTTACTATTACTGTGATTGTTGCTGTTATTGTTACTATGAGTTGGCCTAGGCTCTGAGCAGAGTTGAGGACTGCCATTCTTTCAGTGGAGGTAGACGTGAATAACCTATGCCCTCCTGATGATGGACAAGTAAAGTATAAGTTAGAACCAGAAGATAAAGGCCTTGAAAGACACACTAAGGAGTTTGGATTTCACCTCCTCGACAATTGGGAGCCACTGAAGGTTTTAGGAAGGGGACAGACACAGTTGGGTTTAGAGCAGGGGTTGGCAAACCATAGCCACGGCTAAATCCCTTTTTTTTTGTCAGCCCATGAGCTAAGAATGGTTTTGACAGGGCAGCCCCGGTGGCTTAGCGGTTAGTGCCGCCATCAGCCCGGGGTGTGATCCTGGAGACCCGGGATCAAGTCCTGCATCAGGCTCCCCACATGGAGACATGGAGCCTGCTTCTCCTTCTGCCTGGGTCTCTGCCTCTCTCTCTCTGTGGGTCTCTTATGAATAAGTAAAATCTTTAAAAAAAAAAGAATGGTTTTGACGTTTTTAAAATTTTAGTGGAATATACCAACACAGTTAATTATATATTGTTTATGGCTTCTTTCAAGCTATGACCAGCAAAGAGTAGGGCACTTTTAAAAGCTCAGTTTACACAAATTATTGTCATTTTGATGATGACTCGGTTGGCATTGCTAAATCCATGGCTTTGGTGAAAATACCCTACCCTACCCCATTTGATAGGCTTCTGATAGAGCGGGCACTCACCAAAGGCCCAGAGGTGCCTTCCCCCAGACTGCACCCCCAAGGTGGTCCAAGGTGCTGCTGTTGGGAACCTGGGGCATGAGCATTAAGCACACAGACCCTAGAGCCAAACTGGCTGGGTTTGGATCCCAGCTCTGCCACTTACTGGCTGTGTGACATTGGGGAAGGTACTTACCCTCTCTGTGCCTTAGTTTTCTCCTGTAAAATGGGGACAGTGAGGAACCTTCCTCATGGGGTGTGATGGAGATGTAATGAATTGATTCAGGTGAAGCACTTTGAACTTGACATGGCAAGTATTCTGCTGGTTCTGATTCCTAGGCAAGGAGGTGGTACCCAGACCAAGTGGCCACCTGCAAGTCACTCATTTTCTGACTCTTGGACCTTGTGTCTGTCAAGTGTGGTGGTTGTGTGCCTTATTAAAAACTAGTAAAGGAGAATAGCTGACATTCCTCGAGCACTTAAGTGGCCAGGAGGGTGTGCCAGCTGCAGGACCTCTGGCAAGTTCCTAACCTCTAGGTGCCTCCATTTCTTCATCTGTAATATAGGGAGAACTTAGCAGCTACCTCACTGGGAAGCTGGGAGGCTTCGGGATGTACACTTGATTTTAGCCAAAAGGCCGAGAAGCGATGGCTTCGGGATGTAAAAGGGGCAGAACCTGGTGTTCTCCTTGTCTCATCTGTTCTTGGAGGTCCTGGGAGATAGAAATTGCCCTCATTTCATAGAGGAAGACACCAAGGCCCCAAAAGGTTGGGAGAGGGCCCAAGGTGGGGCACCTGGGGGTCTCAGTCAGTTGAGGGTCTACCTTCAGTTCAGGTCATGATCCCAGGATCCTGCTTTTAGTATATGTGCTGCCGAAGTGAGCACGATCCTAGGGTCCTGGGATAGAGCCCCATCGGGGCTCCTTGCTCAGCAGGGAGTCTGCTTCCCTCTCTCCCTCTGCTCTTCTCAGTCACCTCCATGCTCCCCTCTCTCTTAAATAATTTTTTTAAAATCCTTAAAAAAAAAAAAGAGGAAGAATATGGCCCAAGGTCACAGAAATCTGGTTGAGGTGGGGCCCTTGCCTCTGCCCACACCCTCACCCCCCACAGAATTGGAAAGTGCTCTGTAGATGGGCCTGTTCTTATCAGGGGTCTTTCTATTCCTGACTCTCAGGCAGTATCCCCAATCCTGATTTCTGAGTTAGCTGCCTGTTCTCCACTTCCACCTCACTTCTCAAAGGCTGTATGGTGTTCCTTCCTGACATCAGGCCTGGACTTGGGTGAAGCTCAGAACAGCCAGGAGCTCTGACCACTCTCTTAATCTAGACCTTTCTGAATCGAGTACTCTCTTCACATCTTAGCTTTCTTTTTTCTTTTTTTTTTATTTCTTTTTTTTTAATTTTTATTTATTTATGATAGTCACACACGGGGGGGGGGGGGGAGGGGGCGGGGGGAGAGAGAGAGAGAGGCAGAGACATAGGCAGAGGGAGAAGCAGGCTCCATGCACCGGGAGCCCGACGTGGGATTCGATCCCGGGTCTCCAGGATCGCGCCCTGGGCCAAAGGCAGGCGCCAAACCGCTGCGCCACCCAGGGATCCCCACATCTTAGCTTTCTTAGCCACGGATCTTTCTTAGCCCCTGAAAGTGACCTGTAGGGCTTTGTGTAAGGTCCTTTGGGAGAGAATGAGACACTTGTCCCTGGCCTCAGAGCCTGGCCTAAATCCAACTTCCTCCAAAATGCCTTCCCTGACAGATGGGCTTTGCCAGGGACCCCCAGCATGTTGCCGTGTGTTTGTTCCATGCTGTCAGTCCGTCTTTTTTAAGATTTTATTTATTTCTTCATGAGAGTTACACACAGAGAGAGAGGCAGAGACACAGGCAGAGGGAGAAGTAGGCTCCCTGCAAGGAACCTGATGTAGGACTCGATCCTGGGACTCCGGGATAACACCCTGAACCAAAGGCAGGTGCTCAGCTGCTGAGCCCATGCTGTCTTTCACGCTGTTATGTAGCTCTGGGTTCTTGCTCCTGGGAGTGGTTCTAGGTCTTTGTTGGTCTGGATTTGGGGGTGGGATTGGCAGGAGTGGAGGGATGGCACACAGTACAGAGGTCAGAACACAGGAGAGGTGACTGTGAATGACAACCTATCATGTACTTTCAACTCTCAGAGCACTTTCACATGCTTCATGTGACCTCTACACAGCCACTGGTAGTAGGGGATAGGTCTCTCCCCACACAGAGGTGAGCACACTGGTTCAGAGTTGAAGGGTGGTCCGACAAGGGAAGAGGTGTAGCTCAATGGCTAATTACTGGACTCGGGAGTCCAAGAAACTTCTAGGGAGTTCCAGCCTGAGAGCTTCACATTGTGTGACCTTGGACAAGTCTCACTTCTCTAAGCCTCTGTCTTATCGTCTATAAAATGGAGGCAATGTTAGTACTCCTTAAGATGGTTAGGAGCATAATGAGGTAATTCTGAGGGCTAGCACATAGTAAGTGCTCCATAATCATTACCTTAAAAAGTCAACAGACAGGGGCACCTGGGTGACTTAAAGTGTCACCTTTGGCTCTGATCATGTTCCCAGGGTCCTGGGATAGGGCCACATTGGGCTCTCTGCTTAACAGGGAGCCTGCTTTTCGCTCTCCCTGTTGCTCCCCCTGCTTGTGTTCTCTGTCAAATAAGTAAATAAAATATTAAGGGGAAAAAAAATTAACAGACCCTTCCAGACTCAATCTCCAAAGTGGGTGTTCTGGGAGGTACAGACATGCTGCAGACAGGTGCTTGTTCTCCAGGGACCCAAGGTCTCCCTAGGCCACAACAGTGAAATAGATGGGCCCCAGCATCACTTGCTGATCTAGATCACTTGCTGAGCTAGAGTTCAGCCCTGCCTGGGGCCAGAGACCTCATCCAGGGAGTGCCCCGAGGCCCTATGGTGTTGCACTGATAATTATACTACTTATGGCCTTATTTTGTGGCAGGCACAGAGGCAGGTCATTTGATACTCTAAGGGCCTGGCCCACTGTTGGGGCTCAATTAAGATTTGTGGGATTACTGAGAAGTTAATTCGAATCTTCACAAAAGCCCCAGGAGCTTCCCTCGCTTTACATATGAAGGAACTGAACTGGGGCTCCAGGTACCCCTGGAGGTACTGTGCACACAGAGACATCAGTGAGAGGGAGCTGCCTGGAGGGCTTTGGCAAGGCTGGGGGCGCAAAGGAGTAGAGACTCATGTCGCCCCCGTCCCCCGTGCAGGCGCTGGGGCTGAGACCCGGAGTCGCCACAGCTCGTTCCCCGCGGGGACCGACGAGGATGAAGGAATGGAGGAAGAAGAGCTCAGCCCTTTCCGGGGGCGCTCGAGCTCAGCGCCCCCCAACCTCTGCGCAGCACTGCGCTATGGCCGCGAGCTCCGCAGGATGAGCGACGAGTTCCAGGGCTCCTTCAAGGTGAGCGCCGGCCCCCAAAGCATGTCGGGAACTGTAGTTCCGGGGCCGCTCCTCTCCGTTGGCCCTGACCCTTCCTGAGTCCCAGGGCCTGCCGGTATCTGTAGTCCACACCGTGTGTCAGAACGTTAAAGGTCCTGAGTTCCCCAAATCCTCGCGGCGCGGAGCATGCTGGCATTTGTGCTCCCGGGCAGTCCCTTTCAGATATCCGGGTTCTTTGGCTTCAACAACTTCAGAATTACTTAGTTCTTGAATTGCCGTCCCGGCTTCCAGAGGCTAGGTCTCGGGCCCTTCCGGGGTCCTAGGCGTTCTCTCCCCGCGCCCCTGGCACAGTGTGTCTGGGACCTAGTCAGTCCCGTTCCTAAGGGCCCAAATGATCCTTCGAGGTTCCTAAAGTGGACAGGAGGCCCCTCGGTGCAGGGCATGCTGGGAGCTATGGTCTTTAGGTCGGCCGGCATCTCACTTAGCGGCGGGATTCCGGAGGAGGAGGGCTCCAACTCGAGCTGCCAGAACAAGCTAACTCATTTAACCCTTTCCTCCTCCCACCCCGAAGGGACTTCCTCGCCCGAAGAGCGCGGGGACAGCGACGCAGATGCGACAAAGCCCCAGCTGGACGCGCGTCATCCAGTCCTGGTGGGATCGGAACTTGGGGAGAGGAGGCTCCGCCCCGTCCCAGTGACCCGTCCCGCATCCCGAAACTCTCCCCTTCTCTCGGCGCCTCCGGCGGCCATCTTGGGTGTGGGCGGAAGTCTCCCGCAGGCTCGATGTAAGAAAGAGGTTCAGTTCTTTCCTTCTCGAAGGAGGCGATCTGACCCAAAGCCGATTCCCTTCCGGTGTGCACCAGGAGCACGGAGGGGTTTGGCCCCGTCGGAAGTTTTGAAGTTTACGCGCCCTTGGCGGCCGGAAGTGGCCCCGTGCCCCCGCCCCGGCTTCGGCCCCGGGCTGCCCCAAGCGTCTGCGCCAAGTTGCCAGGCAGGAAAACCCTAACTTCTCCAGAACCCTTTCCTCCGCGGTGTCGCTGCGGGCTGTCACTCGCAACGGAATGTGCTAATAAAGCCCGCGTTTGTGCCGCCGAGGCTCCTCTCTCTGTCGCTCGGGGCCTCGCAACCCTGAGAGCGTCCTCGCTTTACACGTGAGGGAAACCGAGGCTCTTTCTGAGTGGCTTCTCCTGGAACCGAGCCCGGGAGGGGTCAGAGCGGCGAGCAGAGTGGCTGCCTGGCCTCCGGAAAGGGAAAGCGGAGCGGCGGGGCCGCGGGGGCCCCAGGGCCTTATCTCTAATGTGGTAATTGGGAACTGCAGGCCAGCCGGCCGGAATTCCGCGCTCGGCAAACGTGCCGCGGCCCCCCAGGGAGGGTCAGTTGTTCCTATTTGGGTCACTCCTTTCAAACAGCTACTGTGTGGCCGGCCTGGGGCCAGCTCTATTCAGGGAGCTGGCAAGACTTGCGGGGGGGGCGCGGGGGGGACGGAGGGCTGGGCCCTGGGCTGGGACTGGACTGGTCACTAGGGAACTGAGAAGCTTCACCAGGACCTGGGAGCAGAGCTCGGAGCTGAGCTGAATCCCAGAAACATTTATCGGAGCCCCCTATAGACCAGCCAGCGCTCTGTACTGGGTATACAGAGACGAATTACACCACGGCTCCGCTGGCCGCTGTCTGGAGCTTCCTGGCAGGGGGAGAGCCCGCCTCTCAGTGGAGTTTCCGCCAACTGAGGGCTGTAACAAGGACTGAGAACCCAGAGAGGGCGGCTCCCTCAGCAAGGGAAAGGGAAAGTCAGGGAGGGCTTCAGGGAGGAGGTGAGTTAACACTGGGACTGGGAGAGATGGGGAAGGAGCGGAGGCCAGGATTATGAGGGGGCTATAATGTCACACCTGGGAGTTTGGAGTTTAGCCTGGCCTTTAAGGACCCAGGGACTGATCTGGACTGTTTCTGTAGGTAGAGGTAAGCCACATCAGGAATATAGGTCTTAGCCAAGGGGCCTGGCCAGGGAATCGGAATTGAGTAGGCCCCTCTGGGGACAGGACCAGGCCTGACCACAGAAACAGGGAGGGCCTAGGCATTGGTATTAACCCCCAGGGAGCAGGGCAAAGAGGAGAAGCCCTTTCTCAGTCATATCCCCACCCTGTTTGCCTGAGGCTATAACAAAAACAAAGAGAACACTCGATTGGCAGGAGATAAGCCCAGATAAGAGGCTGCCTTCCTCTGGAGGAGGGAGGCAGTCAGCCTGGGAAGCGCCAGGAAGCTGGGAGAGGCCTTGAAGAAATGCCAGCCTGACCCTGCCTCAGAACCTAGCCGCACCGCATCCTCGCATCCTCGCTGTGGGGTCTCTGCCACTCGCTGTCCTGCAGCAGGAGGGAGAAGCATGGAGCAGGTGCTCCCTTGCTGGCCGAAGAGAGTCTGTCATAGAGGGTCCAGGCCCGCCCTGCCTCCAGGTCAGGACATCTTGACTTAGCTGTGGCCCCCACACGTGACTTCTGCTCTAGGCCTCAGTTTCCTCGTCTGTAAAACAGGCATAACATCTCCCTCATAGGGATGAGGGGGATTCTGGTTCTCCCAGACCCTGTGAGCGTCTGTGACTGTCAGCTTCCCTTCTCACCCATTCCCCACCTATTGTATCACCAAGAGCCCAGGTCCCCTGATGTTGGGCAGGTTCTGAGTTGACCAGGTCCATCTCTGATTAGAGTCAACTGCCTGTGAGGGGCCCAGGGCAGCCTCAGCGGAAGATGTTGGGTTCTTGGGTCATATCAGGCGACAGGAAGGGGGGGCAGGGAAGGCTTCCTGAAGCAGAGGCCTGAGCCTCTGAAGGGAGAACAAGAAGCCCAGGAGGGAGAAAAGTAATGGAAGCGGGGTATGTGGCAAGAAGGATGAGCCATGGTTGGAGGGCATAAAGGCAGGAAAGCCTAGGGGAGGCCACAGGGACTCTGATAGCATGTCATTGGGAAGATCTGCAAGATGCAGGCAAGGAGGTCTCAAGGACGAAACCCAGCATTCCTTTGCTGGGGGCCTGACCTCAACCCCACAGTGCCCACCAGCCCATTTTATAGATGAGAAAACCAAAGCCCCAGGAGGGTGGCAAGCCGGGTCCAGGGTCCCCCACAGAACTGCTGCCCCCCCCAACCACACTGCACACAGGGTCCCTGAAATCCACTTTTATTCATATAAAAAAAATTTCCAAAGGATAGAGAAAGCATGTGACCCCCCTACTTCCCAGAGCTCAAAATCTCTGCCAGTGTTCCCTGGGGAAGTGAGGGAGAGAGCTCCCACTCTGGGGCAGGGGTCTCATGGGGGCAAAAGCCTTGTGGCCCACAGTGGCCCAGTGCCTTCCTCAGGACCAAAGACGGGAAGGAGGGCCTGGGGACTCCTGGCCCCAGGAGGGTGAAGGGAGGGAGTTAGTGTGGGGTGCTTGCCCCAGTTTAAAAAAATAAAATTTCTAAAGATAAAAAGTTAAAAAAAAAAAAAAGCATTAGTGTCTTAGCTTCCTGCCCTCCCAGCACCCATCCTGTGGCCACCTCTTGCTCAGCCAGTTCAGAGCTTCGTATTCTCCTCTTGGCTCTCTGAGTCAGCGCCAGACAGGTGCCCGCTGCTCCCAGGTGCGTGACCGTTGCTGGCACAGGCCACCAGATGCCTGTCCCCCAGCCCCTCCGGTGTCTCGCCCAGCAGGCTCTGGCGGATCTCCTGGGGCAGCCTTGCCCGATGCTCCTGACACTCCTGGGCCAGCTGGGCCAGCAGCTTAGGGAGGAGGAGGAGGAGGAGGAGGAGGAGTAGGACAAGCGAGACTGGGCCACCCGGCACCCTGCCCGCCTGTTGCCTGCCTCACCCATGACCTCACCTTGGGCTCCTCTTCAGCCAGCTGCTGTAGGACCTGCTGCTGCCCAGCCACCAGGCGTTCCTGCCGCTGCTTCTGGGCCTCCTCCAGCTGCAGAGGGGGCAGGGGCGGGGTCAAGGACTGGGCTCAGCCAAGGGGGCGCAAGCGAGTCAGGCAGGTGTAGGCTCCCAGGGCTGTGGGGCCAGGGTTCTGAAATGACCCTTATGGCAAAAGGTCTAGAAGCCCTTCTAGGGGAACATAGCAAGAGGCCAGGAACCAAGGAGACAAGTTTCTAATGACTGAAGGAAGAGAGGGGTGGGCGAGGGCTAGGGTGGCATCTGAGCCTCACTCACCCGACGGATGGAGTTGACCGACTCAGTGATGTGCCGACGGTTAATCTCTGTCAGTTCCCTGCAGTGAGCAGAGGGGGCTCAGTACCTGCTCCCCCCTCCGCCCCACCCTGCAGCTCCTGGCCCCCCAGCAGCTCCTGGCCCCAGGGCCCTTACGCCTCCTTCTTATGTTTCTCCCTAGTCTTGGCCTCTGAGATACTGTTGTGACGCTTCCTGTCTAGAATCTTCTGCAATTCCTTCTTCTCCCTGGAAGAGCCAGTAGGGGCGGAGAGAGGGTCAGTGGCAGATCTGGGGGCTCTCCTCTCCTCCCAGCACCAGGCAGTCACCTCTCATTCATCTCCTTCAGCTTCTTGAACTGAGTTGTGTGAGCATCCAGGACAACTTCCCTGAGCCGCTGCTGAGCCTGCGGACACAGGTGGCCAGCAGGTGACACAGGCTGATGCCCGGTCTGTCCCAGAGGCAGACTCTCTCTTGCTGCTACATGTCCACCTCACCTGTCTCAGGTGCTCCAGCCTCCGCTCGGCCTCTGTGTCCACCTGAGCCTCCCGTAGCTCCAACAGACTCTGCACCTGTCTCTTCTGGAACTCCTGATACCGCTTTACCTCCTCTCCCTCTTCCTTTTCGTTCTCCCCGCCTCTGTAGGAAGAACCCCTCTGGGTGATCCTCAGGTCATCACATGGACCTGGGCCAGGAGGGGAATGATGGGCAGGGCATATCCCAATAGGCAGTGGTAGATACCAGCTTGGCGGGGTGGGGGTAGGGGGGAGATGCCAGGGGGTGGGCGGGGTCTATTATGCCAACGAGGCCCATTAAGTCCATGCAAATGCTGGGAGCCTGCATGGGCAAGGTTCTCTGGAAATACACACTCTCAGGGGGACTTTGAAAGAGGCCTGGCTCCCAGGAAGAGAGGATGGGATCCAGTGTGGGAAGACTCCTTGATCCTCCTCACACCAAACCTTGACTCTCTGGGGGTCAAGGAGCAGCTCCCTTGGCCATCCTGCCATGTTCCCAGTCCCCTGGTGAATCGCCCCCTCACTGTGCACGAACCCTCATATTCACACCAGCGCACCCTGCCCCACCTGCAGGCAGGTGTGACACTCACAGGACACCTGGCCGATGCCGGCACCTGCTCTCCACCCGGGCCTGAGCCAGGCCCTCAAGCAGCCGGCGGGTGAGGGCGACGGCCTTCCGCTGGTGCTTCTTATGTAGCTCCCGCAGCTCTCGTTCTTGCCGGTTCTGGAGCTTCACCAGGGCCTTATGGCCTCGGAGCTCCTCCAGCGGGATTGGGGCCACCTCTGTGAGCAATGGGGCAAAGGTGAGCGGGGCTGGGGCAGGCACAGGCCTGGGGGGGGTTGCCCCACTCCCTGCAATACAGCCCTGCCCCGCACCTGAGAGGAGGCTGGCGATGAGGTCATCCCGCTGCCCTGGGGAGGAAAGCGGAGGCAGGACTGTGAGGGGCCCAGGGAGTGTAGAATATGATGGCAATCCCCCCACCCTGCATCCCCATCACCCCTCAGACCTGGGCCGCCCCTTACCTGGGCTGCTGAGGGAGGGGCTGGTAGGGGCCGTGGCAGGGCCTGGGGGCCGGCGCGGGGGTGTGTCCAGCGGGCTAGGTGTAGGGTTTGGGGTTAGCTGGGACCCCGGCTGCTGAGACGGAGTCTCCTGGCATGTCTCTGGGCTGGCCTGAGCCTGAGAAAGCAGAAGCCTCTTTCAAAAATGCTGTTCTAACCTCCCGGGGCTCCCCAGTGCCCCTGGTTGGCTTCCCTTGGCCCGTTTGGCCTGGGCTCCTCGTCTATGATACTGGGCTGTTGGAACAACTTCAAGAGAAATAAGAGGACTAAAATAAGCATTTCTAAACTCCTTTTCCATGTGGGGTGTGGGAAAGGTAATAGGAGACTGTGTCTCTAGGATGCCACACCCCGTTGCATGTGCTCAGGAACTTCTAGATTATTCAGGAAAGCCTTGGCCCCACCCCAAATTTCCTCCCCTCTCGGAGTCCCCTCCGCCCTTGCCCACAGCTGCTCATCTTCCTTGTTGCTTGGCTCCTGATTAAATCATCGAAGGAAGTGACCGCAGAGTGGGCACCAGCCTCTCCTGCTAACAGCTCCATGCAGCCTCTCTCTCTCTGCCTCTCACAGGCCCCATGGGACCAGGTCTGGATGTGCAGGCAAGCCTCTGCTCCTGACCCCTCCCCACAGAAGCCACTACCCATCTCATGGCTCCCAAGACCCCATGTTTTAAAAACTTCTTTGGCTTCTAACTGCTCTGGTGAGGCAGCCGAACCCTGGGTTTCAGTTTTGACCCTGACCCTGTTGCAGCTGGGGAAATGCCAGCCTGGGTCTGTCCCAAAAGGCTCTCACATGCAGAACGGGTAGTTTCCACCTCCTTAAAATGTGGACAGTAACCCAAGGCTGCTGAGCCCACTGAGTCAGAATCAGAGAGGCCAGAAGCCCCCCACCAGCGGAAGGGCCGGTGCTGGAGGCAGAGCTCAGGGTTGGAGGCCCTCGGGTAGAGAGCCTTGGTGTTCCCACCTCTACACTGAGGTGGCAGGACCAGACTCAGGTGGTGCAGGGGATTATGTGAGTTAAGTGGGTGAAAAGAGCCAGGCGGAGACCTGGCATTCAGAATTCACTTGGCTTTATTATCTGGTCTGGATGACAGAAGCCAGAAAGAGGAACCAACCCCCAGGTAGAGGGTGTGAGTAAATGCATCAAGTTGGCATCTATAGTAAGGCAGTAAACAGCCCTCCTCGGGGAGAGGAGCCAGACCACCAGCCAGGCCTGGAATGGGACAGTGCAGACAGAGGGGCAAGGAGAAAGCTTCAGGGTGCTCCACCAGGCCCCGGCCCAGAGATCAGCCCTCACTGCCCTCCACCAACTTGCCCACCACACCACACCCCTTCCCGGAAGTCCCTAGGGTCCAGGTCAGCCTGAGCCTGTTGCCTCCCATTCCTGACCTGCCCTGGCTCACCTCACTCTCCCCAATGAGGGCGGCCAACTGCTTGGCCCTCTGGTCCATCAGGCTGACATGCTTGATGGGGTTGATCAGGGCCTCTGCGTAGTCTAGATGGGGGCAGAAGGCAAGGGTTTCAGAGACACAACCCCCAAGGCCACACCTTCCCCATTGTTCTGGTTTCATGGAGAGACCACAGAACCTGCCCTCTGGTCTGTTTACCACCCTCCATCGGGGCCATCTGGCTGAACCACTGCCAGACCCTGTTTGCACCCCTGTCCCCTACCCCGCCCGGCCTGCGTCCCCCTGCTCCCCCAGCTCACCTTGGTGGTCATCAGGAATATAGTCAGAGGCTTCAGTGTAGATGAGCAGGGCTGGCAGGCAAAGTGGTTGGTTGGCCTCATTCCGCAGACAGATGTAGTGGTACCCTGTGAGGACCAGAGAGCAAGGTGGCTGAGCCCGGCTAGGTCCTCCCACACACTGCCCCTGTGCTTGCCAGAGCCCAGACGGCCTCACCTGAGCGGATGGCAGAGACGGGCAGAATCCGATGCCCCACAAACTTGCCGCCTTCCTCAAAGGCCGCGATGCGCAGCGAAGCCAGTGTGGGTAGCACCACCTGAGGGCCCAGACTGGTACTGAGCTATGCAGCTGACCCACAGCCACTGTGTCCACCGAGCCACAACTGACCACAGCTGCTAAGGCCAACACTCCAGTGGACCCTCAGACAAGCTGACCTCATGACTGCCCATCAGTCAATATTGCTGCTGAGCCAGTGGCAGACCCACACCTCCATGGCCTGGCCAAATGGATGGTGAGCAGCGGAGAAAACAGGCAGACCCCTGCAGGCACCACTATGATGGGACAGGCCCGGTCACTGCCAAGTTAGAAACTGTACTGTGAGCCAGGGTCTGCGCCTGAGGCCACAGCCACCCCAGCAGGGTCCAGTCCTTTTGGGAGGCAGGGAAGAGCTGGTGGGTGCTTTTGGCTGTGATCCCAGACAAGTCCTTCCTGCCTGGAAGCCAGGGCGGGCTGCACCCCCCTCCTCACTCTCATTCTCTTCTGCAAGCCTGCAGAGGGCAAGGAGCCTGAGCCTGACTCTGGCACATGCAGGGCCTACATGGGCTTGACAGACCCAGGCTTGAGGTCCCCCGGGCCCCCTGCCTTCCAACCCGCGAGCACTACCATTGTGCCTGCTTCTTCCTCCCCCGACCGAGAGAGCCTGGCAGGGCAGGTGCAGGCGCCAAGCTCACCTTGGGGAAGTCAAAAGGTTCCTCATCCCACACAGGGTTGAATGAGTTCCCTTGAGAGGTCCGAGTACGGTACTTGCGCCGCGTGTCAACGGGGAGGCCAAACATGTCCACCTCCACATAGATGCCCACCTTCCTGTCGGATAGGAACTGCCCCGAGATCACCTGGTGGGAGCAGGCAGGGCAGGAGCAGGAGGGTAAGGTGACTGCCACGTGTCCCACTCCTAGGACAGCCTGCCAGAGCCCCCCGTGGCCCCACCTTGACCCGCAAGGCATTGGCCACAATGCCATCCACAATGACTTCGGTGAAAGGATCGAAGGACTTGTCTGGCCGCCGCATAAACTCAGGTTTGAGCAGATAGCCACTGCGCCCATTGTACTCGAACACACCTGCGTTGAGCTGCATTGCCACATCTGGGGGGGGATACCGGGAAGGCAAAGGGCCAGAAAAGCCAATAAGGTGAGGAGTCAGAAGGATGGTTCAGTGCAGAGGGAAGACCAGGGAGCATTGGGTCAGATCAGATGGGCTCAGCAGTCCAGACTCGGGAAAGATCAAACAGGGAAAAGGTCTGGGGTCAGCCAAGGCCAGGAGTGGAGGTTTGCCAAAGTCCTGGTTGGGTGGAGATCTGGGATTAGATACAGAGGTCCCTTTGGACAACATTAGCAGGATCACAGAGCAGAGGAGTCAGGGAGGCTGGAGGAGTCCAGGGAGTTGAGGCAGGCCAGTGCTCTTACCCAGGGTCTGGAAGTTGAGCGCAACAAGCTGGCAGCCCACGTTCCAAAAGAGCTGGGGCATGTAGTTGGACGAGTCCACGCGGGTACCCTTAGGGTAGATGCGGCTGAGCTGCTGTTTATTGTATCTGAGGTTGGCAGTCAGGGGCCATGCCATTTACCGGTCCCCGCCCCCCGGGCAGCACTCCAGGCCCATCCTCGGTTCCTGTCAACCCACTTCCCGGCCTTTGCTCAAGATGCCCTTCTGGCCCCTGCCTCTTGGCCGGGGCCCTGTGCGGTTTCCCAGGCTAACCCCAAACCCAGACCAGAGTGCTAGAGCGTCAGGACCCTGTACAGGTGGCATAAGTGGGCTCAGAACATCTGAGCCAGTCTCTGAGCACCCCCACCCTGGTCTGCCAGCCCTGGCAATGTGGAAAGATACTCCACAAACTCCATGGGGCTCTTGGTCAGTTGCTCCATGGCCTTGGTTTCGACGAAGGATGACATCTCATAGCATTTGTTCCTTTCTGCAGGGTGAGGAACAGGAAGGAGTCAGGTCTGGAAAAGCTGGGCTGGCTCCTATTCCCACCATCTCCTTCCCCACTCACTTCGAGCAGCCTCAAAGGACTTGAACTTGACAGGCTCAATGTAGTTGACCAGTGTTGACATTTCCTCAGTGGCATTGACCTCACTGCTGGCAGTGCCCTGTGGCCCCCAAACAAAGGGTCAGCAGGGCCATGAAAGTAACATCCGCCAAACATCAGCTGGAAGTTCCCTCACTTGCCTCCCCGCCCCCCTCACTCAGGAAGGAGGTGCTGACCCTCTGCCTACCTCTCAATCACAATGCCCAGTGGCCCACAGTCCTGGCCCCATCTGCCCCAAGGACTTCCCTCTGGGGCCTTGCCCTGGACCCCACCTTCCTCTTTTGCCTCCTGCCTCCCTGATCCCTGGAAGCTAGAACTCCTCACCCAACCCCAGGGACTCAACTATTCCCAGGCAGATGAGCCATTATCTCCAAATACTACATTGCCATCTCCTCTCCGGTGGCCCACCAGGAGCCTTGAATTCCACGCCTGCCATGCTGAGCTTGGCCACCCCTGCCCACGCCCTTCCTCATGCTGGGCCCTCCTAAATTTGACCTCACATTTCTGTCACCTCCACTCCTCAGAACTCAACACTCCTTTGCCTGATACTGCCCCTTCAGGTACCTTCCAGTCCTGCCACAGGGCCTTTGCACATGGGGTCCCTCTTGCTCAGGTCCAATTGCCCAACCTCCCTGCCCAGGTCAGTCCCCGCCTCTTCCCTCCAATTCCACATCCTAATTCACCCCTCCCCAGCCCAGTCACAAGCATAAGTTCACTTGCTCCCATGCCTGTTTACCTAAGACCCCTTCTTCCCCTCGTCCATATACACACACCCTACAGACTCCAGAAGAGCAGGGATAACACTGAATGTGACTAGACCCAGTACACAGCACTGTGCCTGGCACACAGTATGTGCTCAGCAAATGCTGGGGTAATGAGTACGTGCTCCCTCTACCTCTTCCCGCCTTTGGGGCTAACCTCATCTGAGGTTGGCTTTTTAGGATCTGCCTGTTCCTCCTCTTCCTCCTCTTCTTCCTCATCCTCACGGTCAGCAGATCCAAGAGTGTTGGGGCCCCGTGGGAGCCCATCCTCGCCCAGAGACTTCTGAGGCTCCAGGCTAGGCTTCTCCAGGCCCACCTCTTCCCCATTGCTCAGGCCTGGGCAGCTCTCAGAGCTGGGGGACCCTGCAGAGGAGAGCGCCACAGGGGGGTCAGGACAAACACAAACACTCAGGGAGTCAGGAGGGATCGTGGCCAGTGTGCACAGAGGCGACTCGGTGTGAGAGGTCAAGGGGTAATCTCAGGACAGTGTGGCTGGGGGAGAGAACAGAGGTCAGGAGTTGGATGGGATTAAAGCCAGGAGTATGGGGGTCATGGCTCAAGGGGCAGGACCCAGAGTTCTAGCCATTAGAGAGGTAGGCAGGGTGGCTCAGAAGGGCGAGAAGCCAGGGCCTGGGGTACAATGGCCTTGGCAGTGGGAGGTAAAAGATGACACGGGGTTCGAAGTTAGGCATCCATCAGAGCCACACCCAATGAGGAGGCTTCATGAAGTGAGAGGTCAGAGAGTTAACTAAAATTATAACCCAATGGGTAGATAGACTCAGTGGAGGTCACAGGACAAGGGTCAGAGGTCTGAGGGTCACAACCAAAGCATGAGGATGTATGTGGTTCACTGAGGTCAGAAGTTAGAATTCAGTTATAATCTGGTGGAGAGGGCTTTGTGAGGGGTGGGAGGCTGAGGTCGAGGGATCAGGAATTGGAGAGAACCAAATCCAGTTGGGGGGTAGTTCAGTGAGGTCAGTGCCACGGTCAGGGGTCAGAGGTCCCATCCTCAGCTGAGGGGCTTGGTGAGGAGGGAGCGTCAGGTTGGGAGCAGAAGGAGGGTCACCAGGGAGGTAGGGCCCTGTGAGGGGAGAGTTCAGGGTCAGGATCAGGGCTGAAGGCTGGGCAGGGGCCATACCAAGCTGAGGTGAGGAGGGGTCAGTGGCGGCAGAGCTCTCACTCAGGGCCGAGTTGCTCTGCTCCAGCGGCCGCTTGCGCACAGAGCTGTTGGGGACACCAGTGCTGGGCTGGTGTCGCTTCTTGTTCTTCACCAGGATGCGGCCCATCAGGTCCTGGGGGCTGGGCAGGGGGACACCTGGGGCCAGCTGTGGGCACGGACAGGTGAGCACCTGCTGGGGTGCCCTCACCACCGCCCCCATGCCCTGCCACAGCTCCAAGCCCTCATACCGGGTACTTGTCCAGTGGGTCGATGAGCAGCGCGTCCCCAAAGATGGAACGGCAGTACTCGGCCATCTTGGCCTGCTGCTTCGCTCTGTGGGGCCAAGATCAAAGGTCAGAGGTCCCTGGGGGTGAAGCCAATGTCCCCAGGGTAGATCAAAGGCCTTCAGGGTCAGAGGTCACAGGAACGGTCCAACACTTCCCTTTGGTCCGATCGCACAGGTTCAGGGGCCCACTCACGAGTCTACGTGATTCTCGAAGGAGAGGATGACTGGATAGGGAGAGGTCTTGAAGGCGGTTTCTGCAATGGCCTCGAGCACATCTCTCAGCGGCACCTCAGTGGTCATGGTGAAGCCGTGGGTGATGAAGGGCTCCTCCTCAGGCGGCCGCCCTTTCCACACATCCAGCTCCACACAGCGGCAGCCCCACAGCAGCGCCTGCCGGTACATCTCCACCGACGAGGTCCCAGCCAGCTGCCCCGCTAGCGGCGAGGCTCTGTCACCACAGCTGCCTGGCCAGCCCGGCTCCTCACCCTCCTCCCCAGGCCTGTGCCCAACCAGCCATGATGGAGATGCACAGCCCCCCATGGCAGCCCAGCCCAGCCCTGGCATGCTGCCAGGCCAGCTCTTGATTGCTCCTTAAGTCACTGTGGAACCAGCGCTGTCTCTCCTGAGATCCCCCAGGGCAGGGCCCATGTCCTGCCCCCCAGCCCCTGGCCCCCGTCCAAACTGGGCAGAGTCAGCATCCAGCAGTGCTGGCTGACTGGTTCCTCCTCCAGGACTCACCCTCTGACAGATAAACACCTGCCCCTCCTGCCCCCGCCCCCAGCTATAGCCTCCATCATCTCTGGCCCAGGGATGGCGGGCCCCTGCGTGCCTCCCATCCAATCTCAGCAGAGCTCCTGGCTGTCATTCTTCCCAAAACTGACCATGTCTCACCACCTGCCCTGATTAACACCCTCCAAAAAGTCTTTCCCATCCACTTAGGATAAATCCAAATCCCTTCAGCACCCTGGTGTAGCCCTGCCTCCTTCTCTCACTCCCTCTCTCACCTCTACCTGCCCCAGCACCCACCCTGCCTCCGGCCTCCTTCCAGCTGAAGAACACCAAGGAGTCTTGTGTTCCTTCATCATAGTCCAGCCAGCGAAGGCCTCAGCCCTTCCCCAGGGAAGCCTTCCAGACCACCCAGGATATGCGCCCATGCAGAGAAGCCCTGCTCCCCCTGCCAACCCCGTCGGTGCAGGATGCCTGTTCCCCACCTGCATCCCTCTCACTGGCCACCCCAAAAGGAGGGAGGCCATGGAAAGGGTGGAGGACAGAGGTCACAGAGGCCACTGCCCAAGGATGGCTCACTCACCTGTGAGATAGGTGTTGTGTGAGGAGTTAATGAAATAGGCACTGAGTGGCTGGGTCATGTCAGCGCTCAGATCCAGGGCCTCCAGGGGCAGGATCCCATTCTCTTCACCTCCCAGGTAGCGGCTGAAGCCCTCCATGGACATCTGATCTGGGGGACGGGTGAGGTCAGCAGGCTCAGCTAGGGCTCCTGCTGCCACCCCTGCAGCTCCAACTGGCTCCATCCACACTGGCTCACCTCGCTCCAGGAACTGCTGGTTGGGCTCATACTTTTCAATGAGCAGCCGAGCCTGGGAGGGCCGCAGGGGTGGGTACAGCACTTCGTTGAGCCTCGGGTCCCGTTGCTTCTGGTTGATGAAGTCCATGAGCTGCTCCAGCGTCAGGTATGGCTTGCCCTTAGCACCTCTAGAAGGGGTATAAAGCTGAGCGAGGCTGCAGCCTCAACAGCTCCTGCTTACCCTGGCAGCGGGAGTCAGAAGATCTGGGCCAGGCTCTAGCACCTGCTGATTGGGACTTGAGCGAATGGCTGCCCACTCTGGGCCTGTTTTCCCATCCTCTCTCCTAACCACTCTCCTAAGGTGCTGGCATTGCCATTAACAAGGGCTTTGGAAGCCACCAAGTGTTTGGCCTGCTATGCCTGCTTCCAGACCCTAGACCCAACCTCAGCTCCAGTGGTCACTTGCTATATGAGCTTAGGCAAGTCTCACAATCCATTGAAGCTGCTTGGTCCCCCACCCGTGCATAGGCTGATGAAAGTAACCCCGGCAAAGGCCCAGCACAGAGCAGTTCCCAGCACAGACCCAACCCCAACCCCAGCCCCAGCACACTGGGACCCTCAATAGTTCTGCTTCCCCTCACTGTGCTAGAAGGAATGCCAGTAGAGGCCAGAGAGCACCAGGCGCTAGGAGGTGGGCCCAGCCCCGCTCACATCTCTAGCAGGATCTTGTCAATGTCCGGCCGCAGACACAACTTATTCAGGAATCGCTCAAAGATTTCCAAGGAAAACTCATCGGGCCGGATGGATTCACTCTGGGGGTCAGACATGTCGGGTGAGAATCCAGGGGCAGCCAGCCCCAAAAGACCAGATACCCTATGTTGCCCCTGCCTCCTCACCCGGTTGAAATTGAGGCCACAGGATTCTAGTGCGGTCTCCACTCGCTTTTTATCTGCTGAAAACATCTTCAGGATACTGAGCAAGTGAGAGGGGTCAGAGTCATGGGGGTGAAGGTCACCAAGGTGGGAGCAGGAGAAGGTGCTGAAGGAAAGAATACTCACTTCTTAACCGGGATCCGTCCATCCTGGTTCACCTGCAGCTTCAGCTTGGTGTATCTGGGGAGGCAGGCAGAAGGGTCACATGCTGGGCATGGCCACCTGAACCCCCAATACCCCGTAGGCAGGCCGAGGACTCACGCTTTCCGCAGGAAGGTATTCCTGGAGGCGTTCTGAGCCAGGATGTTCATAGCCAGCTTGAACAGCTCCTCGGCCCAGACCTGAGGGGTCACGAGACTGGGTGAGGGTGGGGGTGGGGAGTGAATGGGGAACAGAGAGGTTGGCCCAGCCCCAGCCCACACTCAGAATCGGGTATGATCCCCAGTGAGTGCTTAAATTCTGCTTTGTCAGAGAATGGTTAGAAATAGGGGCAGAAAACAGCCTGGTGCACAACAGACGCTAAGTGATGGCTGACTCGGTAAGTGAGGTGGTGGCTCCCTAGGCCCAACCCTTGGGCCCTAGCTCACCTTGGCTGTGTCATCCTGCACAGCCATGAAGTTCAAGAATGTTGTATTCACCGGGTCTGGCCCGGCCACCACCGTCATCAACTTCTCCTCTAGCCGGGTATCAGGGCCCCCAAAGCCCAGCACCTCCCGGATCTTGGGGTCCTGAGTAGTTGAAAGCCAAGGGTAAAGAGAGGCGTCTCCATCCCTCAAGGCCTCACGGCCATCCTCAGCTCAGGCCCCCTTGCTCACCTTTGGCAGGCGGGAGTAACGACCTGTTCGCGTGTCCCTGATGGAACTAATGTCCAGTGTGTCCACCTCCTGGGGAAACCAGACACCAGGGTAGGTCTGAGAGGCTATGAGGCAAGAGCCAGGCAAGGCCCCCAAGATCTCCACCCAGGGTCCCCCCACCTCCTATAGCCCCAGCCTCAGCCCCCACCCTTAGCACTTCCTGTCCAGGGAGTCATGGGAGAGGTCAGCCAGCAGCTGGGCCCTACCCTCCTGGGTGGGTAGGAGGGGTTTGGGGGTCTGGGCCAGGGCCCCTAGACTTGAGCAAGCTGTACCAGTGCCCACCCTCACCATGTTGGGTCCAGTCCAGTATAGAAAGAAGCCGTTGGAATCTACACGCAGGGTTACCAGGTTCCGACTGGAGGTCTCCTGGGGACGGGACGGGAAGGCAGGGATGAGTGAGGCCTGTAGCCTAGGCTTGGGCCCTGGACTCCCCTCAGGCCCTCCACCCCAGTGTTTCTGCTAGTGAATGAAGATGAAGCCTCATCCAGCCCAAAGGTCCCTTATGGAAGGTTCCCTACAGTCCTTGGGATAAAGCTCACGCAACTGTCCCTGGAGTGACATCTGGGATCCCAGGGCCCCTCCCAGTCTCACCTGTCTGACCCTAGGGCTCCATCACTCGGACCACTATCTTGCCCCTCCTCTAGCTTTTACATTGTTGTTCCTTTGCTGGGATAGCCTTTCTCTCCTTCCTTCTCAAACCCATGAAATCTGACCCACCTCCCTGGGGAGGCCTTCCCAGCCCCCAGTCCTGGGTTCAATTTCCTCAGAGGGTTTGACAGCTCCCTGGTGGTCAGAGCACTCTGAAGCCCCCTCAAGAATATTTACAGGATGAAAGCAGAGGGTTCAGAAGTCTGACTTCTACAGCTTTTGGGTTCCTCAGAGCAGCCCTTACGCCTGTCTCAAAGCCCATGACCCCCAACCCTGCACCCCACTGGAGCTTCAGTCCTGCAGCTCACGTCTTACAGAATACAGACTGAATCTCCCCAGAAGGGGACTCTCTCTGCCCTTGGGCCTGGATGGTGAATTCTGTCTTCCCTCAAACAGCCCTATGGCTGGCAGGAGGGCAGGGAAGGGTAGGCCACCCCCATTTTGAGGCGGATTCTGGTCGCTGGCAGGCTCCCAGGGCCACCCGTGTGACTCAGGACCAGCGGACGGCGGGGCAGAGCGGGGCGGTCCTCAGGGCCAAGTGGCCCTCTAGGAGCTAACGATCTCACGATGAAGTAGGTGCTACTATTGTTCCCATTTAACAGATGAGGAGCCTGACCTCAGGCAGGTTAGGTGGCTGGCCTAAGGTCAAGATGAGGCACTAGGATTTGCTCGCAGGCGGTATGGCTCCAGAGTCCGGAAGCCTGGGAAGGAAGGCAGCGGGACCCCGGCGAGGTTCCAAGCTCCTGGCCTTAGCTGCAACCCCACTGTGGGGACTGGGATTAGTCTCCACTCTCCAGACTCAGTTTCCTTTTCTGGAGAATTGGGGTTTGCACCAGCCCCACCCATCTCTTTTTTTACAAAGGCCAGGAGGCCTTGGAACTTTGGGGGTGCCTGCGCCTTCTGGCCTCATGGTGCCGACACCCATCCTCAGCCCCTCTGGAATTCCCAGTCCTGCCCCGCAGCTTGGCTCGAGAGGGGGGAGTTCTATGGGTACTGACCCCAGGACCCTCCCCTGCCCCTCCCTGGGTATCTGGCCTTCAAAACCAGCCCAGGCCCCCTGCTCTTCAGCCCTAAGTCTCAGTCAGCAACCCCCACCCCACCCCCAGGGCCCTCTCCCAGTTTCCACTTCCTTATTTGGGTTTATCACTCTGGAAAGAAAAGGAGAAACTTTTCCCTGCACGCAGGCCTGGAGAGAAGGGTCTCCCCGGTCTCTGGAGCTCCCAGGCACCCCTCTAAGGCACACCTGCTGCCTCAGGCCACGCCCCCAGCCCCTCCCCCCGGCTCCCACGCCTACCCGCCCCACCCAGCCGGAAAGGAACCCAGAGTCTTCCAGGCCTCCGGCCTGACTGGGAAGGAGCAGCGGGGAACCTCAGGCAGGCCGGGTGGAGGCCCTCCTGGGGAAGGAGGGGCCCAGGGGGCAGAGGAGGGGACAGTGTAAAGACGAGGGTGGGGTGCGGGACGGGACGGGGAGCCGCAGGTGGAGGCCGGGGCATCTGGGAAGCCCCGGGGACAGGGCAGGTAGAAAGGGGGGGGCAAGGATTTATTGGGGTTCAAAGTCCCTGATGCTAAGAAATGGAGAACAAAGTTCTCCAGGGATGGAGGAACTTGTGGGGGCCAAGACTCCTCCACTAGGGGGTCACTTGATGCTCCCTCCTGAACAGAGAGCTGGGATGGGCTCCTGAAGCAGGGCAAAGGGGTGCAGCAAGAAGAGGGTGAAAAAGTGATGAATGGAGAACAATGTTCGGGCTGGGGCACGAGGAAGAACGGGGGAGCGCTGAGCCCGACTGGGGTCCAGGATCCCTCAGGCACAGTCCAGTGCCAGGCAGCGGTCTGGGGACCAGGCCAGGGTTGGGGGGAACCAGAACTAGACCGTCAGGCAGGGAGGGGTGGGAAGGACGTGTGAAAAGGGGGTGGAGGGGCCGGGATCCACTGGGGTTCGAAGTCTCCAGGCCACGGAGTAGAAAGCCCAATTTTCCAGAGCTGAACGCACGGGCGTGGGGGACAAAGTCTTCATCACGGGCACGATTGGGGACTCAAGTTTCCGGAGCACAGCCAGAGTGGCTTCGGGGTGGGGGGGCGCCGTGGCCAGGCCTGGCTCGGGTGAGGGTCCCCGGCGTCTGAGCCCGAGCGAAGGAGTCCCAGGAACTGGGTGGAACCGGGGGCTCCCCGCGCTTACCTCGTCCCATTTGATGAACTTACTCCCGCGCCGCAGGGTCTCCACCACGGTGGGCGGCTCCAGCTGCAGCGCGTGGACGCCGGGCCTGGCGCCCGCCATGGCCGGCCGGGGGCGAGTCGGGGACCCTCGGAGCCCCGACGAGGACCGACGGCGCCGCCGCTCCCTCCGCGCGCTCCCGCGCGGCCCGCTCCGGCCCCGCGGCGTCAGCGCCCGCCCGCCAGTCTGTCCGGGACAGACCAGAGAAGCGGCGGGGCCCGGGCGGGGCGGGGCGGGGGCGGGGCCGCTGCGGCCCCGCCCCTCCCACCCGCGTCGGCCCGCCCGCCCCGCGTCGGCGGCTCCCCCTGGCGGCCGGGGCGGCGACTGCAGCCAGAAAGGGGAGGGGGCGGGGGCAGAGCCCGCCCCGGCGCCTCTCTGGGGGTGGCTCTCGGGACTTGCCTGGCGATGGAGGCGAGAGCTTAGGGCCAGGGTGCTTGTTAGGGGTGCAGCCAGAGGGACTGGGCGTAGCGGGCGCTGCTGAAGACTGGGAGGGGGTCAGGCCGCTTAGCTTTCGGAGGCGCGTGGGCGAGGGGACTACGGGAGGGCGGGGCAGGGGCCGGGGCGCAGAGCCTGACCCCTACCACACTCCAGCAGCACCCAGATGGGTGCTGGAAAAGCCACTCCCACCCCACCCCCCTCTGCCCTCACTTCGCCTCAAGCCCTCCTGCAGCAGCTCCGTCCCCCACTCCCTGGGAGCACTTAACTGGCTAATGGGCCTCCTGGCGGCAGGCGCCCCTCCCCCGTCCCTAGCCGGGAGGAGCCAGGCACTAGCAGACTCCTTTAAGGACCTAAGCATCCTGGCCTTCCCGAAAGAGCCCTAGAACAACCCCCTTGTTCTGCAGACCCCCATGACGGAGCCGGTCTCTATGGGACTTCCTACTGAACATAGGGAAGGTGACAACTGCTCCTTTGCCCAAAAGGTTCAGGAGCCTGGTGGGTGTCCTCGAACAAGGCGGGGGGGGTTGAGGAGAGGCTCTGCGGTTGCTGGCCTACAGCAGGTGCCCTGAAATCTGCGCTCCAGGGAGGGAGGAGGGAAGGCGCATGGGCACTGGAATGGGTGGGGGCTACAGCCCCTCCCGTCGGGCTTGGCTGGGGGGGTCCTGCCTGGGGGCCCCTGTGGGAGCCCCCCCAATACAGAGGCAGTAGCAGCAGTAGGTTTAAAGTAGAACTCATCCAGAGGGGCCAGCCAAGTCACCTAGAAACCCAGAAAGAGACTGGAGCTGGTTCTGGGGGAGGAGGGGTCAGCCAAGAAGGAGCCAGCCCTGCAGGCCCCTTCGCCCCCAGCTCTCAGGCCCCTAAGGGGAGTCCTGCCTGGCACTGGCCATCCTCAAAATCCCCACCTTGTTGGATGCCAACTCTAACCTAAGGAGTCTCTTGCCTTTGGCAGAGGCCCAGTGGAGTGGGATTTTTATATCTACTTGAGGCCCAGAGAGGGGAAAGGACTTGCCCAAGGTCACACAACTGTGTAAGAGGATTTTAGCCCTCCGACTTGAAGGCTGGCTCATCCTGCCTCCACACCTTGCCCTTGAAGAGACAAAGAAAGGGGGACAAGACTTGTGATCCTCTTGTCCTCTCTTACAAGAACAGCAGAGCCATACCCTTCAGAGATCCAGAGACCACCAAGTCTCAGTGGGCAGAGCCATGCAGGATGGAGAGTGGCCTCTACCCCCACAGGCTTGGGTTCAAGTCTACCAGCAGCACCTAGCCCCTCTGTGCCTCAGTCACCTTGTCCAGAAGCTGGAGGTTGTCAGAGCATAAAATAAGCAAATGGGTACATAACCCTTATCTGCAGGCAGCTGGCCATCTGAGGAGTGGCTAGCCGACTGGGGGGCATCAGGAGGAAGAGAGAAGGGCACAGACCAGCTCTGGGGCAGGGGGCCTGCCAGCCAGTGCCAGGGCTAGCAGGGCCAGAGCCAGGGTTCTGGGTCTTGGACAGGGAGACTTAATAGAAATGCTAGGCAGCAGCTCCTTGGAAAACAGGATGGGAGCCTGTTTCCTGAGCCTGAGCCTCTCCCTCTCTGCACCCCTCCCCCATGTCTCCCGAGACCAGGGTAGCCCCCATTAAAGGGCTCCTTCCTCCTTGGACACTTTCTTTCAGTCTTGGTAATGGTAATAGGGTTTCTCAGCAAGCAGTAATGGTGGAAGGAAGGCAGCCTTTCTGCCTGTACCCTTGATTAAAGGAGCGGTCTTGGCCCCGGGGACCCACCATCTCCAGGGCTTCTGCTTCAAAGAGGTGCTGAAAGCAACCTTAGCTGCACTCTGGTAGAGAGGGGGCTGGGACTTCAGGTGGGGTGGGGCTAGGGAGGCCACAGTCTGAGCCTGGCAGGATGAGGAGCGGCATGCAGCCGCATACTCCAGTCCCAGGAGGGTTTAGGCAGAAGAGCAAGGCCTGGCATGTGGGCCCTCGGCACTGAGCTCTCAGCCCTTAGCCACCAGAGATGGGAAGAATCAGCCTCCTTGAAGAGGCCTGGAGCAATCACTTACTGACTTGCTCATGGCCTCTCAACATGCTGGGCAGAGCTGGGATTTGAACCCAATTGTTCCACTCTGAGATTCTGTGCAGGGCAGCCTAGCCTCCAACAAGGCTGGAGGCCAGCATGACCATCTGTGCTGTTCTCAGGGTGGGTGGCCATGGGAAGGGACTGTACAGGCAGTGGGGCAGTGGGGATAGCATAGAATATTGAAAGAGAGAGAGTCAGGAAGAACATCCCCAGCTCCTCCCCACCCTGCCCAGAGAACTCCCAGGGGTGCCCTAATATTTGGAGATCAGGAGGCTTTCCTTCACACTGGCTCTCATGGCAGGAGGAATAGGAAAGTCATCACTTGAGGTCACAGCATCTAGGAGGCAGGGCTGGGGCTAGTACCCAGATCTTTATGGCCTGTAAGCACCAATCCCATACGAGGTTATGGTATACATATCTCCCCTCAACTACTGAGCAGCCCTAAGGCCCAAATCAATGCTGGAGTTCAGATACAGCACACCTGCCCTGGTGGGGTGAGGTGCAGGTGTGGTAGGGAATTTGGACTTGGGCAAATTGCTCCTCCTACAGGCCAGGGATGGGGTTCCTGGTAGAAAGAATGGTCCTGCCTAATCTGCCAGAGCAAGGGTCAGACCTTCACAGACTCCCCAGGCTGGCTGAGGGGAGGATAAGTCCAGGAGCAGGGCTGGGGAGGGAGGAGGCCTGAGCCCCCCTCTACCTGCTCCAGAATGAGCCCTGAGAGCCTACCCCCAACCCAGAAGCCCACCTTGCCACTCCTGTACACATACCATTCCCAGCTTTTGCACTCATTGTCTCTCTTTCCCAGCTACAGAGTAAGCTCAAAGTTCTGGGTTTGAGTTTGGCTACCACACGAGCTGTGTGACTCTGGGCCAGTCAGCCTCTCTCTGAACCCTACCTGCAGTGGGCTTATCTGGCATCCAGAGAGAAGGTATCTGTGAGAGTCTGGGGCAGAAACACTTATCGCCTCTCAGATCCTGAGACCCAGTCTGGGACTGCGGAAGGCGAACCTGAGGGATGGGGGTGAGTAGAGATTTAAGTGTCAGGGGGCCTGGGTTTGCAAGCTGAGCTCCAGCTCTAGCTGTGTGACTCGACCTCTGATACTGTCATTGGCCCTTCCACGTATTTCTCTTTGGCTCTTTGCCTCAAGTTTCTCAGGAAATGCTAGGCACAGAGGAAGCCATTCATTCTTTCATTTAGTCACGTGTTCAGCCAACAGTTACAAGTCTGACACCCTGCTGGGAGTTCAGCAAGAATAGGGTCATTTGCTCCTTACACGGGGATCTGAAGCCCAGCTGGTCCCTCCACGTTGGGCATCAGCATTAAGCAAGGGCCACCCAGGGCCCGGGCCGCATGGGACACACAATCTAGGAGTGGGAGACAGAAATCACATGAAGGCGAGAGACCATTCAGAGATACGGAAGCTCCCATGGGGTGCAGTAATGGAATGCACCTCTACTGGAGAGAGGTGGGCCGGTAAGGTGCCTGTGAGATCTGAAGGACAGAAGACGCTGCACGGCCACGATCTGTGGAAGAGCCAATGAAGCGGGCCTCACACCGGATCCGACTGTATTGGAACCGACTCGAGGAACGCTTTTTATGGGTCAGCTGTTATCATCATCTTTACTATCAAGGGTACCCGCTCCCGCATGTCCCAGCTCTTTACTCCTGAGTTCCCTCTGTACACAGAGACGTTGCGGGGAGGGGCGGGTGGGGGGCGAAGGGCCGCGCCGGGCCGCGCCCCGTGGAAGCCAGCCGAACGAGGGCGACCCAAGCAAGTTCTGCGCTTCCCCGCCCCGGCTCCGTTGAGGGGGAGGGGCGGCCAGGCTCGGCCGGACCTCAAGAACTACATTTCCCATAATCCCATTCCTCGCCGCCATCTTGGCCGGTGGGCGGTGGCAGTGGCAGTCTAGGGTCTAGCCCTTCAGGCTGTTGAGCCGGTTCCGCTCACCCCTATCCTGGGCCTCCACCATAGGGGGAGCGTGCCCTTGCCCAGTAGGGCGTCCGCGGACCTGGGCAGCTCCTGTCCGCTTCTCCACCCCTCCACCCTGGGGAGCCTGGTCCACGTGTCGGTGTACGCGGAGAAGGCTGCTTGCCCTCCTCTGGCCAGGAACCGGAGGACCCAGACGTCGAGGGCTCCAGTGTTTCCTCTCCAGACCCCCGCCCTGCACGTACTACTCACTCCCTTCCATTCCCAGATGACCCCTGTTTTTCGTCAGTGAGGACATTACTCTAGGGTCCCGGGGGGAGACCAAACCCCAGGATTCGGGCGCCTAGAATGGGAGGGCTTGAGCAGATAGGTTAAAAGGGATATCAGACAACCAGGCCCAAGCCCCTGACAACTAGACCCTCCCCTAGCCCCTGCCCGGGGGCGGGGTGGGAGTGAGGGGCCCGGAGCGGGACTGGCCCTTTAAGGGGGTGTGGTCGGGGGGCGGAGGAAGAGAGCGAGACAGAGAAAGCGGCTTCGGCGGCGGCGGCGGCGGCTCGGGCGGCGGCCGCGGGGGACAAAGGGCGGGCGGATCGGCGGGGAGGGGGCGGGGCGCGGCCAGGCCAGGCCCGGGGGCTCCGCATGCTGCAGCTGCCCCCGGGCGCCCCCGCCGCCGCCCTCGCCGCGGAGCCGCGCGGAGCCGAGCCCGCGAGCTAACCCGAGCCAGCGGCCCGGAGCCAGCCGGCGGGCGTCCGGGAGGCGGCGGCGCAGGGAGGGGCCCGAAGCGCGCACGTGGCCCCGGCGGCCGCCATGGCGGACAGCGGCCCCGCGGGGGGCGCGGCGTTAGCGGCCCCTGCCCCAGGGCCGGGCAGCAGTGGCCCAGGGCCCCGCGTCTACTTTCAGAGCCCCCCTGGGGCTGCAGGCGAGGGCCCAGGCGGTGCGGACGACGAGGGCCCAGTGAGGCGCCAAGGGAAGGTCACGGTCAAGTACGACCGCAAAGAGCTACGGAAGCGCCTCAACCTGGAGGAGTGGATCCTGGAGCAGCTCACTCGCCTCTATGACTGCCAGGTGTGTCCCCTACTCTGCGCCGACACCCTAAAGTCGTTCCCTAGTCGGGCCGCTTGGGAACCCCACCTTGCGCCTGCCTGTCACCCGGAGTCAATGGGCGCTCCGCTTCCGCGTGCTCCCCTCCCTTTCTGTACTCCCCGCCCCCAGCGTGTGCTCTTTCTTGTCTGACCTTAAGTCACTCCTATCTTCTCCCTCCTGACTCCCTCATGTCACTATTCTGGTCAAGCTTGGGGTCCTGTAGAAGCCTCGAGGGATAGCCTGGGCCATGGGCAGGAGGCAGGAGGCTAGCCTGAGCTGGCAGCGGAAGGTCGTCTTCCTAGTGCTGCTAGCCTAAGGTGGTTAAAAGGCGCGAGACTGGTTGGATTGTAAAGGGTCAGGGCTGTTCTCATGGGCCGGCCTGCAGCTCTCCATTTTGGTGTAGGGGCAGGCTTGCTGTCCTCTGAGTTCTGGTTCTCCACCCCATGACTCCGTCCTTGCTCAAATGGTGACTCAGGCCCCGGGGGGCAGGGTGGAGGAGTGGGCTTGCCCCGTGCTGCCTACCCTAGACTAGCCCTGGAATGCAGCTGGCTCCAGACTGGATGGCCGCTTCCTGAGGGAGGAGGGGTGGCAGGCACCCCCTCCCTCAGGAAAGCATGGGCTCTTTGTTTCCCCCTTACCAGGCCTGGGTCCTTCCCACTGACCTTTCACCCTTTACTTCCTCCCCACTCCTGGGAAGCTGTGACAGGTGTTTGGGGGAGGGGCTGTGAGGAGTTGAGACAGCTGGCCCCACCTGTGCGCTGGCTGAAAGGGGGCCCGGGAAGTTGGGCAATACATCTGCCGGGTTCTCAGCCCAGGGTCCCCTAGCCCTAGCTGTCTGGCCCTGTCTGGCGCCCATGGTGCCCAACTGGCAGGAACAGGAAGCTCCCCCCTCATTGGGCATTTTGCCTTGGCACAAGCCTGATCTGTTTTCTTCCTCGGACAGCTGCCGTTGTCTGCTGGGCAAAGAAGGCTGGCTTATCCTGCCGTGGGGCAGAGGCCTCAGCCGGAGCCCCTCTCACGCTGTCTCTCCCAACTCAGGTCCTTGTCTCTCCCTCCTCCCCCACCCTTACCCCACCCCAGGAAGAAGAGATCCCAGAGTTAGAGATTGATGTAGATGAACTCCTGGACATGGAAAGTGATGATACCCGGGCCGCCAGGGTCAAGGTGAGACAGCCCGGGAGACAGCTGGGCTGGGGGATCAGGGAAGAGGGGGCTTCCTGGAGGCACCGCCCATGGGTAAGCAAGGCTCTAGATTTCAGCCTTCTTTGCTTTAGTCATTCAGCGTAGTAATGTTGCGCCTCAGCTTCTGCCTCTGTCAAATGGGGCTAATGGTGCCTGCCTAGCGGTTGAGTGGCTGTGGCATCGCCTGTGCCTGGGGGTGGCCCCATCCCTCCGACGTGGGTATGGGTAAACTTGAGGCCCCTGTTCCTCAGAACTCACAGCTATACTTATCTCCCCACCCCCACCCCATGCCCTACTAGGAGCTGCTGGTTGACTGTTACAAACCCACTGAGGTGAGTTGAGTGGTTTCCCCAGAGGCTGGGGTGAAAGGAGCCTGGGTTTCTGTCATCTTGGGGGCTGGTCTCCCTAATGTCCTCCCTTCTGTTCAGGCCTTCATCTCTGGCCTGCTGGACAAGATACGGGGCATGCAGAAGCTGAGCACACCCCAGAAGAAGTAGGGTCCTCGATCCAGGTGAATGGTGGCTCCCACAGGACAATCGCTGCTCCCCGACCTCGTAGCAACAGCAATACCAGGGGGCCCTGCGGCCAGGCCTGGTGCCATGAGCAGGGCTCCCCGTGCCCCTGGCTCAGGGGCCTCATCCCTGCCCCCTCAGTTTTCCATTTTTGGGGTTTTTTATTGTTATTAAACTGATGAGACTTTTTGTGTTTTTATATTGACTCTGCGGCGCGGCCCTTTAATAAAACTAGGATATGCCTTTGGTGCAGTTTCCGACTCAGCTGGTCTCTTTTAGGGGGGACACACCGCTATACCACTGCTGCCAGCTCAACTTCTTCCCAGGTGACCACAGGCCTTCCTGAGGGCCTTGTAACCATGGTGATAGCTCAGTGCTGGCTCCCAGACCCAGAGCTGGAAGTGGCTGGGGAACTGGGGGAAGTAGTGGTGGTATTGGTAGGCAGGAACATGCCTTTTCCTCTGGGCCAGGGCCACCATGCCACTTAGGGCCTGTCCATCATGATCCCCATACCACCGAGCCTACACCCAAGGTTCTCTGTGGCCAAGAAAGGAGAGAGATGGCTGGTGCCAAGGGAGAGGGCAGGCTGAAGCTGTGGGTTCTAAGTCCTGGGGCCCACAAACAAACACAGGCTCACTTCATGGGCTTTCAGGGCTTTTTGTTTTTTGTTTTGTTTTTTTTTGTTTTGTTTTGTTTTTGTTTTTTTTAAACAGTCTGGTCCCTGATGTGGGGGCCTCTCTGCTGCCCCTCCCCAGTTTGGCTACAGTTCTGAACGTCTCTCGATTTTGAGCAGCTCCACCTCAAACACGAGGGTTGCACCACCTGCAGCGGAGAGGAGGGAACAGAATGAGAACCAGGACCACAGGGAGACAAGATGGGCAGGACACGGGGCAGGAAGGTATATTACCTGGAATCTTTGGGGGAGCTCCCCGCTCTCCATACCCTGTCAGAGATGGACAAAGAAACTGAGCTGTCGCTGGGCAAAGGAGAGAGGTGTTCTGCAGACATCCAGGCTGAAGCCAGGCCTCTGCCCATCTCAACAAGATAGCCAGAAATGGAGAAGGTGTAATGGAGACGGGAAGGGGCTACAAAAGGTCTGGCAGAGGACAGAGGTGGGCATGATCAGAACCAAGTGCCCCAAGGGTCTTGCTTTGTTCTCACTGCTGGATGTAGCTAGACTTGGAAGAAGCCTGAGCCATAATGAATAGATGGGGTGGAAACCAATGCAGAGGCTAAACCAGCCTTTACTCTTCCCCAGAAGCACACCCCAAACTCCCATATCCAGGCTCAGGAAGGGCCTCTTACCCAACTCTGATGGAATCACCAGCTTCCGTTTTTCTCCCTCACACATCCTGCAGGACAACACATGTTCAGCACATGGCAAGCACCCAGGCTCCCTGCTCCTCCCCGATCCCTGGGGCTTGCCTCCCACAATCAACCTCCTTGATCGAAGCTGTGGCCCCCTTGACTCACCCCAGCAGCCCCTGGTCCCAGCCCTTGATGACCTGGCCTGTGCCCAGGGAGAAGACAAAGGGCTGGTTCTGGGGCAGGCTGCTGTCAAATTCTGTCCCATCTTCCAGCTTCCCCTGTGGGACCATGGGAAGACCAGTGAAGAGGAAGGTTCACTCTGACACACCTTCCCACCCAGCTGCTCTCCCCAAACTGGCTCCCCCATGGCAGCCACAGCCCTGGAAGGGGACATAGAGCCCTGGGCAGCTCACAGTATACTGTCTCTGCTTGCTGGTGCCAACCCGGGGGTCAGACAGCGAACAGCAGGGTAGAATTATGGAAACTAGCGTAAAAGGGACAGGGGACTTGCCCAAGATCACCCACCTTGTTGACTGAGAAATCCGGCTTCCAAGTCTTCTCAGGTCCCTAGAAGCCCCACCCACCCCAAATGCTCCACTTCCTCACCCACCGTGTAGTGCATGTGCAGGACGTCACCCTTGCGCGATTTGATGGGACAGTGGTCTACCCGCTTCTTGACCCCGATCTGCAGCTTCCGTTTGCCCTCGGCCCCCGCAGCAGTGGCCAGGGCGCTCAGGCAGATGGACAGTACTGTCAGGACCCAGCTCAGCCTCATGTCTCTGCGGGAACAGACCCCGATCGACCGACCAACCGACCGGGGAAGGGGCGGGGGGGAGGGGGACGGGGAGGACATGGAATAGGGGCAGGTACAAGGAGGTTCCACCCCCACCGTACCTTGTCTGCCCCTGGGGGATTCCCTTGTCCCAGGTCACCGCCCCCTCCCCCGGGCTCCGCGGCCACACTTACCAGTCCAGTGAGAAGGGGGCTTGCCCGAGGACCCCAGCAGCGGGGGGAGGGGGTAAGGGGAGGCCACAGCAGCCAGGGCCCCGCCCCTTTGCTCACCCCCAGCCCTCCCTTCCCTCCCGGTCCCCATCTCCACTCTTCAGTTCCCACCCGCCCCTTTACGCAAAGTCCAAACCCTATCTGGCTGTCCAGCAGTTGTCTCGACCGGGCGACCCCATTCACGCCACACCCAGTTGCCCCCTGCCCAGCACACCCACACCTCTGCGGTCGCTGCAGGGGGCCTGCCCCGAGGGACCCACACATCGCCGCTGGGTGGCTCCGGGGAGCCCCGATCTTCCGGAGACACCCCCCAGGCGGGGCCTGCGCCTCCACCCGGGGCGCCGCCCCAGCTCTGAGCCCTCGGGGGCCTGCGGGGTACCCAGACTGGCCCCGTGTCGGGTGGCCGCCGAGCACGCTCCACCCACACCACCTCTCCCGGGGGAGTTCTCGGCCTACCGCGTCCCCAGGCCCGGCCCCCGCGGAGACCGCCCCCGCGTGGACGCCCCGGGCCATTACCTGGGCCTACACCTTCACTTGACTCCTTGACCCCACCCTTTAAGAGACGTAATTCCGCCCCCTGCTCTGGAGCCCCGCCCTCGAGAGAACCAGACCCCTTTTCCTGAACGGTAGCCACGCCACTCACCGGCTGAAGGCCCGCCCCCAGCGCCTGGGCTCCGTCCCCTTCGGTCTCCAAACCCGAGGCTCCGCCTTCCGCCTGTTCCAGCTCCTCCTCCAGGGGCCAGACTCCGCCCCCCACCTGTCCTAGGTCCGCCCCCAGCCCCGGAGCTCCGCCTTCCACTGGCACCAGCTCAGAGGTTCCACCCGCCTCGGATCCACGTCCCGCCCCGACTCCCGGGGCTCCGCCCCGTGCAGCGTGAAAACCCTCCCCCTGCGGCATCCCCAGACAGCTCCGACCCCAACCCCCAGTTTCCTCCTAACCTACCCCTCGTTGACACTCGGAGCCCCGCCCGCTCCTGCCCGGCCTGATCCAGCCTGGCCCTTGCGCCCCGGCTCCCCCCAGCCCGGGCTGTGGCCCCCGCTCACCTCCTCGCCGCGCCCCCGGAGTCAACCCCAGTCGTGCGGCCGCCTCTGCGCAGGCGCATCGGCGTCGCTACCAGGCCGGGCCACGCCGCCCGCCCTCATTGGACTGCGCAAAACCCGCTGCCACCCGCCCGCTGGGGCGGCCTTTCCCCCAGCTCCGCCCCCGCGCCGCCAAGTGACGGCGCGCTACTTCCGGTGGCTCGGTAGTCGGTAAAGTTAGGTGAAAGTGACTTCCTAAAGTGCCTTTGGCACTTCCGGTCGAGGTGAGATTAAGGTCAGGCGGACGCAGGCTCCCGGAAGGGGTCTGGGGACGCCATTTTATTTCGTCCCCTGGCTACCACAGCGCTCCCGTTTGCCCCCGGGCCTCCCCGGGCTCCAGTTGCAGGGCAAAGAGCTTGGGCTTCAGACTTGGGTTTGAATGTGGGGTCGTTGAATGTCTGCCGTTCGTTGACTGGCAGCGTGACCTTGAGCAAGCTGCCCGGCCTGGTAGGATCTGGAGTCCCTGTACTGGCAGGGCCATGGAGGGACTGCTGCCACCAGGTGCTCCAGCGGGCTCTGGCCCACAGCTGATGCTCTGCCTTCGGCCTGGCCAACGTCCGGGCCCGCCTCGACCCGACGCAGGCGGACCACGGAGTCATGGTGGTGGTGTGGCTGGGCCCTTCCCCACCCAGCCAGCCATGCTCAGGTGCCCCGACATCTCTCCACTGAAGGAATGAACTTGTAGTCGCGAGGCAACCACACCTAAACAGTGTTAGAGACCCCAGACTTGAGGGCACATCCCCGGTCACTCAGCCTTTCTGAGCCTGGAAAAGGAAGATAATCAGCAGCGCTGACCGGAGAATTGAGGACCAAGCAAGGGGTGCATATGGCGCGTTGTGCATGTCCAGCGCTAAGTGGGCAGGGGAAGTGGCAGTTCTAGAGTCCCCAGCCCTCATCTGTCTCATTTTGGTTGAGCTACAGCATTTCCAGTGACGGCATAGCTGAGAATAGTGGTTTGAGAAGTAGTAATCACTACCAGGAATTGTCTTCTGGTTTAACCCCACTCCTGCCTTGGGTCCAGCAAGATCACAGCCATGCCCTCCAATCTCACACCTCAGAGAAGGCTTCCATTAGGGTAGCCACTCTGGGTTAACCTGTAACCCTGAATGTCCTGTCTCAGCAAGGCCAACCACTGGTAGCCGAGGTTGGCCTTTGGTGGGCCCCTCACAGCTCCACCCCAGGGACACTGGAAGCTGCAGGCGCTGCGCTTCGGCTGGGTCAGACAAAAGTCAGGACAGTCCCAAGCAGGAGCTGCTGAGGGGAGCCCAAGGCAAGGGGGCGTGAAGGTGGAGAAAAACGTGTGGTTGGAGGTGAGGGGACCTATCTCCCAAGGCAAGCCCACCAGCCACAGCCCTTTTGTACTTCCCTTCCAGGGATGTGGGGACAGGGCAGGTGTGTGGCTTTAGAGTTAAGCTATATGAAGTAGCTTACATGCAGAGTGCTGCCCGGCAGAGAAGAGGGGTTTTTCTATCAAGTGAAGACATACTCAGACTTTCCTGAAGTCCCAAGGCCGGGGCCATAGAGATCATCCATCCCCTCCATGTGCCCATGTGGAAGGTGAAGCTCAGAGAGGGGCCAGTGACAACCAAGATGATTCAGCAGATCCGGGTCCCACCTTGAGCTCACTGGCCAGAGCAGGCCATCTCCTTCCAGAAAGGAGCCTTTGTGATGGCAAGGGGCATCACCCCCCCAAGGCCTAGATGTGACAGCAGGACCATGAAGAATACACAACTCTGGCTCAGTCTTGTGACCTGGTAGGGGACCTAGGGCCTCATTTCCTCCATCTGCACAATGAGGGAGTAAAACAGGCTCTAAGTCTGGGAGGCAGTGTGATGCAGAATGCCTGGATCACCCAGCCTGGACAGTGACAAACAGTGACACAGGCAGGGACAGCTCCTTCCATCTCTTTTTATCAGGGTTGGGGGGTCACAGTTCTCACACCGAAGCCCAATTCCCAGTATTTGCAGAGGATCAGTGTCTTAGTGAGGGGACAGAGGAGTCAGCTGTAAGATGCTCACTTGCACATGGTGGTTGAAAACTGAGACGGTACCCCTTCTTTTCAGAGTTAGTCTGCGACCCCTGGTGCCACCTACACATGTTCCCAGCCAGCTGCCCACCCTGTCAATTGGCAGCCTTGGAGAGACCGGGACAGCTAGAAAGTCCTCCGAGAGGCCCAGGTCCTGGAGCAGCTTCTGCCCATGCCGAGGTCTTGGGACTAGGCTATTCTCAACATGTTGCCCCCAGTCCCACCTCTGTGGGGGTGGCTTGTGAGGCTAGTGGCCCTGCTGAGTCTGAAAAGCAACGTGTCACCTTCGCAGCTTCCGGCACCTGAGGAAGGGAAGGAAGAGATCTGTTCATGCGGGCATAGCTCAGCCCCTACTCCTGGAAATTCACCCCTTTGTTACCTTCTATGAACCCCCATTCTCTCCTAACGCACCTGGCGAGCGCCAGCTGGCCGGGCCCACATAATGCCACTTCGGGGCCTCACTGTGGAAGGGAGGAGTGGTGAGAAGCACCTTAGAGAAGGTGGACAAGGATTCCACTGTATCCCATGGCCTCTCACAGAGCCCACAAGGTGGGACAAATGTCTCCTACAGGGGCTTTTAGGAAGGCCCAGAGCTTCCAAAATTGGAGAGCCATGGCTCTCATCTTTACCACAGGCAGATGTTCCCATCAGAGCATCTGTGACCTCTCGGAGACAATTTTGGGTGCCCCTGACCTCAGCCCTTGACCTCCTCTGCTGGCATCGCATATCTCGTGTCTGACTCACATGAGAATGTTAACTTTGTTTACACTGATCCCAGTGCCAGTGGAAGCTTGGTAAATATTTGTTCAACACATTCAGCAGCTTCCCCTTCCCTGGCAGGCTCATCTCTGGACCCGCTCCAGAGGCCCTGATGCCTTCCCCAGCAAATGCTGCCCTCGGCTCCTCACCTGCAGGTGTCTGGGTTGAGCTCTAGGCCCCGCCCTTGGCAACGGAGGAAGCTGCGGCGTTGGCAGCGGCAGCGGCAGGTCCTGGGGTCAGGGCGCTGGCGGCGCTGGGTGCAGCGTGGGCAGAGGGGCCTGGGGCTGGAGTGGGATGGGTGATGTCAGCTGGGGAGGGTGCTCCGGGGGCAGAGTCCCAGCCCGGAATGGAGCGGGGCTGGGGGCGGTGGTGGGGAGTGGAAGCCCTAGGAGGAGAAGCAACATGTCTGGGGTGGGAAAGAAAAGCCTTCCCAGGAGCTGGGGTTGGGTCAGAGCACACAGACTCGGGGAGCAGAGGAAAAGAGAGATAGACTCGGTGGGAGGAGAAAGAGGGGTTGGGACTGCACCCCCTGCCCTGTCCACACATTACATCCTGGCTGCTGGGCCTGGGCTCCAACCCCATCTCAGTAAGAGCCCAAGAGACTCACCTGTCTGGCTTCAGAGCACTCTCTCTCTTTTTTGGTCTGAAAAGTAAGAGGGAGGGACAGAAACGAGGAGGAAGAGGATCAGAAAAGCCAAGCATCCTACTCTCTTAGCCCAGATCCCAGGCCTACCCCAAGTTCGAATCTTGGAGATCTGGTCCCCACTGTGGTGTACCACTATGCCCGGCACCCCCCGAGCCTGGTCTCTGTGAGCTCAGAAGTGGGGCCTGGCTGGCACCTGCATTCACACTGGCTGTGTTCTTCCAGGGACATCTCGCCCAGCTGACTGCTTGGGTAACGAATCATGAGGATCTGTATTCCAGAGATGGAGAAGAGACAGTGTAAGAGACAATGAGAGAGAGAGAAAAGGAATGCTCCACAGGCTGGAGGGAGAACAGCTTGCCCACCAGCCAAGGTTCTGGCCATTGCCCCCACTCCCCCACCCCCACCACCCCAGAGCACTGGCATCCACCCCAGCTGGGCACACTCCCTCTGTCCTAGTACCTGCATTCGGACTTGGTGCTGCCCAGTGGGCACGCACTCCAGGCCATCGTCAGGGCAGCAGCCACCGCAGCGTTGCACTGTCACGCAGCTGGGCACCAGTTGCTTGGCCACCGTGCCCATGAGCTCCACAGTCAGAGGCACTACCACCTCCCGTGGCTGGCAGGTGGCACGGGCATATACATCTATCCATGACACCACTGGGGGCAGATGCATAAGGGTTAAGTCCTTGCTGGGTTTACTGCAGCTGCTCCCCAGTTGCCCTGTCCCCTGTACCCCACAGCTGTTCTCCCTAATTCCTGTGTCACAGCCACCCTTCACTGGCCCTTTCTGCCCTCACAAGCTGCCTTCCCCTGGCCAGGAACCCAGGAACCCCACTGCCTCAACTTCCTCTTCTGTGAAATGGGCAGAATAAGAGTTTGCATCTTGGAGAGTGAATAGTCACTCATGATTAGACGGGCTAACCTCCTCAGTGCTGGTTAGGGTGGTTATTGTTATTATTACCTTTCTTCTGGTGGCTGAGGGCATCAGGCTGGGACACAGGGCCCTGTAGGAGAGAAGGGACCTGGACCCAAGGTGCACTCAAGGAAGGGCTAGCCCTGTCGCTGTCCCCAGGGCTCTGCCCTGGTCGTCAAAGGGCTTCAACTCCTCTATGGCATTTTTCCAGATTGCTCTGCTCCTGGGGTCACTCTAGCTTTACCTGGCCTCTCCTGGCCACCTGAGACCTGCCCTGGCCACGGTGGTGGTGGTGGTGGCGCAGCAACGTCCAATCTCCAAGCCTGGGGGCCCCCCGGCTGATTCGGAGGCCACAGGTCAGGAGGGGGCACAGTGGGCGCCGAGCCAAGTCCTGCGGGCACCGAGCGGCTCCACCACCCCACCCCACCCCCGTCCGAGCCCAGGGGACGGGGTGGGGCAGGGGAGTGGCTCAGGGCTGGGCTGGCGGGCCGGCGGGGAGGGACTCCTCCCGGGGGATGCCCCGGCCGGATCCTCGCCACGCCCCGGCCCGCAGCCCGACCCCGCGGGTCCCCGCGGCAGAGGCCGCGCCGCATCTCCCCACTTCCGCCAACCTTGAGAGAGGGCAAGGCGGGCGGCCCGGCGGGATGTCGGGGACGCACGTACCTGGGCGGGGGCCAGCTGCAGGAGCGCGGCGAGCAGCAGGCTGCGGAGCAGGGGGCCCATGGTGCCCGCGGGGGCCGCGCGCCGGGGGCGCCCGCATCGCCCTAGCCCGGGGGCGCGGGGGGCGGCGGCAGCCAGAGCCCCATGGCGCGGGCCCGGGCGCGGCGGGCGGGGGCCGGGGGCGGGGGGCGGCTCCTCCGCGGCCCCCTCCCGAGCCCTGAGCGCAGGCAGCGCAGCGCAGCGCAGCGGCGGCGGCCGGAGGAGCCGGGCGGGAAGGCGGCCGGTGGCGGCAGGCTACGGCGGCGGGGACGGCGGGGACGGCGGGGGCGGCGGGGGGCCGGGCCCGGGCTGGCGGGCGGGCGGCTCATGTGACCCAGACACGCGCTCCCCACCGGGCCGCGGGGCAGGGGCGGGGCGGGGGAGGGGGGGCGAGGCCGCCGCCGGGGCCCGCCCCCTCCACACACCCCCCTCCCGCGGCAGCAGGGGAAAGGGGACGCACCGCCCAGGGGGCCGGGCTCCCGGGTCGCTGCCGCCGGGACTCCGAGGGCGGGGTGCCGTTCCCCGGTGAGGCCTGGGACGGGGGCCGCAGGGCATGAAGCAAGGGGCCGGACACGAGCTCTGAGAATCACTTTATTGCACGCGTTTTGGGGAGTGGGAAGTCCCATGGGGTAGCAAGGCCCCATCCCAGCGAGCTGCTCACGGGCGGGTGCCTGTGCCCGGAGGCATGATCCCTGGGCCTCCAGGTGGTGGCTGCAGCCGCTGCCTCTGCAGTTGCTCCTGGAGCTTGGCTCTGTTGGCCCTACAGGAGAGAGCACCTGGGTGGTCAGGGCAGAGGATCCCAGAGGATGGTGCCAGGACAGTGAAGGGAGAGCAGGGACAGACCTGGCCCGGGCCCGTGTGTCATTGTAGATGGCTGTGATTATCCGATCCTTTTCATCCATGAAGCTCCGGTGCATCTGCTCCAGCTTCCTGCAAGGGGGTTACAATTAACCCCAATCCCTGCTGTCCCCCAAATCCAACCCCCACCATCCAGGCAACTCTAGGATCTCACAGCTTTACATCTGTGAGGACCTCTGCCTAACTGCCTGTGCTAGGTGGGCAGAGGGGCATGGAAGGGCAGGGGCTTATCCAGGGTCCATGGGTGACCCAGGTCTCTGTCTTATTGAAGGTGGTGATAGCAGCTCTGAACATCAGAATGTTCCTCGCAGGAGACTAGAAAGGGTATACATCTAATGCATCACAGAGTTAGGCAGGCTGCTAGCAGTGGGCACCAGCCTTTAGATATCTTTGTGGTAGAACCCTGGTATTCATGGCATGCATAAAAGGATGGCGGGGAGACAGCCGATTGCCAAACAACTGAGGGTAGTTGCTGGTGAGGCCCAGTTACAACATATTTCCTTGTGCAGGATCTTGGTTGGCTCCAGCACATCCTATCAGCAGCACCAAAGATTTACATTCAAATGACAAAAAAAAAAAACAACCCTGAAAATGACATTAGCCCTTAGTGTAGAGATGTCTTTGCCAAGTAAGGAGAGGTTCAGGAGCTACTTCATGCAATTCTTAGCTTGAGAGACACAAAAGCGCAAGCTGCAGGGGTGGTGTGGATGTATGGCTGACCACACTGGGCTCCACCCACCCTCCACCCTCCACCCATCACCCCAGGCGGAAGGCAGGGATGCACCTGAAGGCAACATAGTGCAGGCCCATGCCTGCCAACATGATCAGGAGGCAGTATCCCAGCACCCGCTGGTTGTGTCTGTGCTGCTGCTGCCTCGACTCTGGTCCCTGAGGCCTCACACCATGAAACTGGGCCCAGTATTGTGCATTGGGGGGTGCCCAGGAGCTGCTGAGAGGGAGAAGAAAGGAAGTATGGGAATGAGGTACCCCAGGAGACCTGGGGAATGGGGCAAGCCAGGGGCAGGACTACTGCACCTGTGTGCTTGATGAGCAGCCCTGGGATGGACTGTGGTTCCTGGAGACTTTGGAGGAGTTGTGGAGCTGAGCTGGTGATCATAGCGGCGGCGGCTGTGCTCATGGCTGAGCACTTGGTACGCTTCACTCAGCTCCACAAAGCGGCTGTGCAGGGCTGGGTTCCCAGGGTCCCGATCAGGGTGCAGCTGGGGTAGGGCAGGACTCTCTTCAGCTCTTTTTCCATGCCCCATCACAGAACCCATCCCAATAATGTCCACCCACAAAGGTTCAAATCATCCCTGGAGGCCCTGCCTGGAGAGGAACCCTCACTCTTAGGGCTGCCCACCCCTCTAGAAGGCCAGAGTCAGGAAGCACAGACTCCTCCCCTTCCCCTTGTTCAAGGCCTTCCCACCTGCTGCCTGGCTCTCACTATATGCCCTGGCTTTCTCAAGAGCAGGCAGATCAGAACCAAGCCCAGCCCATCACATAGAACCCCTGGCTCCCGTCCCCAGCCTTTCCTCCCAGCTGGCCAGACCACTGCTCTTGGGGCACCTCCCATTCTCTATACATGCTAAGGGAATGTGGTATCATCCAGAATGAGCCCCTCGGCTCCACTCCTGGCAATCTGAAGTGTACCCTATCTGCTCAGCCTTATCCTCCCTCCTCCCCACCTAGGACCACTGGTACCTCTTTGGACTTGGAGAAGAAAGCTCGTTTAACTTCTTCAGTGCTGGCACCAGGATGCACCCCTAACAGTTCGTAGTAGTTCCTGGGGCCAGACCTGTGGAGATAGGCCAGAAACTGCAAGGGCTGTGGAAACACAGAGGCTATTCCTCCCCTCCCCCTCCTAGCACCTCTGGGCCACACTCCTCAACTCAGAAACTCGGAGGAAGATAAAAAAAAGAGAGAGAGAGAGAAAGAAAGAAACCAGGAGGTGAGGAAGCTGAGGCTGGTGCCAAGGGAGATGCATCTCCAAATCATCCCTCCCCTTTTGAGTATTTCAGGTATGGTGCAGATCAGTACATTTCCATGTGTAGCCGTCAGACCCCTTGAAACAGAAACACCAGGATCCCTGGGTGGCGCAGCGGTTTAGCGCCTGCCTTTGGCTCAGGGCGCGATCCTGGAGACCCGGGATCGAATCCCACGTCGGGCTCCCAGTGCATGGAGCCTGCATCTCCCTCTGCCTGTGTCTCTGCCTCTCTCTCTCTCTGTGTGACTATCATAAATAAATAAAAAAAATTAAAAAAAAAAAAAAAGAAACAAACACCCAGGTAGCTTGTTTAAAAACATTCCTGGGATGCCTGGGTGGCTTAACAGTTGAGTGTCTGCCTTTGGCTCAGGTGTGATCCTGGGATCTGGGAAAGAGTCCCACATTGGGCTCTTGCATGGAGCCTGCATCTCCTTCTGCCTAGGTCTCTGCCTCTGTGTGTCTCTCATGAATAGATAAATAAAATCTTAACACACACACACAGATTCCCAAAACCCACTTCATTCCTGCAGATCAGAATCTCCAGAACAAGGCCTAGGAATTTGCATTTTTGTAAGCCACCTCCACCTCCAGTGAGTTCTGCAGTGATGCTGATGTTCAACGACCACAACAGTCGTGAAAAGAGCACTGAGTTTGGCTTGGGCTCAAATTCCACTTTTGCCTCTTAACTGGCTGTATGACCTTGAGGGTCGTCTCTTCATCTCTGATCTTGTGTCCTCTATAGTCAAAGTGAGGGTTACCTGAAATAAGCCTGTAAGGCACCTGACACAGAGATCACAACTATCTTAGTACCTAGGTCCAGGCCAGGAGCTGGGCAGGCCTTCCTCAACGAAGGCCTTCCCCCACTGACTGACGGGGGTGGGGTGGGGTGGGGTGGGGTGGCTACCCCGGCCTCCAACTCACCGCTGCCTGGTGGCCGCCGAGAAGAGCCGGGTGGAAGGGCTGCGGGGCCAGAACCGGCACAGGCACAGGGACAGCATGGCGACTGGCAGGCGGCTGATGAAAGGAGGCCACAAAGAGAAGTGCATTGGGACCAGGATGGGACCACACTTCGAGCACTCCGGGGTGAAAGGGAAGGGCCTGGCTCCGTTTACTAGCGTCGGCAACGGAAGCAGCCTTAGGGGACCCAGGGGCGGTGAGGCCTCCTTCACTCAGGCCCAGACCCCAGTGACCTGGACTTGCCCCTGCCACTAGCCCGGGGGTCCGGATCCCTTCCCCCACTGGTCTCGGTGTCCCAGACAACCAGTCCCAGACGTCGGGACCCCCCTCCACCCTGGGAGTTTGGGGGCGGGTGAAGGAGGGGCCTGCCAGGCCCCGCCCCCGCTGCGCTCACGTAGTCCCGGGCCCCCGCTCTGCGCCTATGCGAGCCCCGCCCCCGCGCTCTCATTGGCTTAGACGCCCAAGCTACACCCACCGAATCGGAAGGTCCGGAAGTGCGTCGAAGGCCACACCCCCGCACGCCCATTGGCCTTTGGCACCTCGGGCCCACCCAACGACTTGGAGGCCCGCGGAGCCTCCCGCGCCCGCTCGCGAAACTGGAGGGATGTTGCCCCGCCCACCCAGCGTCCAGCGCTGTCTCCGGCACAGGGATGTTACTCTGCTTTCCTCACCACAGCGGGGCAAGGGGGCACGGTCCTCACCCCAGTTTGCAGAGGGGAAAACTGAGGCTGGGTGGTGGGGGTTGTTTCCCAAGACACTTATCCAGTCTCACCCACCGGTCCATCTCTGTCTCACGGAAGCAGCAGATGCCAACGGAATCCAAGAATAAAGTCCTTTATTGTCTTCCAAGTTGTGCTAGGGTTGGGGGCCCTAGGATGACTCAGGCGGGACTTCCCTGGACTTGGTTGTAGAGGAAGATAGCGCCTTTGGCCGAGGGGCAGAGCTCAGCCCACAGTTTGGTCTCCTGCAACCTCTGCACTCTCTGCGGGAGAAAGTGAGATCCCTGACATCCAGCCCTCAGGTCTCTTGCGGGAGCTGTGCCCAGTGTTCCTGAGCCTCAGATCCCTCTGCACTTCACCGTCCCTAGGTGAAGAGGCTCCTGGCCTCTTGGGCTGAGGGCATCCTAAAGGAGGCCTTGTGGCTCTGGAGGAAAGCTCTAAGAGATTTAGCAGCCCTAACTGACCCAGCCCCAGGGAGGTAGACATGCATCACCAGGCCTGTGCAAGGTGCACCAGGCCTGTGCATCATTAGCTCCTTGTCCAAGCAAGATACACTCTGGCACTAAACACCTGTGTCTCCACAAAGATGATTCCCGTCGACTCGTGGGCCTCAGCTCCTCCACTGGTGTAGAACTTCTTTACCTGCTCAGAAGTCAGGCTGCACCTGGAAAAGGACAGGAGAGTGGCTTGGGAGAGTGCCTGGCCCTTGGAATGTCCTCATGGAATCCCCTGTCTCAGCCATTCCCCTGAAGCACCCGCCTACCCCAGGACCCAGGACCCAGGACCCTGTAGCCCAGAGCTCACTCACTGGACATAGAACTCGGCACTGGCACGGCCGGCACTGGTCTCATTGCAGGCAATGCCCAACAGCAGCGGCTGGCTCAGGGTGGGCAGTGGCACATTCACCTGGTTGGTGCAGGGGGTCCACCTGTCAGTGCCCGTGGCCCACACCCCTGCCCCTCTCAGTGGAGAACATTACCCTTGTACAGCATTTTATAGTTTGATGTTCAAGCGTCCAGAGTCACAAAATGTCAGATCTTGGGCATGTTCATATTACAGATGGGAAAGCAGAGACCAAACAATTTGCTCAGGGTCACCCAAGGGAAGGCCAAAGTAACTAAGACTCTCATTTACAGCTCTTTTCAACAAACAGGGGAAGGATAGAGGGGTAGTAGACAAGACATTTATTATTCCCATTTTAAAGAGGAAGAGCTTGGGGGCACACAGATATATGAGAGCTAGGATTCCCCTTGTGCCTAGCTGTAAAGCCAAGCCCTTCCCCCAATGCCAGATGCCTGCAGACCCTCCTGCCAGGCCACACCTGTGGAATTCTGGCATGTTGTACCCCCTCCCTTCTTGCCCACCTGTCTGGGCCGCCCCTCACTCACCTCATCACAGATCTCTTGGAGGACACTGGAGAAGAGCTCATGCACTACCAGCTCCCCAGGGAGGTCCTTGTGCAGGGGGCTGTCACCAGGGCACACGGCCTAGGAGAGGTCAGGCTCAGCCCCTGCTCTCCGTCTCTTCCCACCCTGCTTCCCCCCATATTCGCTGGCCCTGAGGGCTGGTTAGCCACAGAGTAAGAGTCTTGGTGATCCCCTGACCCAGGCCCCCCATTTTAATATGGACAACCAGAGATCCAGCTAGTCCTCTGCTCCCCACCCCACCCCCATCATTCCCTAGCTTCCTACAGGTCTGAATCAGAGGTCAATGGGGAGGGTGAGGTGCTGCCCCGAACAGTCTTTCAGAGAAGCACCAGGCCAACCCCAAACGCCCTCCTCCCTTTAAGGGATTAGGAAAACGAAGCTGAGCTGAGCCTTTGTGCCTTTGCACCCAGCCTGGCATCTCACCTGAGGCTCAGGGTGCCCACCAGGCACATCCACCAGCCCAGGTGCCTCGGCCACTTGCCGAGACCGACGCAGGAAGACCAGGAAGTTATCTGCAGTGGCCAGTGTGGCACCAACCCCCAGCGGATCCGCCAGGTAGGCTTGTTTGTCACCCCAGTCAGTGGCCCCCTGCTGTCGCAGCCAGGCAGCTGAGCTGGCCCAGTTAGTGCCCAGGAAGTCCCGGTAGGAAGTGAGGCCCAGGCGCAGGAGCAGCCGTGGCCCCTGTGAGCCAGTGGGAGCCAAGGTGGCTGAATGCAGGCGGAACTTGGGGGCGTCAAAGAGCCAGGGCTGAGCCTGCAGCCGGCTCTCCCAGATGGCGGCGATGGCCTCGTCCCCTCCTGGCAGTGGGCGCCGGTCATGGTCTGGGCTCAGCTCAGCCCGCACCTGCTCCTCTGGCAGCCCCCCCGGGGGGCACTGCAGCAGCACGGACACTTCGGGGTCCATGGTCTGGACAGGGCAGCTCTGGGGGAGGACACAGCCGGGCCTGTCACCCCGAGCGCCCCACGGCGACCCTTGGGCCCAGCGGTTGGGCGCCTCTGCCACAGACCTCCTTAGGGTACCCCGTGACCACTCTCTGGGCAGGAGCGTGTCTTAGCCCGGCGAGAGCCCCGAGATTCCCGCTGCCAGCCCGCTGCCAGCCATCCCTGGGAATCCCGCGCATCTCCACCACCCAGAGGTGCTGAGTCCAGTCACCCCTTCATGTCCACTTCTCCCAAACCCAGGGTCCTGCCACCAACCCTGAGGCGCCGGGAGCCCTCGCAGGATCCGGAAGCTCAGAGCTGCAGCCGGCTCTCGGCCCCCGGCCCGCAGGCCCCGCCCCTTCCCCGAAGCGGAAGTGCCCGGCCCCCCGCCCTCGGCTTCCCATTGGCCGCTGCCTGCGCCTGCGCCTCCGCCGGGCCTCCCGCGAGCCCGCGGTCCCTGCTGCCGCCCGCCCGCTCCTCCTGACCTTGCCCGCCCGAGGCTTCCGCCCCGTCGGCCTGAACGCTCCGCCGCCTTTGCGGGGCTGTGGGCTTCCCTGGGACTCGTGAGGGACACGGTGTGACCTTGGGCAAATCTTGCTTCCTGGGCCTCAGTTTCTCTATCTGCACTGGGGAGCTGGGGATGGGTGGGAAGTGAATTTAATGAGCTGAATATCCCCTTCGCAGCTCACTCGTCCTCAGGCTTCGTGACTTGCTGGGCAGGATGGGGACATGAGAGGGTCCTTAACAGTCCCCACCTATCACTGTTCCCCTCAGGTCTTAGCCATGAGCTCCCTTGGAGGAAGGAGGCAGGAAACCACAGGACCCAGGAGTAGAAGGGCTCACAGGCCCCGGGAAGAGGTGTGCCCACCCCATCCTAATCCCCACTTTCTTGGTGGTAATTGGAGGAGGACTTTATGCCCTAGCTCTTTGGAATATGCTGGTGGGTGGGAGTGGGGGCTGATGCATCACACACTCTCTTCCCAGAAAGTGGGGATTCCTTTCCCTGTGGCCTCCGTCTGCAGCAGGTCACCCAGAGTGCAGGGTGGGCAGCAGGGCAGCATCACTACAGGGACCAGGGGTCACCTCTGGGCTCTTACAGGACCGAGATGTACAGCTGTCCAAGGCTTTGTCCTATGCCCTGCGTCACGGGGCTCTGAAGCTGGGGCTTCCCATGAGGGCTGGTAAGTGAAAGTCTTGAAGACTGAGGTGAGTGGTTGGAGATGAGGGAGCAGTGTGAGCCTATCTGTGACTGCCTGACCCCATGGCCCTATGGGGACAGCATAGAGGGCACATCCCCTCCACGTGCAAGGAACACCGAGCCCCAGAACCCGATATCCTGTCTAGAGCAAACTGGGAGAGGACCTTCTGTCTAGTCCAGGCCCCGCAATACTAATGGTGCATGTGGCCCAGTAAACACCCAAGAGTGGGTATGGGGGTGGAGGGGTGTCAAGGTAACTGGTGTTTATTGAGTCCTTTCTGGGCAGGGTATTATGCTATAAAAGAGTCACTTATCCTGTGACCCTCCCCAAGCCAGATCCTATTCCCATGTAAGTTAAGGAAAGAGAGGCCGGAAAGGGGAGACTCTCACAGATAAACCCTAAGCCCAGACTCTGTTGTGGTTACCCGTGGCTCGCCCTATTAACTCTGGCCCAGGCCAGAACAAGTTCAGCTCCTGAGCACCCTGCCTGCCTGCAGATGGCTTCGTGCCCCTGGACACCCTCCTGCAGCTGCCCCAGTTCCACAGCTTCTCTGCTGAAGATGTGCAGCGCGTGGTGGATACCAACCGGAAGCAGCGGTTTGCCCTGCAGCCAGGGGACCCCAGCACTGGCCCTCTCATCCGGGCGAATCAGGGTCACTCCCTGCAGGTGGGAGCTAAGGGGACAAGTGAGAGAACCATATGGGACCCCTCCAGGGAGAGGGTCTCACTGCTGTCCGTTCCCCAACCCATCCCAGGTACTGGAGTTGGAGCTGATGCCCCTGGAGACCCCACAGGCCTTGCCTCCCATGCTTGTCCATGGCACATTCTGGCAGCACTGGCCATCCATCCTGCTCAAGGGTCTGTCCTGCCGGGGAAGGACACATATTCACCTGGCCCCAGGACTTCCTGGGGATCCTGGGGTCATCAGTGGTCAGTGGCCCTCCCCCGCTGTTGTCCTACCAGGTCCCTCTCCAAGTATCATAGCTTCTCTCATCTAAGGCCATACCATGCTCTGCATGCTGTAGTCACCCCATCCCCACCGTGAGCCCAGGACCTTCCACTGAGCCGGCCCAGGTTTGATGACTGCAACTCCACATGCCCCAGGTCCCAGCTCCAATTGTCTCTGCAGGCATGCGACCAAATTGTGAAGTGGCTGTGTTGATTGATGGGCCCCTGGCCCTGGCAGGTGAGTCTGGACACAACAGGACTGCCCTAGGGCTTCAGAGAGGATAGGAGTCACATCTCTGGCTTTGTCTGCAGATGGAATCCCCTTCTTCCGCTCTGCCAATGGAGTGATCCTGACTCCAGGGAATGCTGATGGCTTCCTGCTTCCCAAGTATTTCAAGGAGGCCCTGCAGCTCCGCCCTTCTCGTGAGAACCACCACCTTACTCCTATTTGGGGTGCCTGAGCCCGTGCCCTCTGCAGTCTCCTTCCCAGCTCCCAGCCCCAGGCTGATGGGTCTCCCGTTCCTAACCTCTTGTCTCTATCTCAGGAAAGTCCCTCTCCTTGGCTGGTAATGAAGAGACAGAGTGTCAGAGTGGCCCCCAAGCATAGCTCCAGAGAAAGAAGGATAATCCAACAATAAAATATTTATTAAAAAAAAGTTAAAAGGTAACAAAAAAAGAAGCTCCAGTTTGAAACCATGAATTATCCTCATCCTGTAGTTACAGCTGGTCTTCCTCGTGTGCTCAGGGGTATTAGTCTTGGCCACTTAGACAAGGGAAGGGCGGACCTTGTCCGAGCTCATAATCCACTCTCCTTAGCCTAGGGGATGGCAGAGTCTGGCCCAATTAGGTCCCTGGTCTGCATAAAGCCAGTAACAGCAGGTGAATGTGCCAGCTCAGTACATGTCTGGAGAGAGTGTGGGCTTAGGAGTGGCCATAGCAGGCAGTGAGCAAAGTGGGGGCGATCAGACAGGCCTCAGAAGGCCTCATGGCCTCCTGTGAGCTGCAGGAAGAGGTCCTCGTCCAGCTCTTCCCCACGGGCCCGCTCTCGGGTTGACAGGAAAATGTAGCCCCCGATATATTCATGCACGATGCGGCAGCTGGCGGACACACAGCTGAAAGCCACGTTGATATGTTCATCAAACTCGATGGCCACCTGCAGAGCGGGCAGTCAGAGGGGCTGGAGGAGGTGAGATAAGGGAGCAGCCCCCGCCCCCCCCTCCAGCCCTGGCTGTGCCTGTCCCTGTCCCGCCTGATCCCACCCTGAGTCCAAGCCCACCTGTCGGATGTCCCAGTTGACATTCCACTGGCGCATATTGCTGAAGCGCCAGGTCTTGACCACGTCGCCTACAGCCAGGTCAATGCGGATCAGCCTGTTGTTGGCGATGCCCAGGATCTCATCCTTCTTGCTGCCCTTGAACCTAGCCCCGGTGGGGCGGGGAGAGAGTGTGAGCAAGAGCCCTGCCCTGCATGGCCCCGGAGCCCACCCAGATAGCCTGGCACGGTGCCCAGGAGCAAGCTGGGCACATGTCAGCTAGGTTCCTTGGGCCTCAGGTTCCTCGTCCAGAAAATGAGTGTTAGCTGATAAAATCATTATAATAGCCTTTGACAGCATCAGGCAAACTGTCCATGCCTTTCAAGAACAACTTTCTTTGGTATTTTCATCATCTGTTGCCTGGCTCTATGTTTGCAGGCTTGGGAAATGGGCAGAGGGCGCTCCCTGTCACAGCAGGGAACCGCAGCCTCCAGAGGGACTGGTCTCTGGAGCTGCAAGGAGGGCCAGGGCTCCTGCCGTCTCGGCCTGATCTCTCACTCTGGTGTGTGCTGCCAGGGGCAGAGGATGGCTGAGTACCCACAGAGCGCCCACAAAGAACAAGAAGGGAGGCTTCAGGGTGCCTCAGCAGGCCACAAGGAGGGTGGAGCAGGCTAGGCCCTTACCTGACCACAACGTAGGAGATGCCAAAGTCAGGCAAGGACTGCCAGGCCTGGATGAAGCGCAGCTGGGCCTCAGACAGCGAAAGCTGAGCCACGTTCTGGTGGGCTTCCAGGATCCGTGGGGTGAGCTGTGGGACCACACTGGTGAGGAGCCATCAAAATCCCTGAGACCTCCTGTCTGTCCCCACTGGGGAGACAGGATGCTGAGCCTGGAGCAGGGGTGGGGCCCCATGTGGGGCCACCACAGTGCACCCTCTCACCACTCAGCAGATAGGAGCTGAGCCAGGCCCGAGGTGGACCATGACCCCTCCCAGAGGGTAGGGACCAGCGTGCTCGGTCTTAAGGACGTGGGGAGGAGAAGGAATGAGCGAGCACATGGCTTTCTAAAGGAAGGCTCTGTGGAGATCCAGGGGCCAAAGGTGGCCAAGTAAACACTGTGGTCATTCCCACCACCCACTTCCTTTGGCACCTGCTTGGCCTTGAACTTTCGCTGGAAGCGGGGTGCAACAAGGCCATAGGGGTTGAGACCCTCGGCAGAGGCATCAGGGCCCTGGGGGTGGTTGCCTGAGCCCCCGCCACCTGTCCGCTGCAGGCTGAGGAAGGCCAGAATGGCCTGCACCTCGCTGTCATAGCTGCTGTCTGCCATGGTGCGACCCTTAGACGCCAGTCGGCAGCCGGCCATCCAGCGGGCATACTGCTTCTCCTGGGGGATGAGGAACAGGCTCGGTTCAGCCGCCTGCCCCTGTTCCCATCCCCATCCAGCCTCAGCCTGGCCCTGACTTACATCCTGGCACCGCAGGTAGATTTCGCTCATGCCCTCAGGGGAGGGTACCAGGAGTTTAATACAGAACTTCTGGCCTGAGACGTTGACATCAGGGACCACCTCACAGCCTAGAGGGAGACGAAGGGGTGGGTAGGCCAGGGTGGGGGGGGCCCTGCCTGAGAGATCCCTGGGCGAAGGCCAGCCCAGTGCAATAGCTCAGGACAGAGGGCGTCTTCTTCTGCCCCCCAGGGGGAAACTGAGGTGAGAGCTTTTACATGGGCCCCCAGCCAGCTCCTGTCCTTGTCCGTGTCCTTGCCAGGCCACCTTCACTCACCCTTGAGGTTGAGCTGCTGAATGGGGTCCCCTGGGGCCTCATCCTGGCTCTTGTAGTAGGACAGGGTGGTCTCCTTGAACACCACCCAGTGTTGGCGATACCCCTTTAGGGTCAGCTTCCGGGGCCTGAAGGCGAAGCAGGAGGTCTGTGTTAAGTTGCCTCCCTCTCTCCTGGGTTCTCTGTCCACACTGGGCCCCTCGGGCAGGGCTGCCAACTCTGGCCCTAACTCACCGGAAGATCCGGAGATGGTCCTTAAGTTCTGGGATGGTGGTGAGGTTGTTCTGCCAAGAAGGGGAGTTAGAGGGGGACCAGGTGTTCGCACTTGACCCCGACCCCAAGCCTGACTAGAGTCCTTCCTCACCAGCACATCTGTGGAGGCCGAGCCTTCCAGCTTCACCTCCAGGTTGTTCAGGGCGGCATCCAGGTCGTCCAGCCCCAGGTCCGTGCCAGCAGTTTCGCCCACCTCTCCACTCTGGGACAGCTTGTTGATGTGGTACTGGGAGGGGCACATGGCCGGGGGAGCTGAGTGGGCTGCCCCATAGCCCACAATGCCCTAAGTGGGGCTTCCTGGAGATGCCCCCTGGCTGGGAGACCACCCTGGGCTTGACCTGCACCCCACCCCCTGGGGCCCCCAGCCCCACCCCGGGCACCTGCAGGGCTGCGAACACCATCATCTCCTCCTCGGTGCAGTCGGTCTCCTCCAGCAGTAAGTCCCACCGAGCCTGCTCATATAGCTGGGTCAGCCGCACCGGGTCTGTCTGCAGCAGGGGCAGGGGAGGCCAGGCTTGGTCAGGGGCCAAAGGGACCCAGGAGCTTCAGCCTCCAGTCCTGCCTTCTGTGCAGTGGCAAGTTCGTCTACTGGCTCCACATGGACAGCAGACCTCAACTCCAGCCTTCCAGTCGGCCCAGACAAGTAGTACTTTTTCCCCTGTAAAACTTTCTGTACAGGGATGCCTGGGTGGCTCAACAGTTGAGTGTCTGCATTTGGCTCAGGGCTTGATCCTGTGATCCTGGGATTGAGTCCCGCATCGGGCTCCCTGCATAGAGCCTGCTTCTCCCTCTGCCTGTGTCTCTGCTTCTGTGTGTGTCTCATGAATAAATAAAATAAAATCTTAAAAAAAAAAAAGTAATAAAGGAAATAGCTTCCATGGGGCCATTCATCCATGCCCTCAGGCAAGGACACCCCACGGATGATGGTGATGAGAAGAAATGGAACTGGGGTGCAGGGGGCTACTCTACATGAGGAAGCATTCAGGGAAGTCTTCCTTGAGGAGGTGACAGACTGCCCCCAGACATGAAGGATGGCAATGGGCCACTAAAGGGAAGAGTGATGAAGAACATTCCAGAGAGAAGGAACAGGGAGTGCAAAGCTCAAAGGGGGACCCCAGTTATCCACAGAAGACCAAGCCCATGCTCCCTCTGAAATCCACCAAAATTGATAGCAAAGACCTAAAAGGGTAAACCCAAAAAGACAAAGAAGAGTGGGAACCACCGCAGGTAAGGGATGCTGACAACATTTCAGAAGATGGAACACAGAAACATGAATGGGAAATGAGTTATGGTGAGAGAGATAGGATCTCTTGTTCTTTCCCCTCTCTTGTTCTGTGGTAAAGGCACTAATGAGTTCTGGAAATAGGCAAAAAGAACAGATATCTAGACAAAGGCATCCAGGCATGTGGCTCTCTCTGACAGGTTTTGGACTGGGATCCTCTGGCTGAGAAGTGAGGGTGGGCTGAAATGAGGACTGTAGAAGGTGTATAAAAAGAGCAGGTGTCCCCCACTCCCTGCAGCCAAGTGACAGCCAGGCTGGCAGAAGCCAGAGATTTACTCCCTGGAGATGGTGAGCCAGAGGACCCCTGCATTTGGTACTCTAGGCACAGCTGGGTGAGGGCAGGTACTGTGCTAAAAACAGATGAACCAAGCAAAGGCTGACATTCTGAAAGGTGGGTCACCCCTGGACCTTTCCCACTTGTCACCCAAGACATCGATGATAGTGAGCCTTCTATTCCTAGTCTGGAGATCAGAGGGTTTGCTCCTGAGAAACTGATGAGCCAAAGAGACCCCCCCCCCCCCCAGCAAAGAACAACATACTTACCCTACCCCAGGAAGCCCCCAAAGTGCTAAACCCCATTCATCCACTGAGGATTTTCAGTGGCTTCCTAGAGCCTTGCCTTTCAATATGAAAGGGCAGGCAGGGATTACCCTTGTGCAAGGAAAGCTGTTGGCAGCAACTACAGAGATCAAGACAAACAGAAAAGAGAGCTGGGAGGAAATAAAGACAGTAGGGAGCGGAAGAAAAGTTCAACCAGTCAAAATCCTTTGAGAGACAAAATGCAATACTTGTAAAATGAGAACAGGATGCTGTGTTTTGAAAAAAAATGAAGATATAGTCATTAAGACTGCATGGCATCGATGAAGAGAGACAAATTGACCAATGGAACCTGAATGAGAAAGACCCATACATTTATGTTCACCTGACTTAGAGCAAAGACGACCTCATAGTCACTGGGGAAAGGATGCTATTTTCAGTAAATGATATCCACTGGGTCCACTGAATACCTGTATTAAAAAAAAAAAAAAAATACAGGGCAGCCTGGGTGGCTCAGCGGTTTAAGCGCCCAGGGTGTGATTCTGGAGACCAGGGATCGAGTCCCACGTCGAGCTCCCTGCATAGAGCCTGCTTCTCCCTCTGCCTGTGTCTCTGCCTCTCTCCCTCTCTGTGTCTATCATGAATAAATATATAAAATCTTTGAAAAAAAATACAGGTTTTTTTCCCCCTACCTCACACCACACACAAATATCAACTCTAACTGGATTGCAGATCTAAATATGAAAGTTGAAACAAGAAAGCTTTTAGAGAAAAATAGAACTACATTTTTGTGATCTTGGAATAAAAAAAGATTTTTTAAACAGGACACAAAAGATATTAATCATAAAAGAAAAATATTTAAAGATAGAAGTCAAATTATATTAAAATTAGAAACTTTTTTTTATCAAAATAAACCAATAAGAGAACAAAAAGGCAAAACATAGGGTAGGAAACTATAATCACAATATATTTATCTGACAAAGTACTTCTCATATACAGAATATATAAAGAACTCCTCTAACACAAAATGAAAGACAAGCAACTCAATTGTTAAAATTGGCATAAAAAGTTGAGCAGAAACTTCACAAAAGAGGACATCCAAATGGCTAGTAGCCATATGAAAAAGGGCTCAACCTGATTAGTCATCAGGGAAATGTGAAGTAAAGCCACATAAAAAGCACACCAGTGGCTGTCTGGGTTTTGGCGTGGGAGGAGGAATGACTGCAAATGGGTATTAGAGAACCTTCTAAGATGACGAAATGTTTTAAAACTTTACTGCGTTGATGGCTGCACAACTGTATAAATTTCCTGAACATAATCAAAATGAATACTTATGATGAGTGATTTTTATGGCATTTAAGTTATATCTAAGTAAAGCTGTTAAAAAAAACCCAAATAAACAAAAAACCATATTAGATACCATTACACGCCTACCAGAGTGGCTACCATGGAAGTGATAGAAAATACCAAGTGCTGGTGAAGTTGTGGAACAAGCAAAATTTTTGTACACTATTGGTGGAGGTGTAACTTGGTACAACCAATTTGGAAAGCTGCTTAACAGCTATCTGCTACAATTAAATCAGTGTTGTAATCCAGCAAGTCCACCTCTGGGCACATACCATACAAAAATGTGTGTTTGGTGAACATATGTTCACCGAAAGACATTACTGGAATGTTCATAGCATCTCTATTCATAATAGTCCCAATCTGGAAACTGTGTAATACCCATCAACAGTAGAATGGAAAATTAATTGTGGTATACTGAGATAATGGAATGTCACACACCAATGAAAAAGAATAAGCTACAGCTATATGCAGTGTGGACGAATCATACAAGCATAATGCTGAGTGAAAAAAGGCCAGGCAAAAGAGTACAGACTATGTGATTTCATTTATGTAGATTTCAAACACAAGCATGGTGTCAGAATTAACATTAGTGTCCCCCCCACCAAGGGAGATACTGCCTAGAAGGGGTATGAAGGGGTCTTCTGGGGGTTGGTAAAGTTCTGCTGCTTGATGTGTTGGATACATTTATACATTTTTCAAAATGTATGTTTAAACCACAACTTTACAAAGGAACACTCAGAAAATAAGAGCTCTTAAAACTTAAAAATGCTGCAGAAATTAAAAATTCAATAGATCATTTAAAAGATAAGTCTCCAGAAAGTAAAATAAGAAGACATCAAGCTTAGAAATGAGAAAGACAAGGGGTACCTGGCTGGCTCAGTTGATGGAACATGTGACTCTTGATCTTGGGATTGTGAGTTAAAGCCCCATGTTGGGTGCATAGATTACTTAAAAATGAAAGATCTTTTAAAAAAAGAAATGAGAGGGATCCCTGGGTGGCGCAGTGGTTTGGCGCTTGCCTTTGGCTCAGGGCGCGATCCTGGAGACCCGGGATCGAATCCCACGTCGGGCTCCCGGTGCATGGAGCCTGCTTCTCCCTCTGCCTGTGTCTCTGCCTCTCTCTCTCTCTCTGTGACTATCATAAATAAATAAAAATTAAAAAAAAAAATTAAAAAAAAAAAAAAAAGAAAAAAAAAAGAAATGAGGGCAGCCCGGGTGGCTCAGCAGTTTAGCACCGCCTTCAGCCCAGGGTGTGATCCTATGATCCTGGGATCAAGTCCCACATCAGGCTCCCTGCATGGAGCCTGCTTCTCCCTCTGCCTGTGTCTCTGCGCCTCTCTCTCTCTCTCTCTTTCTCTCTCTCTGTCTCTCATGAATAAATAAATAAAATCTTTTTAAAAATAAATAAAAATAAAAAACGAAATGAGAAAGACAAGATAAATGTCTGTTTTTTCTTTGAAGAAGCAATCCAGGGGGTGTAATATCTACTGAGTTCCATAAGGAACAGAAAAGTGGTAGGAAGGAAATGATTAAAGAGATTTTTTAGGGCATTTCTCCAGAATTGAAAGACTCAAGTTTCTGATCTAAAAGAGCTCAGCAAGTGTGCAGGCCATCAGTGAGGAAAGATCCATACTAGGACATATTATTTAGAGAATTTAAAGCATTATGAGATATGGAGAAGATTCTAAAAACTTTTAGTATCTACCTCCTCTCCAAGAAAAAAAATAAACGGTCTCACATGGGAGGATTAACAACAAAAAGGCATTAGACTCCTCAATAGAACCACTGGGATCTAGAAGACAATGAAAAGGTCGCTTTGGATTTGGCAGGAAAATATTTTCAACCTAGAATTCTATACCTAGTCAAACTATCGTGAGAGGGAGGGTAGAATAGTGACCTTTTCAGACATACAGGATGTCAAGTCATTTACCATCAGAAGAGAGACCCCCAAAAAGACTATTCTGCACAGTTAATAGAAAAGTAAGAAGAAAAAAAAAAAAAGAAAAGTAAGTAAATTGGGTTGCCTGGGTGGCTCAGCGGTTTAGCGCGTGCTTTTGGCTCAGGGTATGCTCCTGGAGTCGTGGGATCAAGTCCCACATCGGGCTCCCTGCATGGAGCCTGCTTCTCCCTCTGCCTGTGTCTCTGCCTCTCTCTCTCTCTCTGTGTCTCTCACAAATAAATAAATGAAATCTTAAAAAAAAAAAAAAAAAAGAAAAGAAAGTAAATAAAATATAACAACTGTGATCTATAAGAAAATTGGGGGTGGGGGGGTTTCCTGGCCGGTCCAGTCAGAAGAGTATGTGACTCTTGATCTTGGGGTTGGTCATGAGTTTGAGCTCCATGTTGGGTGTAGACATTACATAAATAAATAAATAAATAAATAAATAAATAAATAAATAAATAAAAACTTTTTAAAAAGAACATTAAATAGGGGTGCCTGGGCAGCTCAGTGATTGAGCATCTGCCTTTGGCTCACAGCATGATCTCAGGTCTGGGGATCAAGTCCCACAACAGCCTCCCTGTGAGAAGCCTGTTTCTCCCTCTGCCTATGTCTCTGCCTCTCTCTGTGTGTCTCTCATAAATAAATAAAATCTCTAAAATAAATAAATAAATAAATAAATAAATAAATAAATAAATAAACCTCATCTTTACAAAAAAGAAGAATATTAAATAAAAAAGAAATTCTGTTTTTAAGTTTTTATTTTCAGAACAAAGAGAACAGGGGCAACCTGGTTGGCTCAGTTGGTAGAGCATGCAACTCTTGATCTCAGGGTTATAAATTCAAGCCCCATGTTGGGTGCAGAGATTACTTAAAAAGCAAATCTTTGGGCAGCCCAGGTGGCTCAGCAGTTTAGTGCTGTCTTCGGCCCAGGGCCTGATCCTGTAGACCCAGGATCAAGTCCCACATCGGGCTCCCTGCATGGAGTCTGCTTCTTCCTCTGCTTGTGTCTCTGCCTCTCTCCCTCTCTGTGTCTCTCATGAATAAATAAATAAAATCTTTAAAAAAAAAATCTTTAAAACACACACAAAACACAGAGAGCAACACGGATATAGTTTTTAGATATTGGACAAGAAATTACATAGAATAGTGATCCCTGACAGAAGGGAAACAAACATGGTGAATCCTGATTGCCCCAGCTTATTGCCCAGAGACAGTTGCACAGGGAGGGGGACCCCAAACAGAGCCCAGCATATTCCCCAGGAAGAAGAAATGTAGTTGAGCATTTCATGAGTCCAAGGCAGCTGGCATTCAGAGGACAGAGTCCTGGAGAGGAGAGAGTGACACAAAGAGAAAGCTCTAGAGATCAGCAGAGGGCTCCTCTTGAGTCTTTAACTAAGCACTGATCAGTGTATGTATATAAAGAAACTATCCAAGGCTGACAGAAAAAGTAAAAAACACTTGAAAGGAGCAGCTGGAACATTTAACCAGAGCTCTTCTAAGGGTGGAAGTTGTTCACACTCCCAAAAGCCAGATTAGAGAAACCTCTAATAGCATGGCGTGTTAGATAGAGTTCTCTGAAGGCAACTGCCTCAGTAATGGGGTAAATTAGTCCTAGATTAGAGGATACTTTTGTCCTGCCTAATTAACATTCAAGGCAAGCCTTGAAAGGATCAAACTGTCTCCAAGTAGTTTAACTTCATCTCTAAACAAGGTTTTTTTTTTTGTTTTTTGCTTTTAAGATTTTATTTGTTTATTCTTGAGAGACACAGGCAGAGGGAAAGCATGCTCCCCTTGGGGAGCCCAATGCAGGACTTGATCCCAGGATCCTGGGATCACGACCTGAGCCAAAGACAGACACTCAACCACTGAGCCACCCAGGAACCCCCTAAACAAGGTTAAAAATACTTAAAGGGGGATCCCTGGGTGGCGCAGCAGTTTAGCACCTGCCTTTGGCCCAGGGCGCGATCCTGGAGACCTGGGATCGAACCCCACATCGGGCTCCCTGCATGGAGCCTGCTTCTCTGCCTGTGTCTCTGCCTCTCTCTCTCTCTGTGTGACTATCATGAATAAATAAAATCTTTTTAAAAAAATAAAGGCCTATAAAGATCTAGCACCCAGGAATGTAAGATTTGTAGTGTCTGGCATCAAATAAAAAAATGACACAAAAATATAAAAGGAAAAGAACAAAACAAAACACCCAACAAAGTAAAACAAAACTCCCAAAATAAAGGGAAAAAAATGACCAGGCATGAAAACAAGCAGAAAAATACAACTCATAACGAGGAGAGAATCTATAGATCCAGATCCAGAAATGACACAGGTGATAGAATTAGCAGATAAAAACATTAAGAGTTACTATAAATACATCACATGTGTTCAAGGAGGTAGAGATACAGGAGCATGGTGAGGAGAGTCATGGAATTTTATGTAGGCATAAAATCCATGGCAGATTCAACATGGCAGAAGAAAGATTAGTAAACTTGAAGATAGAGCAAGAGACCTACTCAAAATGCAACACAGAAAAATAAGAATGGAAAAATCACCTAAAAAGCCCAAACTGAGCATCAATGGGCTGTGGGATGATTTTAAGCAGTCTAATAGTTAGTTTAATTGGAATCTGATCAAGAGAGGGAGAAAAAAAAAAACACCTGAAAAAAATGACTCCAAACTTAATGCAAACTATCAATTCACAGATTCAAGAAGCTCACTGAACCCGAAGTATGAAAAACCTGAAGGGAACTAAGGCATATAATAATCACATTGTTTAAATCAGAAATAAGGGCACCTGTGTGGCTCAGTCAGTTAAGCATCTGCCTTAGGCTCAGGTTATGATCCCAGGGTCCAGAGAACAAGTCCCATGTTGAGCCTGGCCCCCTGCTCAGTGGGGAGCCTGCTTCTCCCTCTCCCTTTGTGTTCTTCCCCCACTTGTGCGTTCCCTCTCTTGCTCTCTCTCTCTCTCTCTCAAATAAATAAATAAAATCTTAAAAAGAAATAAAGTATCGTAAGAAACAAAACCATCAACCAAGAATTCTACACTGAGTTAAAAAATCTTTCAAAATTAAAGGCAAGAGGGAACCCTGGGTGGCACAGCAGTTTAGCGCCTGCCTTTGGCCCAGGGCACGATCCTGGAGACCCAGGATCGAATCCCACGTCGGGCTCCCGGTGTATGGAGCCTGCTTCTCCCTCTGCCTGTGTCTCTGCCTCTCTCTCTCTCTCTCTCTCTCTCTGTGACTATCATAAATAAATAAAAATTAAAAAAAAAAATTAAAGGCAAGATAATGACTTACTCGACATACAAAAGCTGAAAGAATCATTACCAGTAGATTAGCACCACAAGAAATGTTAAAGGAAATCCTTTAGGCAGACAGAAAATGAGACCAGCTGGAAATCTGGATCTATACATGGGAATAAAGAGCACAGGAAATGCTGAGCGTGGGAGCAGGTATAAAAGACTTTGTTCGTATTTTTTAAGTGTCTTTACAGGGCAGCTGGCTGATGAGCTAAATCTTGACTATATTGAAACATCCTGGTTAAGGATTGGCAGACACTGGGATAAAAGGTACCCAGGGGGCAGGCCGGGTGGCTCAGCAGTTTAGCGCCATCTTCAACCCAGGGCATGATCCTGGGGTCCCAGGATCGAGTTCCGCATCGGGCTCCCTGCATGGAGCCTGCTTCTTCCTCTGCCTGTGTCTCTGCCTCTCTCTCTTCTCTGTGTGTCTCTCATGAATAAATAAATAAAATATTTTAAAAATTATTAAAAAAAATAAAAGGTACCCAGGTATCTAGGATCTCCGTGTATTATTATTATTTACTTTTAAGTAGGCTCCATGGTCGTGGGGCTTGAACTCACAACCCTGAAATGGAGTCGCATGCTCTACCAACTGAGTCAGCCAGATGCCCTCTGTGTATTACTTTTTACAACTGTCTGGGAATCTCCAATTATCTCAAAACAAAAAGTTCCACACACACACACAAAAATGATTGGTTAAAGTAAAAGTAATAGTGATAACAATTCAACAATCCTATTCCTATGTCTACACCCAAGAGAAATGAAAAGATACAACCATTCAAAAACTTGTACATGAACATTCATAGCAGCATTATTCGTAATAGCCAACATTGGGGGTAGGTGGGAACCGAATGTCTATTAATTGCTGAATAGATCAATAAAATGTGGCGTATCCATACAATGAAATCCTCCTTTGTGGTAAAAAGGAATGAAACACTGGACATGCTGAAACATGAAAACATGATGCCAAGGGCAAGAAACAACAAAAAGCCACATATTGTATGATTCCATTTCTAGGAAATGTCCAGGATGGGCAAGCCTATAGAGACAGGAAAAAGATTACAAGGTGTCTGGGGCTAAGCAGGTGAGGGGCAAATGGGGAGTGACTGCTGATGGGTATGGCTTTCTTTTTGGGGTGATGAAAATATTTTAAAACTGATTTGGGGGATGCCTCGGTGGCTTAGCAGTTTAGCGTCTGCCTTTGGCCCAGGGAGTGATTGGGCTCCCTGCCAGGAGCCTGCTTCTCCCTCTGCCTGTGTCTCTGTCTCTCTGTCTGTGTCTCTCATGAATAAATAAATACAAAATCTTAAAAAAAAAATTATAGCTAATAAACTAACATAAAGGAAATAAAATGGAATCATGTAAACCACTCAATCCAATGTAGGGAAGGAAGAGCTGGAGAAGGCAACAAGGAAGTCCCCAGGAGAGGAAAAGGCTGGATGTGGAAGGAGGGAGCAGGGCAGACAGGCTGGCAGGCAACAGATCCTGCAGGAACTCGGGGTTCAGCAGCCACAGGAGGGCCCTGACCTAGTGTCTGTTCATCCAGGTGTGGTGTGGAGGTGGGGGAGGCCAAGAGAGGAGAGAGGTGCGTCAGGAGTGCACTACCAACAGGACACAGACAGAGAGATGAAGAGATAGAGGATGGGTGGTTTGGGATTTTAATTCAAGGGAGGATGAACAGGACACAAAGATGGATGGGGTGGGAACGAAATGGAGGGATCCAGAATGGTGTTTGCGTGCAGGCTTTGGCAACGAATCCATGAAAGGTGGGAGGGAGGATGTGCTGGGCAGTCAGGGAACCAAGACTTCTGGTTCAGGCAGGAGTCTGAGGTGCCCGTTGGGTCTGTGAGCGGAGCTGGGCCACCTGGACACTCGAGGACAGACCTTGAGGTAGAATGTCTACACCAGAGATTACACACTTGGGAGTTATAAGGGGCAGGGAGATAAGGATGGCTGTGGAGGGAGCTGTGGATTTGCCACCCCTGGAGGCTGTGGAGGCAGGAGGGAGAGTTAGGGAATCCGGACAGGGCATCTGGAGACCCCCATCCACACCCCCGCCCCAGACTGCAGGGGTCACCAGTGGTCTGGTAAGAAGCAGGGGTGAAGTGAGCAGGGACACAGAGCATGCAGGGCATGGTCACCTCAGCAGGTGTGCTTCCTGTGTGTGGAAGGGGACTGAGGACACCAGGACAGATTTGGCTGAGGACATAGAAGGGGAGTCCAGGAGCACCCACAGGGAGCAGGAGGTGGGATTGTGGAGAGCAAGGATTCAGTTAAGAACAACAGTTAGAAGTTTCACAGTAAAGGGGGGGCAGAGAAAAGGGGTGGCGGGTGGGGGCACGCCTACGAGCTGCGGAAGGTTTCTGAGAGGGCTGCATGGAGCCACTGATCACCTGATTGCCCGCAGGGACAGGAGGCAGGGAGGGAGATGCCTGCGGCCCCTGCCTGCACAGCCTTGCCGCTCGCCCACCCTAAACCTGCAGATCCCAGTGACACCCCTTCCAGGTCTGAATCTAGGTGCTGGCATCTCCCACCTGGGCAGGTTTCTTGGGGGCACTTGCCACTGTCTCCACTGCCCTGTGGTCTTCCTGTACCTGAATGCCCCTTGAGAAATGGGCCTGCCGTCAGACCTGGCTCAGCACCACGCTGGCAGAGTTAACAAACAGGAGTGTGGATGGACGATGGATAGATGGACAGACGCCCTGCAAGTCTCTAAGGTTCCCAAAGCCCAGAGCCCTGACCCTTAGTTTCCATGTCTCACTGACCCAGAGCCCCACTGTTCCCTGACCCAGCCCACCTTGGGATCCAGGTCGAAGAAGCTGTAGTACTTAAAGCGCAACCAGAGCATGTCCCCGGCCTTGATCCCCTGCTGCATGAGGCACCGTGAGGAGTCCAGCCACCTGGTCCACAGCACGGGGAAGAGGTCAGGGCCTATGCAGGTACAGTGCTGGGGCATGACAGGGGTGGGGCGGGGCTGGGCAGGGGGCCCGAGGGCAGGCACACATGTAAGAAAGGCCTGGAGATAGGCAGTGTGGATTTGGGGCAAGGATACAGGGAGGGCATGGGCTCTGGAAGTGGGAGCCCAGACGCAAGGGGACCTGGCCCCCGGGGTGTCCTCGGCATGCAGTACACCTGCTGTGGAGCTGAGTCTTGTCCAACAGGGAGCTGGGCCGAGGCAGGCGCTGGAGCAAGAGGGGGTCTGGCGGTGGCTGTGGCCGGCTCAGCATGTGATAGCAGGCCTCGGTCTGGGGACTGTCTGAGAAGTGGGCTGGCATTCCCCGGAACAATGCAGGTGCCACGCCTGAAGTGCAGGACAGGGTGAAACGGGCCCGGCCCCCAGCCCCAGCCTCCAGGGCCATGTAGCACCCAGCACCCCCTCCCACCACCGCCACCCCCGGCCTGCCCAGCCTATGCTCACCTCCAGCCAGGACGACCTTGGTCAAGTCATACAACTCCTCTTCTGGCTCCTTCTCCTTCTTCTTCTTCTCCTTCTTCTCAGGAGCCCGGAGTAGGGACAGCTCCTCAGGGTGCCGGATACCTGAGGGGAGCTGGGACCTCAGCGAGGGGGCCGGGGTCCTGCCCCCGAACCTCTCACCCCACTCCTGGGTCCTGTGGAACAGATCACAGCCCTGCAGGCTGGATCTTCCCCGGAAGGGACCAGGGTGGCAAGGACATGGCGACAATGGCTGGCTGGGCCCATAAGGCAGGGTCAACTGCCCTATTGCAGGACCCTTGCCCCAGAGGGAGAGTAGGGGACTCACTGAGGAGGCGGCAGATGGCAGCCACAGCCTGGAAGAGGGGCTGGGAGAAGCTGGCTCGCAGGCGCAGGGCCCGGCGGTTGGGCAGCCGCAGGATGATGGGCCGGTGCTGGGGCCCGAAGAAGAGGCGAGCATCGGCCAGGATGCCGTACTTGTCCAATGTCCAGTGGGTCTGCAGAAGCCATTGTCTTTTCTGTTCCCACCAAATGGCGTGGTCTGACCAGTCCTGCTTGCGCTCTGTGGGCCACGGGGGAGGCAGAGTGTCCGTCAGCCACGGGGGGCTGTGCCCGGTGCTATGCGGGCATGTTAATGATGCATGTGAGCGACGACCCAGTTAGGAACACGAATACCTCACTCTTCCTGCAGCTAGTGATAGATGACACGTGTCCCTATGGGGACCCCCAGGTGGGCTGCTGTGTGGTGAGCACAAAGACGAAGCAGGGACACAGCTCTCTAGGGTGTGCAGGGCCCTTCCTCACCAATGGTCTGGTCCCAGCTCCACCCGCACTCCTGCTACCCCCTTCCTCTGGTCCCTCCCAGCGTCACCAGAGCTGCCAGGGGCAAGAAGTTCTCTGGTTCGATCTATCCAGCCTCTCAGGGTCCTGTGAGCTTTGCCCCTCACTCTGTTCTGGCTTTGTGGCACCCTCTCCCCATCTCCTCTTGACCTCTGGCTCTTGTGTTGTCTCCTGGGCCTCTTCTCCTGGCCTGTCCCTGACCTTCTTTGGGTCAGATTCCCATCCTTCTCCACGTCCTCCTCTTTCCAGGGCTCCTGCCTTGTTCCCCAGACACACTACACCTCAGGACCAGGCCCCAGGCCAGAAACTCATACCAGGGCCTAAAGGACATGCCCACCAGGTCCAGGCATTCCAGAAACATGTTTACCAGCCCCATGCCTGCCTCTGGGACAGAAATGCCATGACTTCTACTTCCAGAGTGAATCTCGCTCTGCCTGACGCCGGATGGAGGCTTTCCTCCCTCCTTGCTGGCTCCAGCATGGGGGGCTGGGTGACAGGACTTCCCTGCCAGGCCCAAGCATCATCTTTTCACTTTTAGCCACCACTTTTAATCGATGCCGATCTCAGCTCCAAAATGCATCCTCCTATCCATCCTCACTGCCCACCGTAGGAGAGCCTCTCTCCCTGCCTTCAGCCCACCCCTACCTGGGGGGCTGTCTAGACGTAAGCCACTGTTGAAAACCCTTTAGTGGCTACACCTGCAGGGTAGCATAAACTCCTGATGGCAGCTACCCCGATCTCTTGTTGGCACACTCCAGGCGTTCTTTCGGGTCGAGGCCCCAGTTCAGAGCGCCCCATGCTCCAACATCATGCCCAGGCCCCTGTCACTCCCCCTGTACAACACCCCCCACCCCCCCACTCCCCATCCCTGACATGGCCCTTCTCAGGAACCCCCTAGGGAGTCTCCCTGGCCTGGCTGAGTGCAGCCCCTCTGGCTCCAGGCCCCATGCTCTTTCCCCCTCTGCTGAGGCCAGCATCCAGCCCTGTGCCAGGAGCTGAAGGGTCAGTGTCACCTGCCTGGCCATACCTCAGGAAGGCAGGGGCTGGCATCGTGGTGTGGAGGCTGGCTGGCTGAGTCTCAGTAGGCATCTCAGACAATAGGAATGAGCAGGATTAGGAGGGATAGAGACGATGTCCCCACTGCCAGGGACAGGAGCTGGAGGGACTTACTCCCGGTGGGGGGGGACTCAACTGTGGGTGGACCATCTGCTCTGCCCATCTGACTGAATCACTGACTCCTTGTTTAGACCTGTTGCATTGCTCGTGTGCCTGACCTGGAGCCAACCAGGTCTTCCTCGGGGGCCCTGTATCTTCACCCCCTCTGCCCTGACTCAGCCCAGGCCTGGCTGCAGCTTGGTCTGACGCCCGGTCTCCTGAGGGACCCTCTGTTTTCCACTTCTGCTTTCACAGCCTCCTCGGGCCTTGCCTGTTGGAAGCTCCCTCACGACCTCGAGCCTTGTGGCTAGGCTGTCCCCAGGGCTCCAACTGTCCAGAAGCCAACCGACCTGCCTCCCAGGCTGCATGTGGTGGGTTGGCTGGGTCTGAGGAAGCCAGCCTACCTTCCCCACAGGGGGCCTGGGACCTGGGACCTGGGACTCTTGGCTGAAATGATGGGGGGGGGGGCTGCCTTCTGGCTCTGCCTGTCGGGGTGTGCCAGCTGCCCTCCCAGGAAGGGGCAGCCCCCACCCCCAGCAGGGAAAGGGGCTGAGAAGCCCCCGTGGGCCTAGCCCTGGTCCTCTCCACGCCTGATACCACAGGCTGCTGTGCTGTAACTTCCTGTGGGGGCAGGGCCTTCCCACCCCACTGGGCCTGTCACCAGCCTGCTGAGGGCTTCCGCCCTGGCCCAGGGTATGGGAGCAGGCCCCAGGCCCCCCCACCCCCCACCACAGTCTCATGAGGCCTTGAGTGCAGCCTGTGCCCTGGCCCAGGCAAGGCCCCTTCTGCCCCTCGGACCTTGGCAGTCCACTCTGTGCTCTGTGGGGACTTAGCAGAACCAGCTGGAGTGAGAGGAAGGGAGGGAGAACTGCGGGAGGGAGGGGAAGTTGGGGAAATGTCTTTTTTGGAACCAAATGATTAAGCTGGTGCCTGAGTCACTGTGGTGGGGTTATCAAGAGCCGCAGAGTTGGGGGGCCCGGAAGCACCTAGGGACCCACTTAGGGCCACTCCAAGGTGCTGAGGTCAGCAACAGGGGGCCGTGGGGCACTCACTGATCTCCTCCACAATCTTCAGGAGCACCCCACCGATGTGCGACTCCCCTGTGACCCGGAGGGTGACCGACTCAGCCTCCGGGTCATCCTCTCCCACAAAGACCCGCAGCTCCCAGGACGAGTCGATGTAGTCCCCGGTGGCTGTCTTCATCCCCGCCATGTCTGTGGTGGCTCTCTCGAGGGTGGGGAGATGGTAAAGTAGGCAGGGTGCCGGGCCTGGGCAGCGGCCTGCGTGCAGACAGACGTGGCCCTGTGGTGATCTGGATGGGCAGGAGAGCAGAGAGGAGCCGAAGGCCAGTATGTCACGGCAGCAGCGAGGCACGGGTGCTGAACTGTTCCGGGCACACCTCCGACTCCCTCACCCTCACCCTAACCCTCACCCTCTCCCTCTCCCTCACCCTCACCATCATCAGTGGTTTAGTTGAACAGTGCAGTCCAATGCACTCCCATCTTACAGTTAGACTGAGGCCCAGTAAGAGTAAGTGGGGGGGCTCCCTCATCCCCCAGCTTGATGCCAGAGCTCGGGTACTGCCTCCCTCTGCTTCCCATTTCACCTCCAAGCCCACACGGGCAACCGCCCCCCCTGGAAATGGTGGTGAGCCCAAACCAGAAAATACTTCCGATCCTGGCCAGGAGCTCAGACCCAGACATCCCAAACCAGCCAAGGCTTCTCTCGGGCTGTGAAAAGTCCAGGGTGCCGCATGGAGAGAGGCATGCTGGGCAGAGGGGCTGCAGGACAGTGAAGAAAGGGTGGTTGGGCTTTCAGCTTCCGCCCCAGCTTACCTGGCCTGGAAGGGCTTGGGGGCTGCAGGTGCCGGGGTTGGAGTGTCAGCCGCTCCCGACCTCAGTGTAAAACACCTGCAGCTCAGGGTTTCCTTCCCCCTTTGCTTTCTCTCTGGAGCTTTCTTTAGAGGGCAGCCTTTGCTGTCTTATCATGAGGTTCAGCCCCTCCCCAGGGCGGGCTGGCGTTGGGTGCAGGAAGCAACTGCCAGTAGGCTGAGGATTCAGGGGTGGCCCCACCTTTGTTCCCAGGGAGCACAGGGAGCAAGGAAGGAGCAGGCTTGGGGCCCACCACCAGCACCACACAAAGCGTCCCCTGATCTGGAGGGAAGAAGCTCAGTTCAAACTAGAAAAGCCCCCAGTTCACGTTGTCTACACACACTGTCCACTTAGAGGGTCATCTTCTATCTCCAGGCTGTCACAAAGTGGGGGTGGGGGTGGCCGAGGCTTTGGGACATGAAACATCACTGTGCTGTCGAGAGGGAAAGCCACACAGCTGAAAGGATCAGATCTAGGTTATTTAGGAACCGGGAAGTCAAGCAAGCTCAAGCCCCAGGGCGTCCCTTATCACCACGAAGTAGATCCCTGAAGAAGATCCCCGAGGGAAACCACTTCCTTAAGTCTTTCCTGTCCCCAGTAAGGGCCTCTATTTCCAAACTTGTAAAAGCTTAGAGCTGCCCAGTGGAACAGCTGCACAGGAATTGGCCTCTGCTCATTCATGACCTCCCCACCCCACGCCTCCAGGGCTTGAGGCTTCAAATCTGGCGCGGCCACTCTACCCCTCCACGTGACATTCTTGCTCACACCGTGTATCCCAAGGGTCAGTCAAGTTCCTACTCAAATATGACCTTGGATGGTCCCATCACTTGCCCTGGGAGATCACCTTTGGCCTGACCACAAAGGCCTCTGCTCACTGATGGTTCCCAGCAGAACTGAGCCTTTTCAGAGAGAATCAGTTTATTTAATTTATTTGTTTATTTATTTTTAAAGATTTTATTTATGCATGCATGAGAGACATAGAGAGAGAGAGGCAGAGACACAGGCAGAGGGAGAAGCAGGCTCCACGCAGGGAGCCTGACATGGGACTCGATCCCAGGTCTCCAGGATCCCACCCTGGGCTGAAGGCAGCACTAAACCGCTGAGCTACCAGGGCTGCCCAGAGAGAATTAGTTTAGCTAAAACCTGAGAAATGAGTCTGTAGCACCAAAGGGCAGCAGCATGCCTGTGGAGATGAGGTTTTCTGAACCTGCCACACAAATGGAGGAAGGGGCCTGCTGGAGATTCCCAGGGGAAGGCCAGCTTATGCAAAGTCAAGGGACCGGAAGTGCAGCCAGCTGCTGGCCTCAGCAGCTTCCTAGCCCAGAAAGCTGTGCTGTTGGAGCAAATGAGGAAGTTTTTACTCCCACCCTGGTCCAGGGTTTTAGAAATAGCTTGCTGTAACCATGTTCAAATGAAACTAAAAAACTTTCAGTTGAGCAGTGAGGTTTGTTTGGTCTTTTTTGGTTGTCAAATGATGGTTTACTGAAGTATTTCCCGTGGCAGCTCTTAACTAGCTGGGCATTCCACTGCACCACTTACCGATGCCACCTGTGGTGTCGAGGGTGGCAGCCAGCAACACTGCCACGCACAGACTGGGCAGTCTCCTGGACCTCTAATGGTTCCAGAGAATTCTCTAACTAAAGACTGATGTGGTACCTGTTGGACAATGTTGACGATCTCATCAAAAGTGGTTATTTTGACTGGGCTTAATGTTTTTCTGTCTCTTGGCAGTTCCTTGAGGGCTTTGATGATCAAGGCACCAGCAGAAGGTACTGGATCTGGGCCTGTTCTGAACAGTTTTACCATCGTCCTCAGGCCCTTTGTCACTAGCTGCCTTTGCAAGGTCATCACCGAACTTTTTGGTGACAGTGGGGCCAACAGACAGGAGGCTAGGGCAGACATGGTATCTCCACCAGAAGACCTCAGGTAGAGGACTTTGAGCTCACTGGGTTTGAACTTTAGGCGGCAAGGTGGAAGCAGCTGGCGTGGGATGAACCCAGAGTTTTTTTTTTTTTTTTTTAAATCTAGTTTTTTTTTTTATAAGCAAGGAATTTGAAGTCCTCCACCCATCATGTCCTGGGAATTCTCGGTTTTCTGCACGTCTCTTCCTCAGTGGCTGCTTAAGATTCTTTAGTTGATCAGAGTGGCTTTATTTATTTATGATAGTCACACAGAGAGACAGAGACACAGGCAGAGGGAGAAGCAGGCTCCATGCACCGGGAGCCCGACGTGGGATTCGATCCAGGGTCTCCAGGATCGCGCCCTGGGCCAAAGGCAGGCGCTAAACCGCTGCGCCACCCAGGGATCCCTGAACCCAGAGTTAAAGATGCACAGGGGCCTCCTCTGAGCAAAGGGCCAAGAGCAAGAGCAAGTTTTTTTTAAAGATTTATTTGAGAGAGAATACATAAATGCAGAGGGAGAGGGAGAGAACCCTCAGATTCCCCTCTAAGCATGGAGCCCAACATGGGGCTCGATCCCGAAACCCTGAGGTCATGACCTGGGCCAAAACCAAGAGTCAGATACTTAATGGACTGAGCTGCCCAGGCGCCTCGGAAGCGGAATTCTTTAAAAACTCTAACATAGAGCAGCTGACAGATTCAGTCTCCTGACCTTCACAGAGGTCTGAGAAGACTTGTGATGGAACACATTTTTTGTTCTGGGATGGGACCAGTGTCCTCTACACCTAGCTGGTTTCTGGTTAGGAGATTGGAGTGTGATGAATGGGCAAAGTTGGGAGCATCTGTTTACCTGGACCTCTGGGGGTACCACTCTGGGGAGGGAAGCCCCGGCCCCAACTCCCTTTCAGCTGCTCATTGGGCTATGGCGCCACCTAGCGACTAAAGCATACCAAGGTACCACCTGAGGAAGAGGCTCTGGTTCCCACCCAGTTCCTACTTCCACCTTTCCCACACCTCAGTTTGTAATCCCTACAGGGCAACCACTTGAGTCATTTGGCAAAAAAATTACAAGAACAGGACAATGTATAACCACGCCCGACTGGCTTGTTTTATTGGAGAAGGGCATGTGGAGTTAACAACGTGAGGACAATTGGGACCTGAGGTCGGGGAAGAACAGCACCCCCTCCCCATACATGCCCACTGCCCCAAATAAAAAATAACCAACTATGGGAGAGCAGCTGAGACAGTGACTGAAGTTGGGGAAGGGAACAGGGAACCCAGGGGGTGGTGGAAGAGACCATGCGTGTGCTGGGAGGGCCCAGAGGCAGCGGCGGTGCGAGTAACATGAGTACGAGTCTCTTGTGTCTTCCACATAGGTCTATATAAATATATAGAGAGAAGTTGTTCACTTTCCCTTGCTCTCCCCTCTGCTCCGCGCGGCTTGCCGCGGTCCCAGCTCCTCTTTCCACATGAGGGCGAAGGGAAGGGGATGATGAGCAAGTCATCACCGAATTGCAATCAGACCCACATCCATCAGCTTCTGGATCTTCTGTGCTATTACAGGATTCTTTAAGTGTCTTTAAAAGAAAAAAAAGGGCAAAGTTATTAGTTATTACATTTAAACCTAAAAAGGTCCCCCCCCCAAAAAAAAGGTCTTACTGGCTCTCAGAGCAGCCCCAATGCAAACTCCTCAAGCCCCATGGAAGGCACCAACAGGAGTCCTGGCAAAGAACGCTCTGTGAAGGCCCTGGTCCGCGGGCAGAATATGGCTGGCTCCACATGAACCCGCCGACACAGCCCAAGTCTGAGGCTGCTCTCCCAGCAAAGCTGCTCTTCCCACCAGATCACTCAAGCCAACTAAGTTAGCAGCAACAGAACCATCCCAGCTAACCACCTGCAGCCAGCCTTTATAACTGCAAGCAGGCAATACACAGTAACCACTCCCCTTAGACGGTCATGGTCACATGGCCACCAAGCTCAGGCTCCCTGCTCGCCTCCACCTTTTCCATCTCCCCCAACTCCACTTACTCGCTGAGTGCCTGAGGGTCCTTCTGCATCTGCTCCAGGATAAGCCGCATGGCAGGGTCACTCATTATCTGCTGCACCTCAGGGTCAGCCATGGCCCGTCGCTTCACGTCTTCGGGGCTATCGTGGCGGTTGTACTGGGCCATCATACAGCGCTGGTAACCGTCTGCCGCTTCCTGAGTCCCAGCAAAGCCCAAAAGGGAGGGTGTTAGCACTGACCGGTTCACTGCTTCCACAGCTCTGAGATATCAGGGGTAACCAGAAGCAAGGAGACAAAGAAACAGGCAAGAGGGAGAAACCAGCAAAACAACACCAAAAGGACCCAAGGGACAATGGAGGTAGGGGAGAGCCTCCTGGAGACCAGAAGGAGCCCTACCTTACAGTTGGAGTCCAGATCTAACGCCTTCTGGTAGACATCCATGGCTTTCGTGTAGTCCTTCATTGCCTCCAGGGCAGCTGCTTTCCGGGTGTACCCCTTGACTGAAGTGGGGAAGGGGAGGTGTTAGTAGAACATGGCTCTGAAGGGTGCTGCTGCCACCTTCCCATGGGAACCCCAACACCTGTCTTGCCTGCTGACACTAGCTAAATGCTACAGGCCCCCAGATACAAGAAGCCAAGCATGTCCTCTCCCCGCTCCACCTCTGGGCCGGTGTCAAGGGACAAGGAGATGCCATGGAGAAGTACTTACTGAAGGCTGGCTCTAGCTGGATACATTCCTCACAGTCCTGGGAAGGAAAGAAAAAAAATGCGGCTCATTCCTTCAGATGAGCTACCTGGAGGCAGGCTGGTCATTTGGAATTACTGATCTAATGCTTCGGCCACACCCATGACAGCATTCTTGTGTTCAGAGCATCTGTTAACCCAGGCATCTGGGCTGTTTCACAGAAAGCCCAGCCAAGGATGACAGAAGAACAAGTCAAGCAAAACCATGAGGGTTGACAAATCCAGACTATGGAACACCCTAAGGAAGACAAGTGGCCTGGACTTTTCAAAGAGCTAAGATTATGGAAGAACCCACAAAAGGTAGGGAAACCTCTAGTTTGAGAAACTGAAAAGGACCTGCCAACCAAATGAAATGCACAGGCCCTGACCCTGACAGCTTTAAAATGTATTTCTGGATATGTGGGGAAATTTTATTTTATTTTTTTTGTGGGGAAATTTTTGAAGAGACCTTGCAGCCTTCATTCCACTATTATCAAAGGCTAATGACTCCTAAAGCGCACTCAAGAGCTCTGACACAGAGCGCCAAACATACCCCTCTTTTCACAAAGAGTGTGGCAACCCCCCCTCCCCAGTGTGCTTATCGCTCAAAGCGCTGGAGGGCACATAGGTGTTCTGGATTTGAAGTGCCTATTAAATGAAAAATTCTGGGGAAAAAATGCTATTATGCACTATAGTTTCACAACCAGGTCCACTTCCAACTATTCCAGCAAAAACCTAGACCACAAATGGTTCAGTTCACTGCTCCCCTCCGTGGAGCTGGGGAAGTACCGGTCTACCTCCCAGATGACCGTCAATGCTATTCTTCACTTGGCAAACTGACTAGTTTTTTTATTTTCAAAAAATTTTTAATGGAGTTCAATTTGCCAACATATAGCATAACACCCAGTGCTCATCCCGCCAAGTGCCCCCCCCATAGTGCCCATCACCCAGTCACCCCAACCCCCCACCCACCTCCCCTTCCACTACCCCTTGTTCGTTTCCCAGAGTTAGGTGTCTCTCATGTTTTGTCACCCTCACTGATATTTTCACTCATCCTCTCTCCTTTCCCTTTATTCCCTTTCACTAATTTTTATATTCCCCAAATGAATGAGACCATATGTTTGTCTTTTTCCAATGACTTATTTCACTCAGCATAACACCCTCCAGTTCCATCCACGTCGAAGCAAATGGTGGGTATTTTTTCTTTCTTCTTTCTTTCTTTCTTTCTTTTCTTTCTTTTTCTTCTTTCTTTCCTTTCTCTCTTTCTCTCTCTCTCTCTCTCTTTTTCTATTTGTCGTTTCTAATGGCTGAGTAAACTGACTGGTTTTGATGTCTCTAAGCCAGACATAGGCCCAGAAAACAGTGGCATCAATAACAAAAACTATTGGGGCACCTAGTGGCTCAGTGGCTCAGGTAGTGATCCGGGAGTCCTGAAGTGAGTGCCACCATTCTCCCTCTGCCTGTGTGTCTCTCTCGCGAATAAAGTGAATAAAACGGGGATCCCTGGGTGGCGCAGCGGTTTGGCGCCTGCCTTTGGCCCAGGGCGCGATCCTGGAGACCCGGGACCGAATCCCACATCAGGCTCCCAGTGCATGGAGCCTGCTTCTCCCTCTGCCTGTGTCTCTGCCTCTCTCTCTCTCTCTCTCTCTCTGTGACTATCATAAATAAATAAAAATTTCAAAAAAAAAAAAGTGAATAAAGCAACTACTATGCCGGATTCAAGTACTTGCGTCTCTACAGGTCACATGTGGTCACCTTCCCATAAGGTGGCCTGGACTTGGAACATTTTAAAAATCCAGAAAATGGTTTAATTTATTTTTAAGATTTTATTTATTTATTCATGAGGGAGACAGAGACAGAGAGAGAGGCAGAAATACAGGCAGAGAGAGAAGCAGGTTCCATGCAGGGAGCCTGATGTGGGACTCGATCCCGATCCCGATCCCGGATCTCCAGGATCAGAACCTGGGCTGAAGGCAGTGCTAAACTGCTGAGCCACCGGGGATGACCCCAGAAAACGGTTTAAACATCACCAACAGAGGCATCCAACAGCTTGTGTTCAAGACAGCAATGGGGACAAACTACTCTCATCATGGGGTTGACAGACTCACATGTGGCCACACTCACAGCACACCTGCTAACTGACCTAATCAAAAAGCGAGGGCAGATGACAAAGCCGCTGTGGAGAACAATACTGCACTTCTTCAAAAAATAATCAATTAATTAATTAATTAATTTAAAAATTAAACATTGAACAACTCCCGACACAGCACTTCACCTACAAGAACAAAGCAGGGACTGAAGGTGCCTGGGTAGTTCAGTGGTTAAGCATCTGCCTCAGCTCAAGTCATAATCCTGAGGTCCTGGGATTGAGTGTCCATATCATGCTCCCCCCAGGGAGCCTGCTTCTCCCTCTGCCTGTGTTTCTCATAAATAAATAAATCTAAGAAAGAAAACAAGCAAGCAAGCAGGGACTCCCAACAGATGCTGCATGCCCCTGTCCAATACCCAGGCTACTGAGGCAATACCCCAGTAGCCACAAGGTGGAAACTACCCAGTGCCATCTGATGATGGATGGATGATGGTGTGTACTTGTGACCCAACAGCACTCAGCCTTCAAAGATGACACGGATGCCTGCTACGGCACCCCAGAAGACACAGTGCCCAATGAAATAAGCCTAACACGAAAGAACACTAGATGATCCCACTTATAGGAAGTCCCTAGAGAAGTCAGTGTCACAAAGACATGGGAGAACGGTGGCCACCAGGAACTAGGGAAGAGGGAATGGGAGTTAGTGTTTAAAGAACGGTGGCCACCAGGAACTAGGGAAGAGGGAATGGGAGTTAGGTGTTTAAAGGGTGCAGTTTCATGGGATCCCTGGGTGGCGCAGCGGTTTGGCGCCTGCCTTTGGCCCAGGGCGCGATCCTGGAGACCCGGGATCGAATCCCACGTCGGGCTCCCGGTGCATGGAGCCTGCTTCTCCCTCTGCCTATGTCTCTGCCTCTCTCTCTCTCTGTGACTATCATAAATAAAAATTAAAAAAAAAACTTTAAAAAAAAAAAAAAAAAAGGGTGCAGTTTCAGGGCTCCTGCATGGCTTAGTTGGTTGAGTGCTTTTGGCTTGGATCATGATCCCGGGGTCCTGGGATTGAACCCTACCATCAGGCTCCTTGCTCAGCAGTGGGGGGTCTGCTTCTTCCTCTCTCTCTTCCCTGCTTGTGTTTTTTTTTTTTTTTTTTTTTTTTTTTTATGATAGTCACAGAGAGAGACAGAGAGGCAGAGACACAGGCGGAGGAAGAAGCAGGCTCCATGCACCGGGAGCCTGATGTGGGATTCGATCCTGGGTCTCCAGGATCGCGCCCTGGGCCAAAGGCAGGCGCCAAACCGCTGCGCCACCGAGGGATCCCCCTGCTTGTGTTCTAATAAATAAGTACAATCTTTAAAAAAACAAAAACAAAAACGATGCAGTTTGTTTGGTAAGATGAAAAGGTTCTGGAGGTACAGGAATGAGGGTTGCATAGTGTGAATACATTGGATACCACTGAACTGTACACTTAAAAGGTTAAAAAGCAAGGGAGAGGGCAGCCCGGGTGGCTCAGCGGTTTAGCGCCGCCTTCAGCCTGGGGTTTGATCCTGGAGACCTGGGATCGAGTCCCGCATCAGGCTCCTTGCATGGAACCTGCTTCTCCCTCTGCCTGTGTCTCTCATGAATAAATAAATAAAATCTTAAAAAAAAAAAGGAAGAGAGAAAACTAACAGGAAGGAAAAAGAATCTATCATCAGAAAAAGTAGAAAAGAATCCATTTTTCTTTCTTTTGAAGATTTGTGAGAGAACGCCTCTCCGCTGAGCAGGGAGCCCAATGTGGGACTCGATCCTAGGACCCTGGGATTATAACCCAAGCCAAAAGCAGATGCTTAACCGAGCCAACCCAGGCGCCCCAAAGATCCACTTTTCCAATCTCCCAACCACTTGATGGGCCGGGTCTAAGCAGACCCTGTACTTAGGAAACTCACATGTTCATGCACCATTACCTTGACTCTAAGATCAAAATAGTAACATCAAACTGATGTCAATGAAAATGTGAAGAGAAAAAACATATTCCTCACATATAGGTTAATGACAATAGTGGCTGCTCAAAATTCCCAGACCTGCCCACCTTGAGCGCCAGCTGAAACTCCAGGAGTTTGGTGTAGCAGGCAGCTCGATTGCTGTACAATTTGGCATCTTTTGGATTCCGTTTGATGGCTTCTGTATAATGCTTCATGGCCTGGGGATAGTCCCCTGGATAAGGAATAAAATGGTTTTAGAAAGCAAAAGGCAAAAAAAAAAAAAGAAAAAAAAAAAAAAAAAAGAAAAGAAAGCAAAAGGCCACCCTCCCCACAGGGCATATCCAGCCCGCGGACAGCCAAGGAAGAAGACAGGTCTGTTCCACTCTTACCAAAGGCTCCACCCCACCTGAGCTGGAATGTACCTTTCTGAAAACATTCATTGCCTTTGTTCTTCTCCTCCAAGGCCAGATCTGGGTTTATGTAAGCCAGCCGCTCTTGCTCCTTCAGAATTTTCTCTGCCTAAGAAAAAACAGTCCTTCAGATTATTATTTAAACAATTATAAATGGGCAGCCTGGTGGCTCACTGGTTTAGCACCACCTTCAGCCTAGGGCTTGATCCTGGAGACCCAGGATCGAGTCCCACATCGGGCTCCCTGCATGGAATCTGCTGCTCCCTCTGCCTGTGTCTCTGCCTCTCTCTTTTTCTCTCCCTCTCTCTCATGAATAAATAAATAAAATCTCAAAAAAAAATAAATAAATAAACACTCATGAACATGTCACTGAAAAAAGCCATGGGCGGATTCTGATTTTCAAGAAGTACCGTGCATGCAGCTCTCAATCTCAGAGTTCTGAATTCAAGCCCAAGCCCCACAATGGGTGTAGACATTACTTAAAAACAGAAACAAATCACATTCCTTATCAAGGTATACTGTGGGGTACCTGAGTGGTTCACTGGTTAAGCATCCAACTCTTGGTTTTGGCTCAGGTCATCTCAGGGTTGTGAGACTGAGCCTGTGTTGGGCTCCATACTAGGAGTAGAGCCTGCTTAAGATCCTTTCCCTCTTTCATGTGTCAATAACACAATTAGCTTTCTCACCAATCTTGGGGTGCCTGGGTGGCTCAGCTGGTGAAGCATCTGACTTGCTCAGGTCATGATCTCAGGGTCCTGGGATGAGCCCAAGTCAGGCTCTCTGCTCAGCGGGGAGTCTGCTTCTCCCTCTCCCCTTCTCCCCACTTGTGCATATGCAACCATTCAAATAAAATTTTAAAGAAAAAAATTCCTGACCAAACTTGTCAATAAAAGCAGCCCCCTCCATAATTTATAACAGGCACAACCCACACCACTTTAGTTGTATAAAGCAAAAAAAAATGAAGTCACAGTAAGAACAGTAACATTCTGCATTCACTGACCCCCCTGCTGAAGTTAAGATCTGAGCTGACATAAAAGTACACAGGGTAGCCCGAGTGGTTCAGCAGTTTAGCGCCACCTTCAGCCCAGGGCCTGATCCTGGAAACCTGGGATCGAGTCCCACGTCAGGCTCCCTGCATGGAGCCTGCTTCTCCCTCTGCCTGTGTCTCTGCCTCTCTCTCTCTCTCTCTCTCTCTCTCTGTCTCTCATGAATAAATAAATAAAATCTTTAAAAAAAAAAAAAAAAGTACACAGACAACCTAGGGTTATTCCTTACCTGTTCTCAATGGACAAGGCTGTTACATAAAACGATCAAAAACACTACGTAAAACCATTTAAGATTATTAATTACACTCTAAGAAATAAGTTAACAACGAAACACCCCCATTTCTCCGTACCCACCTGTTGGCATTTCTTGAGCACATCTGGGGTCCGGTGCTCTGCCAAAGACTTGTTATAGAAATGGATGGCATCCTTGTACTTTTCTTCCTTGAAGTAGGAGTTGCCAATTCGAGCATAAGCTCTGACAGAAACAAGTGAAAAAGAATTTACTAAGTGTGGAGCAGGCACAAGGTCATCTCCTGCAGAGAAATGACGTCAACAGCTAGGAACAAGGCCCCCCCTCACTGCTGGGACACTACGCCCTCCAAACACCTTTTGTCTCGATGCCTGCAGCCTCCTCTCCAGCCCACAGTTAACAGAGCAGGTCGTGTGGCCAGCAACCCTCCTCCCCATGCAGGGAAATTTAAGTCTCGGACATCGACCCCTCCACACCACTCGAAGTACAGCTGAAGGTCGCGCGTACTTGGCAATCTGTCGATAGTCTTCTCGGTTTTCTCGCCCCACTTCGATGGCCTTCTCACAAAGCTCCCGGCATTTACTGTAGTCGCCCTTCTCGAAGTACACGGCTGCCAGGCAGGAGGATTGAGGAAGAGTCAGCCTCTGTCATTCCCCAGGACCCCCTGACAACGCACTTACCCCTTGGCCTGGGCCTCACCTGCTTGATTGGTCATGTAAGTCATGTTGGTGGGGTCCAGGTCCTTGGCTCTGTCATAGTGCTTCAAGGCTGTGTCAAAGTCTTTCTTCTTGTAGGCTTCGTTACCCAGCTCTTTCTCTTTCAGTGCCTAGACAAGGTACAGGAAGGGCACTGAGCAAATCTAACCCAGATGGCAAAGAAAGCGAGCTTGCAACCCATCACAGGGACCTTACAGCACGTACGACCAACAGGTCTATGGAAGCAAGGTTTCCACCTCTACCAACCAGCCAGAGATTGAAAAGTGAAGGACTAGCTGTTGGAATGAAAAGTTAAAGTTTCATCTCTACCTCCTCTGAAACTCCCTTTTCCATCTACAGTCCTGGATTCCATCAGAGAGCAGAGAGCTGCTTCAGGGGAGAGGACATCTCTTCAGCTTGTGCCAGCCTCAAAAAGGATAGCAGTTCTGTACCTTGTTTTACTGGGAGAGGTGGTGCCAAGTCAGTTTGTCACACAGCTACCCTGGGGCCTCTGCAGTCAGGGAGTAGCAGCAGAGGGGTGGTGGGAGCTTCGGAAGGGGCTGGCCCGGTGGCAGAAGTCTTCAGCACAGCTCGCTAACACCCACATCATAGGGCCTTTTCCCAGCTTGGAGACACCCTGAACAACCAACGCTTACCCATCTGAAGGTGCTAAATACGGCAACAATCTGCTGTTCCCATTTATAAGAAGGGAAATAAAATCGTGTAACCACATGCCTCCTGCTCTGGAAGACAATGTTGCTAAGTGGACAACTTTCAACTACATACATCCAACCAGAAAACAGAAGCCTGAAGATGGGTGTGGACAATATCCCTCTGGACCCCGGCGAGGACAAGATCACATAATTTTACCAGCTTGCCCTGACCAACATCCATGCCGCAAGTCTGAGATACACCATTCTTATTAAATCTCTTGGCAAGTCAACCTTTCAACATACTGACCATTCTCATTAACAACAACCACCGTGCACTCAAAAGTCACAGCCGGCCTGACCCATGGCACTCCTGTCTGACAGGGGCTTCCTAACTAGGTTGCTTAGGAACATGTGACAATGAGGAAAAAAACGAGACCTGCTTCTTATTCTCTGGAAGATCTTCTTCCATTGGCTCTGGCTTGGTGTCCTTCTTGGGAGGAGGAGGTGGGGGAGGTGTTCCAACTTCCTCCTCTTCATCCATGCTGCCCAGATCCACACCCAGCAGGACGCTCAGAGTAGTCATGATCCGGGGATCTTGCAGTTTCCTAGAATTGGTAAAGAAAGAAAGTCACAGATATTCTTCCTCACAACCGATTTTAAGCTATTTACTGCTAAGTCTTAGATTACTATATTGAGAGCTTCTCTTCCACAGAAAAACTGCTAGATTCCGCACTATCCATGAGGTACCACTGGGGAATACCCTACCCCTCGACAATCCACCTAAATCGAGTCAGGGTTATTTCTTGAGGGGAGAAGACACACAGATGGATGAGTTAGAGGTGTACTCCATCTCATCTCAGGAACCACAGAGATTCAGGTAGCCACAGATACCAGGACTTAAACACATCTTTACACCTGACACTCTTCTCAACCACAAGTGTCCTCGTCAATGTCCCAAGAGACAGCATGTGGGGTATGTATACAAAAGATAGTGTTGGTGCCAGATCAGAATTATAGTAGAGGAGCGAACAGTCATGGAGACTTAAAAATGAAAATTCTAAATTATTCTGATAACATGTCCCCCTTGACCCTTTCTTGAAATACAAATAAACTACAAACCAACAAACACCTACCGCTCATTAGAGAAAAAGCAAAGGCAGAAACATTGCTGTCTGATTGAGGGACACCCTCCTTCCTTATGCCCAGGCATAAAATGCCAGGAAGAAAGCACCATATTCTTGTCTATTTCCAGAGACAAACCATGCTGCCTTGACTTACGTGCCCAAGTCAGATGGCTTGTTTCGTAGTTGCTCTATCAGCTCCCGGTAGGTAGGATCAGCGAGCAGTGTCCTTGTCCTGGGATCACTCTCCAATTTCTGGTACAGATTGGGCATGTTGAAAGGGTTCATGAATTTCCGTTCTGTTTCGAACAAAAAAAGCACGTGATCAGAAATCGGTTCCCTTGATCCCTGATGCATCTTTAGCCTTTAAGCCTGATATTTAGGCAGGAGAGCCTCAAAGTTAACCCCATTAAAAACAAAACAAAACCCCCCCAAAACACACCACCAACAGTGTATTGGCACCTACCTGCCAATCGAGCCTCCATATTCTGTAAGCCCTCTTTGAGCTGAGGATTATTTGCTTCATGTTTTAAACCCTCTTCGTAGGTTCGCTTGGCTTCTTCAAATCGGTTTAAGAACTCAAGGGCTGCAGCCTTCCTCGAATAGCCCTTAAACCAGCAAGAAAGAATAAAAAAAAAGAAATAAAGGACACCAGGAGTTAGTCCAGAAGATGAACTCCAAAGAACCTGTTTTACATTTCACAGGACAAAATGGGTATTCACGTGAGGACCAAAGAACAGGAAGAGGAGCACATGGTGCCAAGAATGAAGAATCCAGCCACAATTCAAAGATGCTTACCCTCCCCACCTCAGTTTATCTTATGACCCAGGGCTGTCCGTCAGCAGCCTTTCGTCTCTCAGCAGTACAAAGGAGAAGAGCGGTCTCAGTGACAGATGGGATCTCAGACTTGGCGACCCGTGCCATCAGTCTGAGGCAAAGACGCAGACGGGGAGAACAAATGGGCCAGCAACTACCTGTCTACAGGAATCGCAACCAGCCAGGTCAGGAGGGCCCTGTACTTAACAGCATTCTAGAAGGCATTTCTGCGAACTCTGAAGTCCCAGTGCATCCACAGCTTACCTTGCCCCAGTCGGGCTTTAAGTCCACGGTTTTGCAGCCATCCTCATAAGCCTTCTGGTAGTCCCCTTTCTTGGCGTAGGCTGCGGAGCGATTGCTATAGAGCACATGGTTCTGGGGATCTAACTTAATGGCCTCAGAGTAGCACTGCAGTGCGTCATCAATGTTGCCCGCACTCAGGGCCTTATTGCCCTTCTCTTTCAGCTCATTTACCTAAGGGAAAAAAAAGGTCAATGTAGTTTTTCCCCATAACACACTTGCTTGATCCTGACTTAAGGTGGTTATTGACAAAGTTACTTTAAAAACCAAAAAAAAACCACTCAATTTGTTCGTTTACCATCTCCCACATCTTTTGGAACCAACCAATAAATAATAACGAACAAAGAAATAAAGCCTGACCCTTGGCTCTCCACTGTCTCCAGTGCGAATTAGAATTCTTGCCACTCTTTCCAAAGTCTCTACTTAGGGCTGATTAAGAACATACTCGTGAGTTCCTTTCGTGGAAAAACAAATTCATTTGCCATCAGAATGCCAAGAGGCCCAAATGATCAACCAAACACAGGCCGCACTGCTCCTCACAGAAAAGGGAGTCATGAAATAAGTGAATGGAGTGTGCACAGACACATGCTCCACAACCCACAGGCTTCACGACAGCTTCTCTGGGAGCATGGAGATGCTCACCCACGATCGGAGAAGAATCTATTTCCATTCATAATTGTGGTAATATGTCACAACGTGGTAGATTACTGTGCTCTTAATGAGTAAACGAGAGCTAGCCTCTGAAAATCAGTCTTTGCCACATTTAAGCATTCTCATATTATACAAGCTATGTAAGAAAATGAAACACTATTCGTGGTTTAATATCCCATCCTCTCAAATATTCAGACCACGGTCCTAATTCAAGGCTTCTTCCAACCTGGGAAGCCCTTCAAGAGAAAAAGGGCCACATCTCAAATGCACACATTTGGTGAGATCAAGTATGTCATTCAAGTTACTAAATCATTCTGTCTTGAGTCTATCGCCCAGCCATGATCCAGTACCTACCTACTCATGCAAGTGATTTTGGAACCCTGAGGCTTACCAATCGGGAACTTCCCTCCATTAACCAGAAATATTAGAGACACCTTAAAAAGGACAAAGTAAGGAAAAGACTGCCAAATGCAGCACAGGATAAACATCTTAGAACCCAGGAAAGGAGGGATGCCTGGGTGGCTCAGCATCTGCCTTTGGTTCAGGTCATGATCCCAGCATCCTGGGACGGAGGCCCCACATAGTGCTCCCGAGTCTGCTTCCCCCTCTCCTCTTGCTGGTGCTCTCTTTCTCTGTCACATAAATAAATAAAAATCTTGGCGGGGAAAAAAAAAGAACTCAGGAAGGAGACCACAAAGCAAAAAGTTAAAAACTCAACTAGTATCAAGACAGTTGAGAACAGCTCCATAAGGTTCTTCCCTATCCTACAAAACATCATTTTCCAAAGTGAGTACCGGCCCGCAGTAGGTCAGGAAATCAAGTCTGGAGGTCATGATCAGCACTTTAAAACATCAAGTAGAAAAAATAAAATAAAAAATAAAACATCAAGTAGAATAGAAAACACCAGCGCACAATGCACATTAATAGCGAACGCTATCTTGCTAAATGTCTCCCACAGTTCCATGTCTGCATTAAGTAATGCAAAAAGTACGTTACCCTGGGATTCGAAAGGCACTAAAAAGAGAATATGGACACTCCAATCTGCCCAACTTGAATACTTCTGAAACCTGAAATACAGATCTGAGTTGAAAATGGAAACCAAAGGCAGAGTTGCATGATCAATGGGCTCAGGATAGGTTGGGACACACCTGGAGTTAAAATTCTAAGTTGCCTCCACACAAGGCAGGAGTGTGCAGCCCTGAGTTTAGTCATTCATTTACAGTCTACCTGTATACCCGCTCCATCTGCAATGGACAGCACCACTTTAAAAAGTTTTTTCCCTATTTTGACAAGAGGCACAAACCCTTTTCTTCAATTTCTAAGTAACGAGTTTTTCACTCCAAAAATCTTTGTTTTTGTCTTTACCATAGCCTACTTAGTCTTAGATACAATTTAATCATCCCAAGTGAGAAAAAAACAACAACAACAACAAAAAAAACTATTCACCCCTCCAATTCTACAACTTAAAAAAAACTTACCAAAGAGGCTCCAGATTTAATTAAAGCAGCAATGGCTTTACCTGAGAAAAGTAACACTAGGCTTTCTAAATCACACAAAAAACAAGGAGCCATTTCCCCCTCCCAAGAAGTGCTACACTTCAATGACAGCTTCGAATAGAACAAAATCTCTTCTGGCTGTTTACAACCTCCAGGCAGCAGATAAAATGAAGCCACTGAAAGCAACCACCAGCAGCAGCTACAAACGCGGTCCCCTAAAAATGCTGAGCCGAGACAAATAACTTACTTTTTGCTGCTTATCTACATAGCCTAGATTTTCTACAGAAACCAATTCCTCCTTGTGTAATCAGAAACCAACCTTCCAGAAACATCAATCTTCAGTTACTCTCGAATCACATACACTCAAGACAGAAAAGAAAAGAAAAGGGAGGGGCGGCATACACATCTGTAAAGCCCTGGCAGAGATGGAAACCGTTCCAAGGACTTTGGCGGCACCGTCCCTTGCCTGCATCAGGCAAAGCTGCCGGCCCGCCGCTCATCAAACCTTCCCTCAACGTCCTTCCGTAGGCAGAAAAGTAGTATTTCCCCCAACCGGCTACTTCCAGCGGATTCCCGTCCCCGCTCCGCATCCTCCCAAGTTAACTGTGGCCAAGTCCCGGCCGGCTTCTCTTCTCCGTCCCCTATCCCCGCTGGTGCGGACCCGGGCCCCCCGGCCTCTACCGAAGCCCCTCGCCCACCGTCAGCCCTCCCCGCGTTCCCCGCTGAGCTGAGAGCCACCTCCCAGGAGGCCTCCGGGGCCCAGCCACGGCCTCTCTTCCCGTTCGACTTAGGCCGAACCGTCGCCGGTCCCCCGGTCCTCCTCACCGAGCGGGCAGGCGACGGGCGCTGACTGGACCCGGCGCTCCCCACAACTCGGCCTCACTACACTGCTCACCTCCCGCTCGGTGGGCCGCGGCCCTCACGTCCTCCCCCTGCCGCTGCCGCTGCTCGGCCGGCCCCCCACCGCCGCTCCGGCCTCCCCGATCGGCGCCCGCCCCGCTCCTCCACCCGTGGCCCGGCCTCCGCCGGTGTCCGAGCTGCCCCCAGGCCTCGGCCCGCCCCTCCCCCTTCACCTGCTCCATAGCCGAGCCCGGAACCCCGTTGAATCGACTCCGTCCGCTCCGCGTTCCCAACCGCACGCGCCGCCTTCTGGAACCTACTAGAAGCTGCCGGGACCCCTGGATCCCACCCCTTCCTCGCCTGCTCATTGGTGGAGCTCCCCGAGGGGGCTTTCAGTGCTTCCCTACTATTGGCTTGAAGCCTAGCCCATCATCTCTGCTTCTCTGTCATTGGGCAGTTGAGAGTAATCCCCTCAGCCCTGCCTCCCTCGCGCCTCCGGATTGGACTCTTCCCGGTAAGCCCCGCCTGCCCAAAGCTCTATGATTGGAGGGAGGGGCGGACTTCTGCTACAGGGATTGGTGGCTTGGTCCGCCAATCGTGGCCCCGCTGGCCGCGCCCATTGGTCCTGTTCTTTCTGGAAATTTCCACCTCTCCCATTGGGCTGACGGGGTCCGTGAGGGCACCGCCTTCAGGCCAAAAAAGAATGTCGATTGGGCGGAGAGTCGCCGCGGCTTCGCGCTGATAGGTTTAAAAGGCCATCCTTCAACCGGCAGCGTGGAGTTTCGCCTCTGCAGTGGTTTAAGGGAGGCCGAGAGGGCGGTCTCTCTCTGCCGCCGTAGCCGCGGTGCCCGCGAGCGTGGTGGCCCCGACGACCCGCTCCGCCCCGAGTCGCGGCCGGTGGGGGGGGGGGGGGGAGGGGTGACTCTGGGTCGACCTCGAGAGAGCTCCGTGGCCGCCCCCAGAGCCCGCTCTCAGGCGCCGGGTGGTCAGACATAGCGAGCTGGGCTTTGGATGGGACAGGCCGGGATCTCTCCGCGGCAGGGCCCCTGACTCCCCTCCGCGGAGACCCGCTCGTGTCAAGGGTTTGGTCATCCAGGGTCGTGGGGAGCCCTCAGTGAGCGGGAACTGCCGCCATTCGGGGGTGCGGGGAATAAGAGCTGGAGGGGGGTGCTTGCTCCCCCGCTGCAGGTGGTGGCCGCTTGGGAGAGCCTCCACGAGAGCACCCTGGGAAGCCAGACGGCCGAGAGCGTGCAGGGGAGAAGCTGGTGTTCCCTCCCGGACCCGTGTGTGCTTCTTGGAACAAGGCAGCCGCGTGCCAGGTCCGGAGAGGGCTTGGACTAGGGTCTCGGGGTCCGCGGGGTCCTTGCTCTGTCCTACCGTCTGGGTCATGCCACCCCCGTGCCAGGTTGTGAGTCCCCACTCCTTGGCAAGCACTTGTCTGCATGGCTTCCTCTTCCAGGCCAGCTGTCCCTGATCCAGTCCCAGCGCTGCAACCCAAGTCACTGCATATCCACATCCCTTGCTTAAAATTAAAACTCTTGGGATCCCTGGGTGGCGCAGCGGTTTGGCGCCTGCCTTTGGCCCAGGGCGCGATCCTGGAGACCCAGGATCGAATCCCACATCGGGCTCCCGGTGCATGGAGCCTGCTTCTTCCTCTGCCTATGTCTCTGCCTCTCTCTCTCTCTGATGACTATCATAAATAAATAAAAAAAAATAAAATTAAATTAAAACTCTTGGAGGTGGGCAGCCCAGGTGGCTCAGCGGTTAGGCGCCGCCTTCAGTCCAGGGTGTGATCCTGGGGTCCCCGGATCGAGTCCCGTGTCGGGCTTTCTGCATGGAGCCTGTTACTCCCTCTGCCTGTGTCTCTGCCTCTCTCTCATCAATAAATAATAAAAATAAAATCTTAAAAAAAAACACCCTCCTGGAGGCTTTAGATTGGGGCGCAGGGCCTGTCTAATCTGGCAGGCCTACTTTTCCCACCTCTTTCCCTGTCCCCCATCTTCAGCACCAAACTCTAGCCCACTGATGTCTCTGCTTCTTCACTCGGGGCCTGCCTCCAAACTGTTCACTACTGGGTCCTCCTTCCACCAACGTTGCCAGGTTAATTCGGTCTTTCAGGGTGAGATGAGCTGTCAAGTTTCCTTAACAGTCTACCCCCAACAAGAACACTGATTTCTGCCCACTCGTCACTTGGTTTTATTGCACTGTGGGTTTTACATGTATCCAATCATAAATTAAACCGGCCACTTTGGTATCATTGCCACATTTTGCAAGGTCCGCAGGGACCTCATGTCTGTATTTCTTGATTCTTGTCTTCCAAGTGTATTGCACAGTATCTGGCACATAGTAGGTGTTCATTAACACATAATTGAATGTGTCCGATGAGATTGTAGGTGCTGGGGAAAATGCAGTGAACAAACCTGGCAAAAATCACCTGGTGCTCATTGTAGTGAAGGAGACAGGCCAGAAAAGCTTGTAGGGTATATCTGCTCAAGTGCAGTGGAGAAAAAGCAGAGAAAGGGTTAAGGAGTGTTGGGGGAGGGGGACGGTGTTGCCTTTTTAATAAGCTGGCCTGGACAAACCTCAGTGAGAAGCTGATACTTGAGAAAAGACCTGAAGAAATAAGAGAGTGAGATTAACGGAAAATCTAGGGACAAACCTTGCACTCAAAGGGAACAACACATACAAGGTCCTGGGTGGGAGCTGCACTGAGGTAGCCAAAATGGTGAGAGTGGGGCCAAGAGGAAGCAGGGGCCAGGTCCTGCAGGACAAGAGGCCATTGTGTTTGTGCCAGCCTGTTTTGAACAGATAAGGGACATGATCTGATGTAGTTTTATCAGGATTCCTCTGGCTGCAGCGTAGGTGACCTCTCAGGACACTCTTGCCATGTTCCAGGAGAGCTGTGAGAATGCTGTGGGCTGAGACAGTTGGGTTCCAACTTTTGGAGGAGCCAACAGTATCTGTTGATACACTGGACTCAGAACAGGAAGGAAGGAGGTGAACTTCAGGCTTTTGGCCTCTCTTCTTTTTTTTTTTTTTTTTTTTTTTTTAAATTTTATTTATTTATGATAGGCACACAGTGAGAGAGAGAGAAGCAGAGACACAGGCAGAGGGAGAAGCAGGCTCCATGCACCGGGAGCCCGACGTGGGATTCGATCCCGGGTCTCCAGGATCGCGCCCCGGGCCAAAGGCAGGCGCCAAACCGCTGCGCCACCCAGGGATCCCCTCTCTTCTTAATCTGTTAAAATTAAACCAGTCCACAGGATCTGTCATTTTTCCTTGACACTGTCTCCAGCTCACCACACTCTTACCAGTCCTACTGCTGCCCCCCCAGTATCTCCCACCATCTTCCCACTGTTTCTCTCCAGGCTTCTTTCCCATTTCTCCCTCTGTATAACCTGGTCTTAGCATCACTGACATCTTTTATATGGTGCTGCTGCATGTGGCACGCTTCTCCAGATGCAGGGGCTCAACAGCAAATAAGACAGCTCAAAGAGGCAGCTCATGTGGATCTTGTCTTTTAGTGGGAGAGATAGATAGTAGAGATGCTCATCAGCTGTGTGACTTCAGGCAACCTGCTTAACCTCTCTGTGTTTCCATTTCCATTTTAAAATGTGAGTGAGGGCAGCCCTTGGTGGCGCAGCGGTTTAGCGCCACCTGCAGCCCGGGGTGTGATCCTGGAGGCCCAGGATCGAGTCCCACATAGGGCTCCCTGCATGGAGCCTGCTTCTGTCTCTGCCCCCACCCCCTCTCCCTGTGTGGGTGTGTCTGTCATGAATAAATAAATTAAACTAAAAAAAAAAAAAAAACTCATTAAAAGTTTTTTTTAATATATATTTTTAAGATTTTATTTATTTATCTATGAGAGACGCAGAAAGAAAGAGAAGCAGAGACACAGGCAGAGGGAGAAGCAGGCTCCATCCAGGGAGCCCGACGTGGGACTTGATCCCAGGACTCCAGGATTGCACCCTGGGCGGAAAGCAGGCGCTAAACCGCTGAGCCACCCAGGGATCCCCCCGTTAAATTTAAAAAAATAAAATAAAATGTAGGTGAAACAGTTTTGATGTCAGAGTAATTGTGAGGATTAAATTGTTTGGATTAAATTAATTAGTATGCATTTGTTAAGTAGAAACATGTAGAATTGAAAATAAAGAGTGAGGAGTGCCATTCAAAAAAAAAGGAGGGGGTGCTAGAGAGCAAGTAGGGAGGCAGGAAAAGAAAGAGTTCCTAGAGGTGAGTGGCTAGTGAAGGACCCTCAGACCAGACCTGAAGTGATGAGAAGCCTGCAGGGCACAGGGTTCTAGACAGGAAAGCAGAAGGTGTAAAGGCTATAAGGTTAAAACAAATTTGAAATTTTCACGGAAGCCAAAGAAGGCTCTTCTATACTCTAGTGTCGTATATGGGGATGATGAGGTGCCAATGACTTCTCAAGGTTACTATCAGAGTTGAACAAAATCATCCATCTTCAAGTCTCATTAGACCCAAAACATAAAATTTTGAAAGACCCCTCTGAGGGGAAAAAAAAAAATTAAAAAGGTTTGGACTTTTAGGAGAGATAGGACTAGGGGACCCTAAAGCTTAAGCTTATTCAGGGTCACGGTAAAGCCACTCCTGGACATTCAGAAATGTTAGCTTTTACACTTTATACCAACTTGGGCTTCCTCAAATCTCTTGGTAGACTCAGAGCCCTCTCAGGTGGGGCACGGAGATGGTGATGGCTGGCCAGTGTCCCTTTCCCCAGATCCCTGGAACAGAAGCCAAGGTGCCACCACAGAAGGTGCCCTGGCCCAGGCAGTACATGACAGTTTCCAGTGATTCATGCTGCTATTTTGGTGCTGCTGCTCTTGAGGGTGGGGAGCAAGATGGTGAGGGCTATTCCGAATCAGTCTGAGGTCGTATGGAGCGTTTGAGAGACTGAAGGAGTAAACGTGTGTGACAAATTGTCTGCAGAACAAACCTCCGATTTTAAAGTTCTCCCTGAATGAGGGACAGGAAAACAGCGGGGGCTCAGGAGACTCAAGGTGAGGGTATAGAGAGTATGGGGTATGGATTAGGGGGTGGTCACAGCTCAGAACTCTGGGGTCTGTGGAATGTGGAATTTTGTGCTGGTAAGAACATTCATTTTTGGAATGGGACTTTAAGACAGCCTGATTTTCCTTCTGCAGGTGATAGCAAAGTCCCATTCTGGGTTCTGGAAAATTCCTAAAGGATATTTTCTTCCTTTCTTTCTTTTTCTTTCTTTCTTTTTTAAGATTTTATTTATTTATTCATGAGAGACACAGAGAGAGAGGCAGAGACATAGGCAGAGGGAAAAAGCAGACTCCCCACAGGGAATCTGATGTGGGACTCGATCCTAGGACCCTGGGATCACACTTGAGCCTAAGGCAGATGCTCAACCACTGAGCCACCCAGGTGCTCCCAAGGATATTTTCTTTTTTTTTTTTTTTTTTATTATTTTTTTTCCAAGGATATTTTCATTCCCACTTCACTTAGTGGTTCTAACTACCTGCTAAGGTAGAATCTAAATCCTGATGAGCAGGGAAAGTGTGAGGGTAAATCAAGTGCCATAGTGTTCTGTTGCATTCAGAGAACTTGTATGGAGAGCCAGGCACTGTGCCAGATACTTCAAGGCGTAAAATGATGGTAATTATTATCTGATATTTATTCATACGAGAGCCCCAGAGCCCAGCCCGGGACCTCACCACCCATACTCCTCCCTCCCAGGGTAATCTCAGTCAGTTCCATAGCTATAAATACCACCTCAGATGACTCCCACATTTTTATCTTCAGCTCAGATCTTGCTCCCGAGTTCCAGACTTATCTACCCAGCTGTTTCCTTGATGTCTCCACTTGGATGGCTAATGACCTTCCCAATGTGTTCACATTGGAGCTCCCTATAGTTTCTCCCCCAAATTGTTCCTCCCTTGACTTCTTTCCCATCAATGACCTCCTTATTCTTGGACTGGTTCAGGCTGAAAACTTTGGAGAAGTCCTTCACCCCTATCTTTCACAACCGTGTCTAGTCTGTCAGCTGGACACAGACACACACACACACACACACCCCACAGACTCCCCAGGCATCTCTAGCTTTGGCTGGGAAACTGAGTTGGTGGCAACCAGAGTCAGAGGGGGCAACTTTGCAAGATGCATGAGAAGACCCCTGGGAGGTCATATCCATATGCTCATAGGTCATATCTTAGGAGAGGTGCAGGGTTGGGGTGGGGGGTGAGAGGAGAGCTTCTTTGTATTCAGGGGACCACTGAAGTGAGCCCAGTGAGGATGTTGATGACAGCCGTGGTAGTGGATTGGCACTCTTCCTCATGCTTAGGGCACCACACACTCCCCCCGCCTCCAGTCTGATATCACCTGGATGAGAATCCTAGCTGTCACTGGGGGTAAGATTTCCTCACAGCTGGGTAGGATGGGGGCTTGGAGTCAGAAGGAATTGGTCTCAAGGTTCTGTTTCTCAACCTGGCTGATTTTGCCCCCAGAGGACATTTGGCCATGTCTGGAGACATTTTTGATGGTCACAGCTTGGAGGCTGGGCTGCTGCTGAACATCCTACAATGCCCAGGACTGCTCCCTGCAATTCTGTTGCGAGGCTGGGAAACCTTGACCTAAGGACATGTAAAGCATCGTGTTTCTGGCACAACTGAGCTTGACTGAGGCCTGAGAGTAAAACCTGCTACCTGACAAGTAGGTTGAAATTGATCATAGCCCATAATATGACACACAACGCTATGAGAAGGCCATCGGGGGCACTCTGGAAGATGACAGATAAATAGAAATTCACTGACACATGCCCCCCTCCCCATCAAAAGGGAATCTAGGTTCCCTCCCCTTAAATTTGGCCTCTGGGATTACTTTGACCAATGGAATACACTGGAAGTGTTGCCCTGCCAGTTTCTGAGCCTTAGAAAACTGGCACTTCCTCTTCCTGTCTTTTGGGACGCTTTCTCTTGGAGCTCTGTGCTGCCATGTCAGGAATCTGACTCAAGGCTCCCATGGTTGATTGGTTGAGGAGGACCCCCCAGCTAGCCACACAGGGAGCCCCAGCTGTTGAGTCATTCCAGCCAAGGCATGCGAGGAAAGCTATCTTGGACAGCTCCAGTGCAGCCTCATCTCTGGCTGAATACCATTGAGTGACCCTAGTTGAGGTCACATGGAACCAAAGAATTGCCAAGCTGAGCGCTGAGCCCTGACCCACAAATCATGAGATAGAATCAAATAGCTGTTGTTTTCAGCCACCAAAACAAGATAGCCTAACGTACTTTGTTACACAAACAGACAAGCATAAGAGTCACCCCAAGAGCTATTCCTGGGTTCTCCTCTTTTTTTTTTTTTAAGATTTTATTTATTCATGAGAGACACGGAGAGACAGCCAAACACATAGGCAGAGGGAGAAGCTGGCTCCCTGTGGGGAGCCCAATGCAGGACTCGATTGTGTACCCTAAATTCCTGTGTTGAAGCCTTCAACCCTCAATGTGATGGTACTGGTGGTGAAGACTTTGGGAGTTCAGGTTGAGATGAGGCCATGAAGGTGGGGCTCTCGTGGTAGGATTAGTGTCCTTATAACACGAAACACTAGAGACCTTGTTTTCTCTCTTTGCCATGGAAGGACAAGCCAGCAAGCCAGGCAAGAAGGCAGCCATCTATAAGGCAGGTAAAGTGCTCTCACCAGAATCTGGGCATGGGTGGTACCTTAATCTTGGACTGTCAGCCTCCACTACTGGGAGAAAATAAACTTCTGCCATTTAAGCTAAAAAGAAAAGAAAAGGAAAGAAGAGAAACCAGGAATGCTGCCTCCATAGAAAGAAATTTTTGCGAGCATTAAAAAGAAGGCTCAAAATCTGGAAAACAGTATGGAGTTTCCTCAAAAAGTTAAAAATTGAGCTACTCTATAACCCAGCAATTGCGCTACTTGTTATTTACCCAGAAGATCAAACATAGTGATCACAAGGGGCACCTGCACCCCAGTGTTTATAGTAGCAATGTCCACAAGCCAGACTATGGAAAGAGCCCAGATGTCCATCAACAGATGAATGGATAAAGAAGATGTCGTGAATATATGCAATGGAATATTACTCAGCCATCAAAAATGGAAATCTCGCCATTAGCAACAATGTGGATGAAGCCAGAGGGTATTATGCTGAGCAAAATAAGTCAATCAGAGAAAGACAATTATCATATGATTTCACTTATATGTGGAATTTAAGAAATAAAATGGAGGCTCATAGGGGAAGGGAGAGAAAAATAAAATAAGATGAAATCAGAGAGGGATAGGACACCTTGGGGGCTCAGTGGTTGAGCATCTGCCTTGGGCTCAGGGTGTGATCCCAGGATCTGGGATTGAGTCCCACATCGGGCTACCTGCGAGAAGCCTGCTTCTCCCTTGGCCTATGTCTCTGCCTCTCTCTCTGTGTGTCTCTCATGAATAAATAAATAAATCTTTTTTTAAATTTATTTTTTATTTTTTTTAAATTTTTATTTATTTATGATAGTCGCAGAGAGAGAGAGAGAGAGAGAGAGAGAGAGGCAGAGACATAGGCAGAGGGAGAAGCAGGCTCCATGCACCGGGAGCCCGATGTGGGATTCGATCCCGGGTCTCCAGGATCGCGCCCTGGGCCAAAGGCAGGCGCCAAACTGCTGCGCCACCCAGGGATCCCCTAAATAAATAAATCTTAAAAAAAAAAAAGAAATCAGAGAGGGAGACAAACCATAAAAGACTCTTAACTCAAAAAAAAAAAAAAGAGACTCTTAACTCTAGGAAACAAACTAAGGGTTGGTGGAGGGGAGGGGGTTGGGGGGATGGGGTAACTGGGTGATGAGCATTAAGGAAGGCATGTGATATAATGAGCACTGGGTGTTACATGCAACTGATGAATCACTGAACTCTACCTCTGAAACTAATTATATACTATATGTTAATTAATTGAATTTAAATAAAATTTAAAAATTTTTAAAGGCTCAGATAGATACTGACAGGGACACATGCCCATGATGTACTATGAAATGAAGAAAGTTAGTTGTGGAACAGTGTATATGGCCAAATCCTATTTTTGTAAAAAAGAGAAAGAAAGAAAAAGAAAGAACGAAACTGTATGTGTGTATCTTCACATATGATTATAAATGCATGGAAAGAGTAGAAGGATGCCAGTTGGCTACCAAAATTGATACATACCTCTGTGGATTAGGGATGGGGAGAGGGTGTTGTATTAGCTTGCTAGGGGTGCCATAAATAAATCCCACAGATTTGGTGGCTTAAACAACAGAAATGTATTTTCTTACAGTTCTGGAAGTCCTAGATCAAGGCATTGGCAGATCTGGTTTCCTCTTGGGCCTCTCTCCTTGGCTTGCAGATGGTCACCTTCTCGCTGTGTCCTCATGTGGTCTTTTTGTGCCTCTTAGTGTCCAGCTTCCTTCTTACAAGGACACTACTCAGATTGGGGAAGGGCTCACCCTAACAGCCTCATTTTTTACTCAATCACCCTTTCAAAGGCCCTGTCTCTAAATACAGTCATATGCTGAGGAGCCAAGAGTTGGGACTTCCATGTATGAATCTGGCGGGGGGGACACAATTCATCTCATAACAGGGCTTCCATTTTTCATTGTGTGGTTTAAACTTGTCACAGTCAGGGCACATGGCTGGCTCAGTCAGTGGAACATGCGACTCTTAATCTCAGGGTTGTGGGTTTGAGACCCACATTGGGTGTAGATTGTTTAAAAATAAAATCTTGGGGCACCTGGGTGGCTCAGTTGGTTGAGCATCTGCCTTCAGCTCAGGTCATGATCCCAGGGTCCTGGGATGGAGCTTGGTGTCATGCTCTCTGCTCAGCGGGGAGCCTGCTTCTTCTCCCTCTGCCTGCAGCTCCACCTGCTTGTGCTCTCTCTGTCAAATAAATAAATAAAATCTTAAAAAAAAAAAATAACTAAAAATAAAATCTGGAAAACTTGTTACAATAAATATTACTATTCAAGGTTTGCAGAGCATCCACCTTCCCAGGCCTTCTCTGGAGTCAGAGGAGGGGCAACTGAAGCTTGCCGGCATCAGCTCCAGGGTCCTGGAGGGTCCTTCCCCTGGTGAGGCAGCCCAGACCCGCTGGGGGAGGGGCGCCCTCTGCTGCCCAGACCTGTGGTTTACAATTACACATGCCAGACAGTACCTTGTAATCCGTTCTTTCCTTTCAAGCCTCCCACTATTATTATTATTATTATTTTAATATTTTATTTATTTATTCATGAGAGAGAGACAGAGGCAGAGACACAGGGAGAGGGAGAAGCAGGTTCTATGCAGGGAGCCCGATGTGGGATTCGATTCCAGGACCCCAGGATCATGCCCTGGGCTGAAGACAGGCACTCAACTGCTGAGCCACCCAGGGGTCCCCAGGCCTCCCATTATGACTGCACAGTATTGGCCCAGGATACAGACAGCAAAATGGAACACAAGCAGGTGATAAAATATGAAGACTGCATCATGGCCTGGACAGAGGGAGGCACAAAGTTGTAATCACACAGTGAAGATGTTAGGGGGGACCTGGGAGGCACTGGGCCACCTGCACTGAAGCACAACAAAGGAAGGTGACCTGGTAAAAATGGGGTCGAGTTGAACCCTGAGGGACTCAGGAAACATGGATGCCCTGGGCTCTGTAGCTAAGCTCCTGGAGAGAGGAATGGGCTTGGGGGTCCCTTTAGACCTGGCAGGATCTGGGTCCTGCTCTACTCTTAGATCTCACACCAGTAGCAGGAAACCGTCTCTGTACTGTGGTCCCAAATCCCACTGCATTTTTAGCCCTGCTGTGACAGGGAATCTGCTCTTTGGATGGCTTTGCAACCCTGAACGGTGTGAAGCCAGCAAAGCAAACCCAGAATCTTGGTACCAGTTTAGGAATATGTTCTGGGCAGCCAGGGTGGCCCAGCGGTTTAGTACCATCTTTGGCCCAGGGTGTGATCCTGGAGACTCAGGATCGAGTCCCACATTGGGTTCCCTGCGTGGAGCCTGCTTCTCCCTCTGCCTGTGTCTCTGACTCTCCCTCTCTCTCTCAAGAATAAATAAATAAAATATTTTTTTTTAAGAAAAAAAGGAATAGGGCAGCCCCGGTGGCTCAGCGGTTTAGCGCCGCCTACAGCCCAGGGCGTGATCCTGGAGACCCAGGATTGAGTCCCACATCAGGCTCCCCGCATGGAGCCTGCTTCTCCCTCTGCCTTTGTCTCTGCCTCTCTCTCTCTCTCCTCTCTGTGTATTCTCATGAATAAATAAATAAAATCTTTAAAAAAAAAAAAGAAAAAAAGGAATATGGGCAGCCCTGGTGGTGTAGTGGTTTAGCGCCACCTGCAGCCCAGGGCATGATCCTGGAGACCCTGGATCGGGTCCCCCGTCAGGCTCTCTGTATGATGCCTGCTTCTCCCTCTGCCTGTGTCTCTGCTTCTCTCTCTGTCTCTCACGAGTAAATAAATAAAATCTTAAAAAAAAAAAAAGATAAAAGGAATATGTTTTGTTACATCATGCTAATTATCAGATTGTTTACTTAAGGTTTTGAGACACTTAAAGTCAATCTGTCCTATTTGATTGGTGGGTTTTTTAAAAAAGTAATCTCCGTGTCCAACATGGTGCTCCAACTTACAACCCCGAAATCAAAAGTCACACACTCTTCCAACTGAGCCAGCTAGGGGCCCCCTGATTTGTCGTTTTAATTAGATAAAATAGCCTGTAATAATTTCTCCCACCCCTGTATGCTGCCTTTGCAATGGGATTCAGCTGTTCCTCTCATTAAGAGGTTGAGTCTCTTTTTTCATGCCCTTGGATCTGGGCTGGCCTTGTGACCTGTTCCTTTTTTTTTTTTTTTTTTTTTTAAGATTTTATTTATTTATTCATGAGAGACACAGGGAGAGAGAGAGACAGAGGCAGAGACACAGGCAGAGGGAAAAGCAGGCTCCACGCAGGGAGCCCGACATGGGACTCGATCCCGGGACTCCAGGATCAGGCCCTAGGCAGAAGGCAGGCTCTAAACTGCTGAGCCATCCGGGCTGCCCCCCTTGTGACCTGTTTCAAATAACAGAATGTTGTGGAAGTGATGTATTGTGACTTCCCAGTCAGCCCTCAAGAGGCATTATGGCCTCTGTGGTCACCCTCTTAGAGCAGGTCTGTGAGATCGGGATGCCAAGAAGCTGCCCTCATCTATGGGATGTCTATGGGATGGTAAGAGGCCTGTGGGGCAGAACCAAGGGGCCTGGCTGACAGCCAGCACCAACTGCCAGTCATGGGGGTGAGGCCATCCTGAGCCCCCAGCCCATTAGGTGGTCAAATGCCTGCAGCCACAGGAGTGACCTAGGCAAGACTAGCAAATGAGTTTTCAAGCTTATCCCCACCAAACTGCTGACTTCATGCCCTGGTTAGTATTTTAATCCAGTAAATTTTCAGTAGTTTATTATGCAGCAATAGATAACTGAGATAGTGCAAAAGGATCTAAGTTTATAAATAGCATTTGAACATTTAAGAAAATTGATTTACCATATTTACAAGTGTAACCTATTAGTATGTAAGGATTGCTTCACTGATTGGAAAAAAAAATAAGCTCAGCAGGGGAGAGCAAGTAAGGAGGGGAGAGGGGGGAGGGGGTGCAAGAGTGCCCTCACCCCCTCCCTGTTGGTAAAGAGAAAGGAACTATATATATATATGTGTGTATATATATATATATATATATATATATATATATATATATGCCTTTTAGTTTTGAGTTTGAGGTGTTTGAGAAGACCAGCTATCTCAACAATGTAACATGTAGTTTGAAATCTATTAGGAATTTAATTACTTAAGTTTATAATTGGCATTCATTTTTAGAATCTAATCTGTTGAACCTGTGAGTTAAATATTCATCAAAGAATAAGTGAAAGTAATTTCTTATTTTTATATAAAAATTAGATTTATAAATAGAAAACTAGATTTGCAGGTTGCACTTGGGTGTTTAAGAAAAAATAGTTCTTTTTTTAATTTATAAGTTTAATAAATACAGTATTTAAACACAAGCAGCAGTCGATAGCTTTTTTCTGCACGATAGCCTCCCTCCAACATTAGAAATCCTCAACTGACAATCTCCGATGATGACGTGATAGCCCTGCTGGAAGATTTCGCCTTCCATAAGTTTCCTTGCTTTTGCCTCTGGATGTTCTTCTGCCTGGAATGTCTCTGACCCCCACATACACACCTTTGGAACCTGGCAACATTTTATCTTTTTCAAAGGATCCAGCTCTGACTCTATGAGGAGGTCTTGCCTTGCCCATCAGAACCCTGTTTCCCTGCCCACATCTAGCCATGTATGGGGGACCCAGACCTTTCTTAGACTGGACAGCGGAGGGCTGTGAGCTAGAACCTTCTCTCTAATGGCTGCCATGTGACATGTCCAGAGTGTGCAGGGTACTTCAAAGGCCTGGCTGTAGGGGATGTGGATTTCATGCTCGGTGCACAAAGGCAGCCTCCTGATTGGGCACGGAGACATTCTATGGCTGGGGCCCGTGCCTCTTCCTATATCCCTGTCTCCAGACCTTGCCAGGAAGGGTATAGTAGGCAAAACAATGGTCCCCCAAAGATGTCCACACCTTCATCCCTGGAGCCTGCAAATATGTTACATTACATGGCAAAGAGGAATCAAGGTTGCAAATGGAATTAATGCTGCTCATCAGTAGGCTTTAAATAAGGAGATTGTCATGGCTTATGCTGGTGGGGCCAGTATAATCACGAGTCATTGAAAATGGGTAGGAAAGCGGAAGAGAGTCAGAGGCAAGAGCCACTATGGAGAAATTGGTTGGGGAGATGCAACATTATTGGCTTTGAAGATCAAGAAGCATGTCATGAGCCAAGGAGTGTGGGTGTCTCTGGAAGCTGGCAAAGACCAGAAAGAGCCTCCAGGAGGAAACAGAGCCTTGCTGACACCTTGATTTTAGCACAGTGAGACTACTGTCCTACAGAACTTTAATAAATTTATGTAGTGTAGGCCACTTGTTACAGCAGCAATAAAAAATACACAGGGTCATCCACATACTTCATTTCCTGAATCAGTGACATCTGCGCAATTGCCTTCCAGATCCCAGATAAAGAACCAAACGACCAGGCCCTCAGACCCTCATAGGCTGTGTTGACCTCCAGCCAGTCCCCCTGCGCATCTGTGCCACGGGGCAATGCTGCCTCATCCGGCCTTTGGGAGTTATCACGAGTTAACAAAGGTATAGCACATGGAAGTAGAGTGCTTAGTTCAGCACCAGCTGGTACCTAGAGTCCTGTAAATGGCTGCTGGTTGTAGCTGGCAAGGCCCTTCTTGCCTTGCTGAGTTATAGGAGAAGTGGCAAGTGGTGACGTGAGTTCCATTCTGAGGGCCTGGCTACCATATCCTGAACTCATTTTGGGGAGAGGGTGCAGGCCTCACTGGAATGTTGGGGACCCTTGGCTCTTCCTTCCTCGCCCCTGGCTTCTGATCTTCCCTCTCCACCCTCATCCCAGGCTGATCACTGCCTTCCTTCCAGTGGGCAGGTCCTTGCTGGTTCTCTATGGGACATTCTGGTTTTGCTAGCTGCAGCCACTCCGCTGGCTGTGTCATCCTCCCCACAACCCTGTCACGGGTTACTGCCACACCCAGCGCCAGAGGGGCCTGGAACACAGGGTCAGGTCTGCAACCAGCCAGACCTGAGCCCTGTCTTTTTTTAAAGATTCTTATTTATTATTTATTTGAGAGAGAATGAGAGCGAGCAAGCCAGCGCACGCACAAACAGGGGGAGCTAAAAAGGGAAGAAGCAGGCTCCTCCCAAGAGCAGGGAGCCCAGGACCCTGGGATCACCGCCTGAGTTGAAGGCAGACGCTTAACTGAGCCACCCAGGCGCCCCTGTCTTATTCTTAATTTACAGCTCAAGAAGTGAGTCTCAAGTGGCCTGTGGACCTCAGGGTGGCAAACTGGTACTGGAACCTTCTCTAGGACCCTGGGCTCCTCCTGAGGTTATAAAAATATCCACTATTATGTTTCTCAAATATTAAAAGTATAGAAAAACATAAACGTATTTAAAAATCTATCTTCATAGTCTCCCTAAAAAATTAGAAAAAAAAAATCACGCCAATTCTCCCACCTGAGAACACCTCTTGAAACTCAAATTTTCTGCCTGCAAATACCAGTGTTTGCCTGGTCGCTTCCAGTCCCCGCTCCGCCGCCCCCGGGGCTCAGCTGCCAGGGAAAGTCGCCAAGCCGGACGGGCCGGTTCGCGCTGCTTGTCACCTCCCGGGGGCGGGCCGGAGCTGCCGGGCTCTCCGAGGTCGGTACTGAGCGCGGGGGGCGGGGCGGGGGGCCGAGGCGGGCCAGGGCCGCGCGGCCGGGAAGACCGCAGAGCGGGAAATCGGCGGCGAGCCCAGAGGGGGCGCCAGGTAGCCGCGCGGTCCTGCGGGAAGCGGAGCCTCCCGCGCCGCGCGATCCCGGGCGCCTGGAGCGGGCGGAACCCGGGCGGGGCGCGCACGTGTGTGTACGAGTGCGGGGCGGGGCGGGGCGGGGCGGGGGCCCATCCCGCGGCCCGGACTACAAGTTCCAGGGTGCCCAGCGGCGCGCTCGGGGTTTCTGGCCGCGCGGCCCGCCAGCTCGGAGCCGGTCGCTGCTAGCACACACCGCTCGGTCCCAAGCGGATCGGGGCGAGACTCCCAGCACCGTAAATAGAGTCCAAGTGGGCGGGGAACCTCCCCGCGCGCCCGCTCATGTCCCTGCGGAGCCAAGTGTCCGGCCGCCTGGCACAGCTGCGTGCGGCGGAGCAGCTGCTCCGCGTCCCGCGCCCCTGGCCCGGCCCCTCGGCGGGTGCCACGCGGACCCGCAGCGGCGCGTGCGGTTCCCCCGGCGACCCTGGGCGCGGACGGCCCCGGCGCGCGGACCCCAGCGGGAGTTGGGGCTTGGGGGGCGGCGGCGGTGGGGCGGAGAGGAGAGCCGGGGTGCGCACCTGGGCCCCCCTGGCCATGGCGGCGAAGGTGGACCTGAGCACCTCCACCGACTGGAAGGAGGCAAAATGTAAGTGTAAGCAGGAGGGGGGCGCGAGGGGGCGCGGGCGGCTCCACGTGGGCCTTCCCGGGCTGGACAGCACCCCACCAGCAGCCTCTTCCACCCGAGAGACCTGAGGAAGTTCAGGCCTCGGACGCCCTAATGTGGACCCCTCCATTCATGGCCACGCCCCCCGGGTGCTCAGCCCCGCAAGCAACCTCACTCCCTACAAGGTCCCGGCTCCCTGTCGGGGGTGGTGTGAGGGGGAGGACCTGACCTCGCCCGCAGGGGTCACAGGACACCCCCAGGGATCATCCAGGACCTGCCACCTGACTCCGTCCTACAGGAGGGAAACTGAGCTGATAAGCCAAGGTCACTGAGAGTTTGTGGCTGAGCTGACGTTAGGCTCCTGAAATCCCATGCTTTGTATAGTATGGTTTCTCAGGTGGTGGCATTTTAGACAGAGTGGCAGGAACTGGACTCAGGGGACAGCTCTGGGTCTGGTGCCCCACCTGGTAGGGTCAGACAGCCCCACAGAGTGGCCTCTCTGGGCAGGCCAGTCCCGCCTCCACCCCACCCCTACCCTGAAGGCCTGTCTCCCTGGGCCTGGTCATCTGGTGCCCTTTTGCCCTCATCCCTGGCCTCTGGCCACTTGTGAACAGTTTCTGCCCCATTCCTGGGGTATACAGGGCAGAGATGGGGCATTATATCTGTGAGAACAGGGACACTCTGCACCCCCAGGTATCAAGCCATTTCCTCCCACTATGGGACAGGTGGTGAGTCCCAGGGCTGGACTCTGGGCCCCCACACAGAGCAGGAAAGGGAGAGAATCCAGCCTGCAGAGCCACAAATAGTCTGGCTGGCAGCTCAGCCAGCTGCCCCTGCCCTTCAGAGCCTGCTCCCAGAGCTCTTGTAACCTTCCTGGCTTGATCCCTTTCAAAAGCACAGAGGAGGCAGCTCATTGGCTGGGCCCCTGTGGTAGCTTCCCAGTGGCCAATGGGTCTGGGAAGGCTGGCCCCTGGCTGGTGGGGGAAGGTGGGGGTAGAGGGAAGGAGTCCCTCAGAATTAGAGGCAGAGTTCAAGAAGATCTTTACCCCTGTCATGAATTGTGTTCCTTCACTGGGATCTTCAAGCACCGGCAGAAAGCACTTGACGTGGCTAGTGCGCACCCAGGGTGTCTGTCATGCCCTCAGCCCTGGCTCGGAGTGGGGGGCTGGCAGAGATTCGTGGCAGGGGAACTGTCCCCACAGGGAGCCTGCCTCCCCTTCTCTGTCAGGAGCAGCAAGCCAGCTTGGTGGGCAGGAGAACTAGGGAGGCAAGGGGCCCAGCCACCTGCTCCTGGATCTGTCACTGTTGTAGGATCCAGCTCTGCACCCCCTCCCATTCCTTGGTTCCCCTGAATACTTCTAGGCATTGTGAAGCTGACAGGCCAGGGATTCCCAGGCTACTGTGGTGTGCTTGGAGCTAGGATTTCCATTCATCCATTTTTTAAAAAAGTTTGCTTATTTTGAAGTAATCTGTACACCCAGTGTGGGACTCAGACTCATGACCCTGAGATCAAGAGTCACACAGTCCTCTGCCTGTGTCTCTGCCTCTCGGTCTCTCTGTTTCTCATGAATAAATAAATAAAATCTTAAAAAAAAAAAAAAAAAGAGTCACACAGTCTTCAGACTAAGCCAGCCATGCGCCCCTCGTTCATCTATTTTTACTGAGCATCTTCTATGTGGTCAGCACTGTTCTGGTGCTGGGTTTCAGCCATGAGTGAGATAGGCAAGGTCCCTGCCCTAGTGGAGCTTCTTCTCTAGGGGAAGGAAACAGTTAAAAATGTGATCAAGCCAGTGGGGCGGTGCCAGTCAAAGGCCAATGCTGGTAAAAAAAACAAAACAAAACAAAACAAAAAAAAAACAAAACCCTGGCCGATGGGGCTGCCTGAGCTCCGGAATCCACTTGGGGGCAGTGTGAGGAGGGTGGCCAGGCCCTGAGAGCCACAGCACTGGGTGTGAAGACACCAGCAGGCTTGTCAGGATGGTGTGTGTTTTAGTGATCTATTATTGAATAACAAATTACCCCCAAATTCAATGGCTTAAAACAACAAACATTTATTACTTCTGTCTCTGAGGTTCAGGAACCTGAGAGTAGCTTAGCAAGGTGGTTCTGTTGGGCTTGGTTGGAGCTGGGGTGAGCCATTCCCAGGTGACTCACTCCTGCAAAGTGGCTATTGGTAAAGGCTCAGACCCACCATGGAGGTCTCTCTGCAGGGCTGCTTGAGTGTCCTTACAACATGGCAGCTGGTTTCCCCCAGAGCATGTGCCCCAAGAGAGGGAACATGAAAAGACCAAGCCAGAAGCCACAGTGCCTTTCTGTGACCTAGTTTTTAAAGTCCCACACCATCTCTTCTGCTTTATTCTGGGGTTTAGAATGGAGTCCTGGTGTCTGGTCCACATTCAAAGGGAGGGAAATTAGTCTCTACCTTTGGAAGGGAAGAGGATCAAAGAATTTGGGCCATATTTTTAAAGTCACCACACTGAGGAGCTAGCTACCTTAGCTGGACTCTGCTTCTCTTTTATTTTTTAAAAAGATTTTTTATTTATTCATGAGAGGCATAGAGAGAGAAGCAGAGACATGGGTAGAGGGAGAATCAGGTTCCCTGCGGGGAGGCTGTTGAGGGACTCGATTCCAGGACCTCGGGATCATGCCCTGAACCAAAGGCAGGTGCTCCACCACTGAGCCACCCAGGCGTCCCTGGACTCTGCTTCTGATTGGGGACTAAGCTTTGATCCTTGAAGACCTCCATATAATTTTCTTCATTATGTTTGGTTTTCACTTTGAGCTGAGTTATGGTGTACAGTGAAGTTCACTAAGCATACACACCTTAGGCGTACAGTCAGTATATAATATATTAAAGATTTTATTTATTTATTCATGAGAGACACACACAGAGAGAGAGGCAGAGACACAGGCAGAGGGAGAAGCAGGCTCCATGCAGGGAGCCTGATGTGGACTTGATCCCTGGTCTCCAGGATCATGCCCTGGACTGAAGGCGGCGCTAAACCATTGAGCCACCAGGGCTGCCCCAGTCAGTATATTTTTATTTTTATGTAAATATCCAACTGTGGTCAATAGGTTGCCATCACCCCAGAAGGTTCCTTTGAGCCCCTTTGCAATCAGTACCTCTTACTATTCCTCGGACTTCATACAAACAGAGGCATACAGCTCTGTTTACTTATAGTTGTGTGGTTCATGCACATTACTGGGTATACAGTTTGCTTTTTTTTTTTTTTTTTAAAGATTTTATTTATTTGAGAGAGAGCACAAGCAGGGGGAACTGCAGGCAAAAGGAGAAGGAGAGGGCAGCCTGGGTGGCTCGGAGGTTTAGTGCCTCCTTCAGCCCAGGGCATGATCCTGGAGTCCCAGGATCGAGTCCCATGTCTGGCTCCTTGCATGGGGCTTGCTTCTCCCTCTGCCTGTGTCTCTGCCTCTCCCTTTCTGTCTCATGAATAAATAAATAAAATCTCTTAAAAAAAAAAAAAAAAGAAGGAGAAGGAGAAGCAGGCTCCCCACTGAGCAGGGAGCCTGATGTGGGGCTCCATCCCAAGACCCTGGGATCATTACCTGAGCAGGTGCCTGACTGACTGAGCCACCCAGGAGACCCCAGTTTGCTCTTCATGGCTGTGTAGTGTTCCACGGTGTGGCCGTACCATATTTTGTGTACTCGTTCTCCTGTTGATGAGCATTTCGTTCTCCACTTTGGGGCTGTTGGGAATAAAGCTGCTCTGATTATTCCTGTACATGTCTTCAATGGACATGTGCTTTCCAAATACCTGTATGTGCTTGGGATGATCCTCTCTTAAAGACTGGTGCACAGTAACCAAACTCACAAGAGCCTGATGTAGGTCAGAAGGTTGACGTGCAGCTCATGGTGGGAAATATGATAGCAGCGGGTCTGGAAAGGGTGTCTAGGCAGGGCCTCCTCTCCCTGTGGAAAAGCCACGCAGAAGCCAAATCATAGTCCTAGGTTCACTCAGCAGCATGTGTTCTCAGCTAGGGAGCTGGTTGAAAGATTTTGGAAGCTGATCTCACTGCCCTGGGCAGGCTGGACAAGCTTCCCTGCAAGGGGTGGACTTACCTACCAAGAATCCCCTTCCTTGGGTGATTGCTCAGTCGTTCAGTCTTTATGCACTGTTGACTGCCTGCCCTGGGTGCAGGGTGCCTCAGCTCCTGGCCCAGTGTGTCCTCTGGACACACGGCCAAATTCTGCCTTACTCTGGGCATTTCCTTTCTCCTTCCTAAGGTGACTGGCCACCTCTGTAGACCCATTCTCCCTCTGGGTAAGTAAATACCACCAGGCTGGATCTTCCTAGCTAGGAAGACAGTCAGTCCTTTGGGGAGATCTCCGTGGTATCCGATTTTACCGCCCAGAGGATTATTTCTCTAGTTGCCTTAGTAATGGGGAGCCTCATTATCCCCAGAGGTGGTGCCTATTTATCACAAGACTGTGGAAATAATCATACCCTAAAGGCAGTTGGGCATTGCAGGCATCTAGGGACTATGTCACCACAGGAGGGGTGCCACAGACCCTCCTGACCTTCAGTGGGGGCAGAGCTGCTAAGAAGAGGATGGGCAATTGGTGCCATCAGACATGGGCCAGCCCCAGCACCGCTGCTTCCCTGCTCCCTGACCTCAATTTCCACATCTGTGAAATGGGACCAACAGGACCTGATTTGTAGGTTGTGCTAGGATCGCATCAGAAACCATTTTGTACCCGGTGGTATATAAAAAGGGTCCACGGCGTATAAAGTGTCCCCAATGACCCCCTCTGTTGTCACTGCTTGGGTCTATCTCTCTCTGCACTGGTTTGGCCACAGCAACACTGGGCTTGTGTAAACTTGTCTCCCTCATGGTCTCAAATGCTGGAGCTAATGACCTGCATATTCTGAGCCATGTCTCCTCTCCCTGGTGCTACAAGCTAGAGCTCCAGTGTTCCAGCCTCCCCTTTGCACTGGGCAGAGATGAGGACTAAGTTCATCCCTCTTGGGCTTTCATGCAGAGCGGATGATTTCTTTGATTGGATTCCCGAAACGGGGAAATTTGCAGGCTCACCTGGGAACTGGGGAGTCTTCCCCTACCGGTCTCTTGGGGAAGCAGCCTTGGTATCCCAGTGTGGGCAGAGGCAAGGGGGCCCAGGTGCCACATGCTCTGTCTCCCGATTGCTTGTGCCACAGACTTTGACAAGACCCAGCTCTCAGGGGACATTGAGCCCCGGTGATTAATGCCCATGCCGCTGTGTTCCCAGGGCCCTGCCGTTGTCAGCCCTCTCCACGTGGCCTTCTCCAGAAGAGGAGCCTCCCTCCGTGCCAGCCTGCCCTCACCTTTGTGAACACCATCTAGCAAAGTGCCATAAAGACACTTCTTAAAACACATCATTGAATTCCCATTCACCCACTGCACTTTATGGCTCTGGTGCAGCCTGCTTCCTCCAGCTCAGTTTTCATGCCCGGGAGCCGCTGAGAGCTTCGTCCAGGGTCAGGCCTCCCCATCAAAATTTACTGCAAACATCTTTTACAACACCTGCCTTACTGAGCTGTGAAATTCTCTTGCCTCTCCAAAAAAGAAAGAAAATTAAAACGTATGTTATGCATCTTTTATAGAAAAATAAAACTCGCTTGTGCTTTAAGTCTGCATCTGTCCTTCTGGCAAAAGGAGGTAGAAAATGTTATAAATGCATGGGGCCTAGCTGACAGATGGAGCCAAGGCAATGAGGATGACCCTTGGTTCCTTGGAGCCAGGGAGAATCATAATTGGCTTCGCCTTTCCCATAAATCAGAGGCCCGGGCAGTGTGTAGTTCCTTAGGGGTCAATCAGGCTGCAGCCTCACTCTGGAGACGAGGACAAGGTGCCCCACATGCTAGCTTCAGGAGGTGTGTGGCCGGGGATCATGAACTGGAAGGGACAGGCTGACGGATGTCTCCAAGGTCAACGCCTAGTTGGCTGGTGGCAGAGCCAGGAGTCCTGGCTATCTTCCTTCTCTGGAAAGTGGAGCCATCTTTTGGGCTTTGCTGGAGAGAGGGGTCTGTGCAGGCTGTGGGTCCCTCAGACCAGCTCTCGGATGCTGGGCAGGACAGCACAGGAGAGAGCCTTGGGTAGGGTCCCCTCCTGGCTTGCCTGTGGCCACAGCATACCTGTTGCTTCTGGAAAGCAAGGTGGTGGCATCTGCTAGGGGACCCTAGCCATTTCCAGGCTCCCCAGACTCATCCCATGGGGTGCCTGGGGCTTACCCAGCCAGAGGAACTCAGTACACAGGAGCCCTGTAGAATTGGCCTGCGTGCTGGCTGACGTCCCCGCAGCACCTCGGCAGGCATGTTCACTTCCCGGCCCTGGGTTCATCTGGCTGGGAGGACCCACACCTGGGTGTGCCAGGGCCTCTTAGGGGACCTACCTCTGGTCTCAACTGTGCAGGATGACAAATATGGGCACCCGTATTCAATTCAAAAAGCTCCTCTACCTACTTATGCCTCCAACTTGGAATAGAAAGCCCTCTCCCCAGTTGGTCTTGTTTCACTTTGCACTCGGGGTCTCCGCTCACTCGCAGGAAGGACTGCGTATCTGCTGTGTGTCTTGCCCTTTGCAGCGTCTGGGTATTCTGACAGTCCCTTCACCCCAGGACCTAGGCAGGTGAGCCTGCCTAGTCCCTTAACTAGAGATGAGGAAACTGAGGCACAGAGTGACCTGCCCATGAACGTGATGTCAGGAGCTCATAAGCCCAAACCTAGTGGGACCAAGGAGCAAGAGGAATCAAAACCATAGTAGCGGCCTGGACCAGCACATTCCTTCCAGAGTCTCTGTTCCTCAGATGGGAGACTAGCTGAGGGGAGGGGACTGCCACAGCCTGGCCTTTGCTCTCTGGTCCAGCCCTTCTAGATTTCTATCCATTTCCTCACCCACTCACCCAAATGCTCTCTCCTGCCTCAGAGCTTTTTCATATATTGTCTTCTCCACCTGGACGACTGTTCTCTTAGCAAATATGCACTCAACATTCAGGTCTCGGCTCATTTATCGATTCCTCCCACAGATGCCCATGGACGCTTACACATGCCATGCACTGTGCCAGATGGTGGGAATCCAGCATAAATACCACAGATCCCCAAGTGGCCAAGGTCAAGTACGGGAATAAAGCATAGCCAGTAGGGGAGGGGCTGCTCTGTGGAGTGGGGAAGGCAGCTGGGAGGGGCTTATAAAGGAAGGTCAGGCCGAGGGCAGGCAGGTACAAAGGCCCTGAGGCAGGAGACAGTCTGGTGGTGGGAGGAACCAAAAGGTAATTGATCTGCATGGACTGCAGAGGTGTGGGAGGCAGAATGTAGTGTTGTGGGCAGGCGCAGTAGAGGAGGTTAGGGGGGGAGAGGCAGGGCTGTCACGTGGGCCTTGGTAAGGACTTGGACTTTGAACTGAGCTTTAAATAGAATTCTGTGTCTAAGATTCCTGGCTTGCTGTGTGAGGAACAGATGATTAGGTGGATTGGGGAGTCCACCAGGAGTAGAGGACTTTTGGGTGGTGCTAGGGAGCAATGATAGTGGCTTGGCCCCTGGCAGGGGTGAGCAGAGGGCTTGGCTTTGAGGGTATTGTGGGGATAAATCTAACAGCCTGCAGATGGATGGACCAGGGGACTAAGAGAAAGGACCCCTCCCCCACCCCTACCCCCACTTTTATGGGGTCCTAGAAGAGTCTGGGACTGTTCATTGAGAAGGGGAAGCATGAAGGAGAGAAAACCGTGTTTGGGAGGAAGGAGTCAGAAGTTCAGATTTGCACACGAGGAGTTTGAGGATGAGGGTAGGCCATGGACCTTGGGGATCTGATGCTTGATGCTCAGCAGAGAGCTGAGGAGCTGGAGGTGTAGCCCCAGACCGGACTGTGAGCTGAAAGAAGGTTTGGAATGTGTAAGGATATAGACTAAGGAAAAGGAGAGGCATCAAGGAGACAGGGGGACCCATGAGTGGGGTGAGATCCAGGAGAGGTTGGGTCCTGGGGGGGAAGTAGGGGTGGGGGGTTGCTGAGTGCACAAGAGAGGACAGAAGGGCCCACCTTGGGGTCATGGAGCCCATGTGGTGTCTCTGACTGGCCTTGTACAGAGGTGGGGCAAGACTGGGGAGGGCTTAGGGGAGCACAGGAGGGAGGAAGTGGGGGCAGTGGAGGAGGAAGACAGAGATGAGGCCACAGCTGCAGGGCATGGAGTGCATGGTTCAGGAAGGCCTTATGACCTTGAGACAGGAGGGGACTCGAGAGGGTGTTTGAGGGCAGATAAAGTAGCTGTAGGAGTGAGTCCTCTAGGTGAGCCAGCAGCCTGTGCTGAGGGACGGAAGGCCAGTGGGGGATGGAGGGCCAGTGGGGGACGATGGGGGGTGGCCGTGGGTGGGTGGGGGGCAGTTTCCCAGCTGGCAGGAGAGGCAGCATCCCAGCTGGAGGAGATCAGGAATGCAGAGGGAGCCTTCTGTTTGGTGATGCGATTTTCTCCAGCCATTTGCAGCCCCTGGGGCAGATGAGAGAGAAGTTACCGTCCCTCCTCCAGGAAGCTGTCCTGGCCTCCTGTCTGCTTGCTCTGGCCCTAGGATTTCACCTTGCCTCCCACCTCCAGGATTGGTGCCTCGTGGGTGCTCAGTAGATACTTAGGAACTGACTGCTCTGCGCTCAGACGGCAGGGGAGAGGCAGAGGCTGGAAGGAGCCTGGCCTCCCCTCCCTGTTTGGTCTTTGCTCAGTGGTACTGTCCACCAGCGGCCGAGTGCTTTGCTATGTATCCAGCTAAGCTTGTTCTGCTTCTCCTTTAGAGCAGGAGGGAGCTTTCTTTACTCCCACTTTGCAGAAAAGGATAGGTAGCCAAGACTTGGAGAAGCACTTCAGCTCTTTCCAAAGACCAATACCCTCCCCCAACACACAGAAAAGGCCTGTTACTTAGCTTGTGCATGGGGTCGTGTGTCCAATGGGGAGGGTAGGCTTTTGAAGGGGGGGGAAGGGAGATGGGCTGTGAGCATCAGGACACGCTAGTGACAGAGGGGACCATCCACACTGGGGACCATTCACAGTGTGATATCCTAGCCTCTTAGAATGAAAATGCCACTGCTGAGAGTTGGGGGAATAGTTAATCTATATCTGGTGAAACATTTTTTAAAGTTCTTTATTTGGGATACCTGGGTGGCTCAGCCGTTGAGTGTCTGCCTTTGGCTCAGTTCGTGATCCCGGGGTCCTGGGATTGAATCCCACATTGGCTCCCTGTGTGGAGGCTGTTTCTCCCTCTGCCTGTGTCTCTGCCTCTCTGTGTGTCTCTCATGAATGAATAAAATCTTTTAAAAATTATTTATTTATTATAATTTTTAAAGATTTTATTTATTTGAGAAAGAGCATGAACAGGGGAGGGGAGGAGCAAGACTCCCTGGTGAGCAGGGAGCCCAATGTGGGGCTCAATCCCAGGACCCCAGAATAATGACCCGAGCTGAATAATGACCCAACTGAGCCACCCCAAAATTTATTTATTTATTTTTAATGGAAGTATAGCTGGCATACAATATTCGTTTTAGGTGTACGATGTAGCGATTTGACATTCGTATATGTCACAAGCATAGTCACCATCTGTCACCACCCGTTGGTATTACAATATTATTGACTGTATTCCCTATGCAGTACTTCTCATACCTTATTAAAGGATGTGTCCCTTAGTCCCCTGCACCTATTTTCCCCTCCCCACCCCCCTTTGCTCTCTGGCAACTACCAATGTGTTCTCTGAACTTATAAGGCTGTTTTGGTTTTGTTTTTTAGATTCTACATGTAAGTAAGCTCATGTGGCTTTTGTCGTTTTCTATCTGACTTATTTCACTTCGCATAGCATTTTCTAGCTTCATCCACGTTGTGGCAAATGGCAAGGTTTCATTCTTCTTTATGGCTGAGTAATATTTCATTGTGTGTATCTCCCACCTCTTCTTTATCCATTCATCTATTGATGGCCTCTTTGGTTGCTTCCATATCTTAGCGATTGGAAATAACACTTTAGTGAACATAGGAGTGCATGTATCTTTTTGAATTAGTATTAGTATTAGTATTAGTATCTTTTTGAATTTTGAATTAGTGCTTTCATTTTCTTTGGGTAAATACTCAGAAGTGGAATTACTGGATCATATGGCTGGCCTGCCTTCCTTCCTTCTTTCCTTCCTTCCTTCCTTCCTTCCTTCCTTCCTTCCTTCCTCTTTCTTTCTCTCTTTCATCTCTACACTCAATGTGGGGCTTGAACTCACAACCCTGAGATGAAGAGCCAAATGCTCCACTCACTGAGCCAGCCAGGTGCCCCTGGTATTTCTATTTTTAACTTTTTGAGGACCCGCCATATTGTTTTCCACAGGGGCAGCACCGATGTACATCCCCACCAGCAGTGCACAAAGTTCCCTTTTCTCCACATTCTATTTCTTGTCTTTTTTATTTTAGCCACTCTGACAGGTGTGAGTGGTAGCTCATTGTGGCTTTGATTTGCATTTCCCTCATGATGAGTGCTGTCGAGTGTCTTTTCATGTGCCTGTTGGCCATCTTCTTTGAAAATTGTCTATTCAGATCCTCGCCCATTTTTTAAAGATTTTATTTATTTATTCATGAAGGACACAGAAAGCGAGAGGCAGAGACATAGGCAGAGGGAGAAGCAGGCTCCCTGCAGGGAGCCTGATGTGGGACTGGATGCCAGGACCCCAGGATCACGACCTGAGCCAAAGGCGAACGCTCAACTACTAAGCCACCCAGGTGTGCCCCCTCCACCCCGCCCAGTTTTTTTTTTTTCCGCCCAGTTTTTAATTGGTTTGTTTCGGTGGTATTGAGTTGTATGAATTTGGTGAAAGCATTACTTTTTTAAAATTTTTATTCTTGTAGAAGAGCTAACTCTTCTTTTTAAAAAGATTTTTAGGGCAGCCCAGGTGGCTCAGCAGTTTGGTGCCGCCTTCAGCCCAGGGTGTGATGGAGACCCGGGATCGAGTCCCATGTCGGGCTTCCTGCATGGAGCCTGCTTCTCCCTCTGCCTGTGTCTCTGCCTCTCTCTCTCTGTGTCTCTCATGAATAAATCTTTTTTTTTTTTTATGAATAAATCTTTAAAAAAAATAAAAATAAAAAGATTTTTAAAAATTCATTTGAGAAAGAGTGAGTGAGTGCACAAGTGGGGAGGAAGGGCAGAAGGAGGAGAAGCAGACTCCCCACTGAGCAGGGAGCCTGATGTGGGGCTGGATTCCAGGACCCTGAAACCATGACCTGAGCTGAAGGCAGACATTTAACCAACTGAGCCACCCAGGTGCCCCATTTATTTTTATTTTTAAAATATTTTATTTATTTATTTGAGAGAGAGCATAGAGGGAGAGGGAAAAGCAGACTCCCCACTCAGCAGGAAGCCTGACTTGGGGCTTCATCCCAGGACCCCAAAATCATGATCTAAGCCAAAAGCAGATGCTTAACTGACTGAGCCACCCAGGTGCCCCCGTGAAAGCATTTTTAATCAGCTTCAGGTGCCCCTGGGATGACGTGAGTTCTTAACAGACTTGGTGGCTCCACGATGGCCCCATCTCCTCACAGTGTCTCTCCCCCTGTGCCTGCCTTCTGTCCCACACCCTGAATTTCACTCACCCAGGACCTCTAACATACTGTTCATGTGGTGAAACGCCTTTGCCTACGCTGCCTACCTCCCATTTCTCTCTTAAGCTCCTGGATGGGCGTTCCTGCTCCCTCCTCTCCCACCCCCTGAACGTCCTCGGAGCTTGGATGGCTGGCTTGGTTGTGGAACACCTGCTCAGGCAGTGTCTCCTGTGGTGGATTGTAGGTTCCCAAGGGCTCCTACGTCCTTGTACCATATGCAGGACTTGTACATTGTGGGCGTGTGTGGGAAAGAGTGGGAAGTGGCTGCCAGAAAGTGTAGTTCTGGCTCAAGCCACAGTTGAAGCAGATTTGGGGGGCGCTAGCAGCCTTTTATGATCATCCCAGCCATAATACTGAGCTGGACCATGAGCTGGGCCCTTTCCCTGCTCCTCATACATCCTTGAGGGACAGAGGCTTTGGATGGTTGACTTCTGCAGGGCAAAAGGCATGTGTGGACAACCCTCCTGCCTCTTGAACACCTGCTCTTTGAGGTCTTTTCCATAGAAGGCTCCAGGAGGCAAGCCCTGCCTCTCCTCTCACCTTCCCTAATTGCCCCCCCCACCTCTGCACATTTTCTGGTGCTTTTTGAGTTCCTTGAGTGTGACCTTTGCTGTTTGTTGCCCACCCCCCAATTAGTGGTCAGTGAGGGCCGCTCCATCTGGGGAGCATGTAGTCCAGGGGAGCAAGGCCTGGCTGGGAGCCTGGGCGCCTGGGCGCCTGGTGGCCTCGGGCCGGCAGAGGGAGCCCACGAGCCAGGAACCTGGACCACTGTGCTCCTGGGAAGCCCTGAGAGGGGGTTCCGCGCTCCTCCTGGGCCTGGTTCCACCCAAAGGGAAAACCAGGCCCAGGGAGCAGAGCCAGAGCAGGGAAACCAGGCTGGGTGGACCCAGAGCCTGTGAACAGAAGGGGGCCTGGCTCCCCACTCACCAGCTGTGTGACCAGGTGTGGCTTCCTAGGGATCTCCATTTCCTCATCTGTAGGATGGGGACAATCCTAGGGGCTTGCTCCCTTGGTGCACACTGGAAGAAGCCAGTGGACATCGTCTGTGGGGAGCTCTCTGCCCTGCTGGGGGTGGAGGTGCTGTGAACAGGGATCTAGTTGGTTCCTTGGCTCTTTGAGGATGTTTGCCTTGTACCCTGTGTCCTGCTGCCTACAAATAACCATGGTGATAATATACCCTATTGAGGATGTAACTGAGAATATAGTTCGTCCAGTGCCACCAACCTGCTCTCCTTACGTGCATCCAATATGCTTGAAATTATTCTGCAAGGGGCCTCCTAATTAATCCCCATTCTATACATGAAGAAATCAGGGAGCCAGAGGTGTGGACACAGCCGGAATGTGGCAGAGTGGGATTCTGAACTCAGGTCTGCGGTAGCTGGGAGAGGCCCTCTCTCTCCCTGGGCCTCAGGTCCCCTCCAGAACAAAAAGGGCAGGGCAGGATGGACAGGATGGTCTAGGGACCTCCTGGTTCTCACCTCCTCGTGTGCCTGCGGGAAGGGTGGATGAATAGGGCTGGTTTGCATCCTTGGATGAGGTGAGCATTGTGGTGAGGAGGGGAGAGGTACAGAGGGTGGGGGAAGCCCCTGGACCGCTCTTCTCTCTGCCTGCCTTGACGCTCCTACCTGCCTGCCCCATCCTGCCCCTGTAGCCTTTCTGAAGGGCCTGACTGACAAGCAACGGGAGGAACATTACTTCTGCAGGGACTTCATCAGGCTGAAGAAGATCCTGACGTGGAAGGAGATGGCGAAAGGTAAGCCCCGCACCAGGCAGGTGCAGCCGGCGATGTGGTGGGTGGCCTCTTCAAACCCGGGCCCGTGTCTTGGTGGCATTGTACCGGCTGTGCCGAGAATGGCAGCAGCATTCACTGGGTGCTTGCTGGGGGGAGGGGGGCTTTAATTATAAACATGGTCTGAAAAGGGTTCAGTTTTTATCACCATTGTACTATGGGGAAACTGAGCTCCGGAGTCACGACCACACAGTTGCCGGGAGCTGGGATTTGAAGCCGTGGTCCAGTGGCCTGCAGTGGGGCAGTCAGTGAATGTCCAGGCCCTGCGAACGGCAGGCCTGGCAACCCATCACGCAGGGCAAGTCACTCAACCTGCCTAGGCCTCAGTTTCCACATCTGTAAAATGGGAATGGATGACATTAATGCTGTACCTGTGTTTAACCTTGAGAAGATTCAAGGCGACCATGTGTATGCTTCGCACGAGAGGTGCTTGATCATTGTGGATGGCCGGTACAGCTCATCAGTCACCTGCCTCTGGAGGTGGTGGGGGGTTGCTGGAGGCACTGGTGGGTCACCTGAGTGAGGGCCTCTGTCTGACCTCGGCCCCTCGGCCTCTGCTTATCCAGGGGCGACTGCAAAGGTGGAGGAGCCAAAGTACAAGAAGGATAAGCAGCTCAACGAGAAGATCTCCCTGTTTCGAGGCGACATCACTAAGCTGGAGGTGGACGCCATTGTCAATGCTGGTGAGTGGGGGCTTCTGGCTGGCCCGAGCCAGGGACCTGGGTGGCCGCCTCGTCCCCTTTGCTCCAGTCTGCTGTGGCAGGCATGGGTGGACACCACCTGGCTCCAGTGAGACTCGGGTGGCTGGATGAGGATGGCTTGCTGGCGCCACGGAAACCCAGTGTGTCGGCGGCCCGGACTCCTTTCCCTTGAAACCCTGACCTGCTGTGTCGGGGGCACCTTGGCCGAGCTGCCTTGCAGCTCTGAGAACCATTAGCAGCCGGGAAGGGAGAGGGCTTGGCTGGAATTGCGCCGGGCTGCCCTGCCAGGAAGGCGGAGGCCAGAACAGGGTGGTCTGACCTCAGGGGCTGCAGACGCCCGACCATGGCTTTCCTACCTGCCGAGCCCCCTTCCTACCTGCAGCAGGTGATGGAAGCTTGTCAGGGGAAAGGTGGGGGCAGAGGCCCTTGTGCTGCGTGCTCAGCTTCCTGCTGTGGCTCTAGCTGGCTTGGCAGGTTATTGTGATGAGTGGAGGAGCCTCCTGGTTCTCTCCCCTCCTGGGGGTAGAGGGCAGGAGGGTGGTTGGTGTCCTCCTGGGCTATGGTTGTCTGGCGGAGGTGAGGAGGGGGGTGTCAAGGGCCACTCAAGTCTGCCTGGGACACTCAAGTCTACCTGGTGGTCTCAGGTGGTTCATGGGACAAGAACCCATGGTGGGGCAGAATCCCAGCCTGGATTCGCCTGTTTACCAAGCTTCACTGGGAGGAGCTTCCTTACAGAAAGGTTTGGACACACAGGCAGAGCCTCTTTTCCTGGGTCCTAGGAAACCTCAATGCACTGCCATTTCCTCACCACAGCGGTCTCAGGCACCCGCCCCACCCTGGAACATCTCAGATCTCCTCCACCTTGCCCTTGGGCTTGCGGCCATCATGTCTGACCCCACTTTCTGGCCAGGGAGTGGTGTCCCTGAGTGGCCCTGGGATGTGGCTGCTGATACTCTTATTGATAAAGGGCTGGACTCTTGGGACCTGGGAAGACGTAGCCACTCGGCTTGCCCCAGGCCTGCTTGTTGGGGTTTGGGTTGCGTTTCTGGCCGTGGCATTGCTCTACGTGTCTCTCTGCCTGTTTTTGTAGTCACACAGGAGTCCCTGTTCCCCTACATTGTCTGTCTCAGTGCACAGGTGACCAGTGACACAAAGGCAGGAGTTCCAACTGAGGGCAGAGGGAGCTTGGTCCCCTTTGGGTTTCTGCTGGTGTGTCTGCTGTGTTTCTCTCGGGGCCACTAGGACAGGGGGTGCCAGCAGACCTGTGAGTCCATCTGGGGAGATATGGGGTTAAGACAAGTCATGCTGGGTTGGCAGATGTCATGGTGGCCTGGAATAGAAGAGCCTTCTTGCTGCCTGAGCCCAGGAGGGGCTGGTCTGGGTGGAAGGACTAAGCCTTGGAACCATGGCTGAGGGTTCTGTCCTGCATGTCTGTGGGGCTGCTCTGCTGCGTGCCTGTGGCCTGTGGTCAGTCATGGGCAACGGTATGAGAGGATCCCTGGCATACTTTCCTTGATGAGCTACAAAGTGGCCCGAGGGAAAAGTGGGGCATCTTATCAGCTCCTTCCCAGCTGGATTGGTAGCTGACAGGCGAGGAGGGAGGTGCGGAGACTAAGGTAGGGTGTTGGTGGGATGCAGCAGGAGCAGGGCGGGGGCTCAGGAGGCTGTGTGTGGGGCTGTGGGTGTGATCCATGGCTTTTCTGAAGTGTCTCCGCACCTGGCCAGATTCCTGAGTACAGCGGCTGTCAGCCCCTCTCACTCTCAGAAGAGCACTTTGGTCCTGGCTGTGTTCAACGGCATGAGGTTGGGGGTGGGAGCTTGCTGCATCTCTTTGGGGACTCCTGTTCTGCATGTACGTGCCCTGGCTCCTGTCTCATCTTCCACCTGGTGGGGGTGATAGAAAACCCACCTGCTGGGTTGTTGGGGGCATTAGGGACCTAAGCTCATGAACAGTGATGCTCACGCAGCACCTGGCATGAACCAAGTCCTCATCACCTGCCTCTGTTGTGGATGCTAGAACTGATGTCACTGTCATCTCTCTGGGTATCAACCCTGTCCCAGGAATGCCAAGGGATGCTGGGTGCCTCCTGCAGAGGAGCAGCTTTCAGCTCTCCCTGCTTGCCTCAGTTTACCCAAACCCTCTTGGTGGGTTTTCCTGGGATATCTCCTTTTTCTAGAGTCTCACAGCAGGGAGGACTGAGAACCTGTGTGGAAGCCTAGGGAATGGCTGAGGGAGGGCCCGGACATGGGGGTCCTACACAGAGCTGGCTTCCCCTCTAGGGCCTCCCTCCCTGCGTTTTCCTGTTACCAGTGTTCTGGTGGCATTGCCACCGGTCAGACCTCAGGGGTCCTTGGTGGCCTTGGCCTGGAGCCCCACAGCCCGGATCCTTGGGCCTCCTCCCTGGGGACCCCCACCCACAACAGCCTTGGCTCAGCACCTGCCGGCTGCCCACCAGGGGGCAGCAGAGTTTGCTGTTTCCAAGCCTGGTGACGCCTGTTTATTAGCAGAATAAAAGTCGAGGCAACGTGAGGCTTTTTGGGCTGCATTAGTCTGGTCTGTGCCTCGTGAAACCCATATGTGCTTAATTCATATGTAAAGTTTCAAGCAGGAAGAGAATACGTGTCCATTAAATTCTATTTGACTTGATTATAATCATTAGCCATGAATAATTGCTTCTCAGTGCTGACCGTGGAGCCACCACAATGGGGAAGAGGAGCGAGCAATTATAGCAGGGTGGGGATTTTTAAATTTTCATTTTTGAAGCTAAGGGCAGTGTTGGTCCCGTGGGGAGTGGTGTGGTAGGACTGGGCTGGGGACTTAAGGTCAACTTTAGACTTTCTGGATTTTGTTTGTGTGGGTGTCTCATTTTGTCCCTATGGCCAGATGGCGGTGGGGGCAGGGAAGGTGCCATTGCTGGCTGGGCCTTGCTCCAGCTGCAGGAACCATGGCAGGGGAGCTGGGAGGGACCTGTGAGGGAAAGGGGTTGGAATCCTTACAACTCCCACCATGCTGAAGAGCTGGGAGGTAGGGGTGTCTCCAGTCTGGCTGCAGGCTCCCTTCCCAACCCCCTCAGAGGACCCGGGGGATCCTTGGGGATGGCAGGGGCCAGGTGCCCTCCATGCCTGCCCGCCTCCTTCCCTCCCCAGCATCCCTTCCCTCCCTCCTGCCTGTGGCCTTTCTCAAGACTTTGGGCAATCAGACTGTTTGCCAACCGGGCCTCTGGCTTTTGAAGGCCAGGCCTGCTTTGATCCCACTGTGTTGGTATTTGAGATGTGATTGGAGCATGTGTGTACTGTGTGTGGTGTCTGTGATGGTAGATGTATGTGGGATGTGTGTGTGTTGTGATGGGAGGTGTGTTGGGCAGCCTGGGTGGCTCAGTGGTTTAGCGCCGCCTTTGGCCCAGAACATGATCCTGGAGTCCTGGGTTTGAGTCCTACGTTGGGCTCCCTGCATGGAGCCTGCTTCTCCCTCTGCCTGTGTCTCTGCCTCTCTCTCTGTGTGTCTCTCATGAATAAATAAATAAAATCTTTAAAAAGAAAAAAAAGGAAGTGTGTTGTATAGCATGTGGAGGGGGGCTGGCAAAGAAAAAAAAGGAAGTGTGTTGTATAGTATGTGGAGGGGGGCTGGGGCACAGAGTCCAGTGGGGGAATGCCTGGTAGGTGGGTGGCAGGGCTAGAGGTCACAGGGCCAGGATCAGACCCCCCAGGCACCTAGGTGCCATGCAGGCAGCCTTAGGCCTTCCCTGGTTCTGTGTTCACAGGCTGCTGCTGAGGCTGCTTGCTCTGGCAGTACCCAGGGAGTCTCAGGCTCCCACCATCTGGTAGCCAGCCATGGCTCCTACCCACGGGGGCATGCTGCATCCATCTTAATTAAATTGGGCTGCCATGCTGGCAAGATAAACCAGGGAGCCCCTGCAGGCCCCCATTCTGGAGCAGAAGATTCCCAGGGGCAGTGCTTGCTGCTGCAGGTTGGCCTCCGATTACCCAGGCTGTGTCTGGGAACGCTGTGCCTAGCATTTCCTCCAGAGAAAGCTCAGGTCTGGGAGTCTTTACAGGGGTGGTGTTGGGGGAGGTGCTTCAGCTGTGGAATGCCATAGAAGCATTGCCATATCATCTCATTGCCATAGAGGGGGGTGACCTTGACTGGGTCACTTTCTTGCCCTTGAAGCTCCCAGCTCACCAGGCCTGTGCCTGCAGGTCCCTAGTTTTCGGCAGACAGCTGAGTCCCGGGCAGGAAATGTCCCAGTAGAAAGAAACACCCCTATTCTTGGCGAGCCCCAGAGCCCAGCTGCCAGCTTTGGCCTTCAGGGCATAATGGGACAGAGCAGGGATGAATATGATGTTTTGTGCCGACAGAAGGAATCTTCCACTTCAAAGACGTCCCAGGTCGGCAAGTCAGGGCTGTGGGCACAGAAGCCAGGAGCTGATTGGAATCCCAGTCTTCCTGCTGGTAGCCCAGGGTCCTCTGGCTAGGAGGCTCCAAGCCTCTGTTTACTCATCTGAAAAACGGACCATCCTTGGCCCCACCCAGGGTGGGCATGAGGATGACATGAGTTCAGGCCCATCCAGTGCTGGGCCCAGGGCCTGGCACAAAACGAGCCCTGAGTAAATTGTTATCGGGAAGTCAAGAGCGAGAGCAGCTAAGTAGAATATAATGTGACAAAGCCCTGGAAGCGAGGTCTGAACAAAGTGCCATGCGACACCACAGGGACCAATTAATTCTGCCAGGAGGTGGCAGGAGGCAGCGCAGGTCAGTGAGGCCTTTGAGGGGCCTAGGCCCGCGGGCCAGGATGCGCAGAGCGGGTGGGAAGCTGTGTGTCACAGCCACAAGCTGGCCTCGCTGGGTGCTTTTCAGCTGCTTATTTATTTAAAATAAGGCATGAAGTGGCGCTCTGTTTCCTTAAGTCTTGGGTTTTTGATTTGTGAAAATCCGCCAGCTGTTAAGCGCCCCCTCCTCCTCGAGCCAGCCATGTCGTCCTTCATCCCTTCCACTGCCAGGGGCTCCAAGGAGCCCAGCCCCAGCAGGCCCTGGGCCACTGCTCAGAGTCAGTGATTTAGAGACTGCCTTGATGGACTAGCAGGCAGGAGGGGCTGGGGGACGCCGGCTGCCTTGTGGGAAGTGATCTGATGCTAAACTGTCGCCGTAAATCGCTTTATCTGTCACTTCAGATTTAAATGTGTTTGCTGAGGCTTGCCGGCTGCCTCCGATGGCAGCCACTTCTCCGCAGTGAGCAGGGAGGGCGAGTGTGGGGCAGCCTGCGGGCGGCTGGGCCCTTGCTGGGCCCAGGGCTCCTGGGGGCACACAGTGAGGACCCACCGCCCGCTCAGCGCCCACCCTGTGGCACTGGCCTCGAGGCATCCTTGAGGCAGGCAGGGCTGTGATCCCCATTTTCCGTGATCAGACCGCCAGTCTTGGCAGGTGACAGTTGGAATTTGAACTCACGCACGGCCTTTCCTTCATTCTGCAGACTATGCAGCAGGCCTGTTGTTGCACCAGGCATTGGTATAGGCCCTGGGCTACAAAAAACACACTCTATAATCCCAATGTGAGGTGAGACCCATGAATAGAAAGGGATAAGAAAGTTTGTGAGGGCTGGGAGTCCTGGCTGCAGGGGTGGGGAGTAATCTGGAAGGCTGCCTGGAGGAGGCAAAGTAGAGGCAGTGCTTGTGCTGAGAAGGGAGTGCTGTCTCTGTATCTCTCTCTCTTTCTTCAATAAATAATAAATCTTTTTTAAAAAGGCGTGTGTGTGTGTGTGTGTGTGTGTGTGTGTGTGTAGGGGTGCCTGGGTAGTATGGTTGGTTGGGGAGCCAACTCGATTTCAGCTCAGGTCATGGTCTTGGGGGGGCCCTGCGTTAGGCTTTGCACTTAGTGGGGAGTCAGCTTGAGATTCTCTCTCTTTCTCTCCCTCTGCCCCCCCTCACATGCACTCTCTAAAATAAATAAATCTCAAATTAAAAAGGGGGGTGCTGAATCAGAAGCTGGGAGGTGGCGTTCTAGGGGCAGAGAGGGAGAGCCCTGGCAGGAAAGGGTGAAGCAGGGCAGGCTGTGGAGGGGGACGCTACTTGGGGGAAGCTCTGAGGGGCTTGGAATGAGCCATGGCCAGTCCTGAGCGAGCGTCTCCCTCCAGATCTGGGCTATATGCACATCCCATGACACCTCCCCTGGCCTCTTGGTGTTACTATATTAGCCCACGGTGTCAATGGTGAAATTGAGGTTCAGAGATGTGAAGCAACTTGCTTAAGGCCACACAGCTAACTGGTAGTGCTGCTGGGAGGGGAGATTTGCCAGACCCTAGAGCTTCCAGGAAATCCTTGTATTTTTGAGGGTGAATGGAAATAACCTTGTCGTTGTTCCTTTTCTTTTCTGGTCGAAGAATAGGTATGTTGTCTTCTGCCCTGCCTGTAGGAGGGTTGGGTGTTTGGTGCAGGGGGTGGTCAGTGCAGAAAAGATGGTCCTGACATCTCAGTCTGGGTTTCTTGGCCCCATGAAGCCCCGTGATGGGCTCGAGCCCCTGTGGCCTGCCTGGTGGACCTGTTGCTCAGCCCCTGCCCTCGGCTCACCCAATGGAGCACCTGCTCTGAAGCTGGGGGCAGCTTGTTATTCAGTGCTGCCTCTGGGCCAAGGGCTGCCCCCAACGTTGCCTCACTTCTGAAGTAGATATTAGTATTTCCCCCATTTTACAGATGAAGAGATTGAGGCCCACATGGGGCCCTAATGCTGGGAAAAGGCTGAGCCAGGAATCAAACCCTCACCTTTCAGACTTGGAATTTAAGGGGGATGCTTAGAAGCTCCTCCTTCCTTAGAAGCTCCCTCTGCTTCTAGTCTGGGGGTGAGGGGCAGAGAGGATTGGAAGGCCAGCTGGGAGGCCTGGGGTCCAGTTGGCACCCTCCCCAGAACACCCGAGATGATGCTAAGGCCTAATTTCCACCACTGTAGGAGGAGGGCGGCTCGTTTCCACAAGGTCGAGAAGCGGTTACATAAATTCATAAATGATGGATCCCTCCTGAATTATTGAGATTCCCTTGAGGGCTCCCAGGGCCTGGTCCAGCAAGCTGAGCTTGGCCGTGGGCAGGACTCAGGGACCCTGGAAAGGTCCCTCTACCCCAAGGTCTTCTCCCAAATTTCCTGTGTATTAGCTGGATCCTTCCCATCCTTCCACAGGGAACACGAAGGTGGGCCATGGACCTGGACCCAGTGACCCTATGGCCTGGGTTTCAATGAAAGTTTGTTGAATAAATGATTGTTTGAATGCCTCTGAGAGCGAGTCAGACAGAAGGAGGGACTGGATGTGCCAGTGACCCCATCTGGGTCTCCTCCTCCTGTCCCAGCCAAGACCCCACTCTGCCCCTCATGGTTGGTCATAGATGCCAGGGCCCAAAGGAGGCTGATACATTTTACAGGTGAGAATAGTGGTACCCAGTGCGGGCTGCTTGTGAGGTTCCTGGCTCATTGTGAGGCTCTGGGGATACAAGGCTCCATAGGGCCTGGTACATGCCCTCAAAGTATTTCCCAGCTTGGACAGGGAGAGTGTCTGAAGCCAGAAGGGGACAGTGACCTGCTCAGGGTCACACAGCAGGAAGGTGGCAAAGCAGACCTTCCTGATTCCCAGAACTGGGCCCTTTCTCCTTGTCTTTTTTCTCCCCATCACGACAGACCCAAGGTCAGGAGGCAGCAGTTAGGCCTCTGCTGCTCACCCGCCCCCTGCCGAGCAGCTCCTCCCTGTCCTTGAGTCCGGCTGGCCTAAGCACCTGCACCTGCGCGCCTGCCTGTACGCTCTCCACCCTGAGCACTGAGCTGACGAGGCTGGAGCTTGTGGGAATGTGTGTGTTTTGAAATTAATGGAGACCATTAAATTGGCCAAGCATGAAAAGGGCTGTATCTGCAGCCCTTGGCTTGCTCTACCAGAATAATCTGCCAGCGCCTTGGCAAGGGGGTGCCCAGCCAGCTTCAGGCCTCTCCAGAGGCTGTGGCTTGCCTGCCCATGAAATGGATGGTACCCTGTGTCCCTACAAGGTGAAGGGGTCTGGATGTAGCACATGGACACCATGGACCCTTCCCAGGCACTAGGGCCCCTTCCTTCCTCTCCACACCCAGCTCTGTGCAGCCAGTGCTGTTCATAGGGGTGTTGGGTTAAATCTGTTCTCTCCAGACCCCCAGGTGGGCTCATACCTACTCCCAGACCTGACTCCTGGTTGAGGCCTGGCCTGGCCCCAGTGTGGGGTGGTCTGTAGGATGTAACATGGCCTGAAAGAGGGTCCAAAGCTTAACCCTGCCTCCTCACCCCCCACTTCCCAGACGACCCCATCTCAGGGCACTGTGGCGGGAGGTGCTGGCCTGGCTATGGGTCTCTGTTCCATAGGATGCAGGCTATGGGACCTTAAGCCAGTCACTTACCCTCTAGGCCTCAGTTTTCTTGTCTGTATAATGGGAATGAGAGTCCACTAGGACCCGCCTCCTAGGGTTGCTGTGAGTTTGGGAGGAGATAGTACAATGTCCAAGATTTATAAGAGTAAACCCTGAAGAAATGCAGCTCCTGTGTTCATTGCTGTGGCTACTCTGGGAGGGCTGCTCTGACCTGCAGGATGAGGCCTGCTGTGTGTAGTGTTTGCAGGAGCTGGGGATGGGATGGTTGAGGGTTCTTCCTTCTTGTCCTTCTTGTGGTAAACAGCCCTTTTGGGGCCTGAGGTGGCTGAGGCAGGGGCCCTTCCTGATTTGGGGTTTCTTGACTGTAGGGTACAGAGCCATCAGTGGGGAAGGGTGTGTGGTTCCATGGGAACAGCCTGTGCAGAGCCAGGAGGTGGGTCAGGCTTGGGGCTATTCTCCACCTCAAGGAAGCTGGTGACTGAGGCACCTTCCGGGTCGGAACTAACAGAGCCAAAGCCACCCGAGGGCCCCTGCAGCCTCTGGCCTTCTCTTCCTCTCCCTCCTCAGAGTCTTTGTGTGCTTCAGAAGCTCACCTTTTGGGCTTATTTATTTATTTTGCAAGTTGCTGTTTGGATGCTTCCTCAGGCCCTGCTGGTAGCTGCCTGTGTGTGGCCCCATCCCAGACTCCCTCTCCCTGCTGTCTTGAGTGATCACCCGTCGAGAGAGTGCAGCTGCCCTTGGGGAGGGAGGCCAGGCTGGGGCCGGAGGGCCCCTAGGTGTGTGGCATGGGCAGCCCCTCGAGGCCAGGACTGTGGCTGCTTACAAAATGGACCAGGGTAAAATCCATGGACCGCTTCTCCCAGCCTTGGTTCCCACGGTATGCCCTGTGGGAGGAGGGAGGAAACCGGATGAGTGCCTGGCATGCTGTAGGGGCTGGGTGGGATACTTCACTTCACTACTAGACTGGAGCAAGTGTCCCCTGGCCCCACGTCTCCATCCCTGGACAGGACCCACCTGTGGTGGGGGTGGCCCCAGGATGCCAGCCCATTAGCTCTCTGATCGCTGAGGTCCCCCAGTAGGTGGAGGCAAGCTGCCCGGCATGGGGACTCGGGCAGGGACCCTGCTCCCTGCACCCCCCCAGGGCTGGGGGGATGACACAGCTATTTCTGTTCTCGTGGGGTGTCAGGAGACAGAAGCCAGTGAGAACTCGGGTCCAGGAAAGGACTCGGGTCCAGGAGAAGACGGGTCCTGGGGTGTGGAGCCAGGTCTGACGGTGCTTCCGGGGGGGGGGGAGGGTGGTGGCCAGTGCTGGGTGTGACTGGCCCCCCTCCGCCAGGGCACCCAGCTGGCATCGCCCGCTCTGCTTCATTAAAATCCCATCAGCTGCACCCCGCTCCCAACAGCAACAAGTGGTCCTTATACCCACTCTCTTCCTCTCCATCGCTGCTTCCTCCCCCTCTTCGGACATTGTAATTGCCATAAAAATAGGCTACTCCAATAGCTGTGGAGTAGCATGTGGGAAGAGAGAGGCCCGGCTGTCAGCCATTCCCCTGCCAGCAGGGCTCGCGTCTGTTTTATTATTGCCGCCTGGCTGTATTTCACGTACGGTTTAAACATCATCAAACACTACATCCCTTTTGAAAAGCAAGAGCTACCTTGCTGAGGATGTTGAGGAGAAACAGGAACATTAAAATCTACGAAGCAAATGGCCCAGAATTGACATTTGCGAGGGAGCTTTGCAGCTTTGACTGTCAAAGGAGCTAAATCCTGTCTGGCAGCCTCGGGGAACTTTCCTGGTGAGGGTCACAGGAAGGTGGGGTGGGCTGTGGCTGAAGCCTTGGGGCTTGGCAGAAAAGGACCCTGGTGTCGTGGGCGGAGTCAGGGGGTGATGGAGTTCTGTGAGATACCTGACTGTCTTTCATGCCTTCCAGGCCTTGACCTTGACTCAGCCTCTTCTTCCTGCTAACAAGGCAGGCAAAAGCCCCCACTCCCCCCCAGGTGCACAGAGCAGAGTGCTGGGCTCCGGGGCTCTGGGGCTGGCCTTCCTCCAGGAATAGGAATGGGGATGTGCCAGGGGATTTACTGGACAGGGCTGCCATGGCCACTTATGAGCTCTTGTGACCTTGACCAGGATACACCTGCCTTCTGAGCTGCAGTGTCCTCATCTGTAAACCCAGGAGAGTCACGTCCCTACCGAAGGTGATGGAGAGGATAGAGCAGGCCCATGCAAATGCGACAAGTCTTTGGAACTCAATAAATGGCTGTTATCACCAAGGAAGTGGGCGTTTGAGCTGGGATTGATTTTTAAAAAATGTTTAACTCAAAAAAATAAAAATAAAAAAAAATAAAAATAAAAATAAAAAAATAAAAAATGTTTAACTCACCTATTTCTACTGAAAAATAGGTACAATAAAATTAGGGAACCGTTAAAACAGGGATAAACAGAAGGGACTTGGGAGGCCACTGAGCCCTGGGCTTTTGGCCATACCTGGAAGCCTTTGGCCTGGACGCCCTGGGCATGTGCTTTCTACCCTGCTGGCCAGAGGCAGGTTGGGGTGCCTGGTTGGGGTCCCTTGGCCCCTGCCCCTCAATGTTGGTGCCTGGTCTACTGAGACACCACAATTCTGCCTACCCTTCTGTTGTATGCTCTTGGGGGCTGTTTGGGGCAGCTTGGCTCCTGGCACCTACCCTGGCCCTGCCCAGATGACACCTCAAACCTAGGCTGAACAAATCTATTGCTACTGAATGTGAAATGTGGCTTTGAGCTTCCTGACAGCCAGAGCAAGATGGGGAATAAGATTTCAGTTTCTAGAACCTCACAGTTGGAAATCAGTTTGTACTTTAGCTTAATGCCTCTTCCTACTCTTCCTTTCTCTTCATTCTCCCTCCCTATCACCCTTACCAGTGGTTCTTTATTTCCCCACGGACACTGCATACCCTGCTATAGATCTCCCCCAGCCTTGCTGTTCAAGTGTCTCTCTCTTTTTTTTAAAAAAAAACTTTTATTTATTTACGATAGTCACACACACACACACATACACACACACACACACAGAGAGAGAGAGAGAGAGAGAGAGAGAGAGAGAGAGAGGCAGAGAGAGGAGCAGGCTCCATGCATCGAGAGCCCGACATGGGACTCGATCCCAGGTCTCCAGGATCGCGCCCTGAGCCAAAGGCAGGGGCTTAACCGCTGCGGCACCCAGGGATCCCTGTTCAAGTCTCTCTGATGCAGCTTTGCTTCTGACTTGGGAGGCCCCTCTGCCCTCTTATTTGTTGCTGTCCATTCCCGGCTGGCCTCTGGGCCTCTTGCCTAGCCCAGGCCCACTGGGTCTACCTCTGCGATTTCTCTCAGATGAGCCAGTGACTAATAAGCGTTGCCCCCAGGGGGCCAGAAAAGAATCTTTCCCTCCTTAATATCAGAGTTTAAAAATGTGTCACCATTGATTTGAAGAAAAGACTTGTTCCCGCTGAGAAAAGCGGCCAGAGATTCTCGCCTCCAGAATCACACGGGCAGCTGCATAAATTCCAGAGCCACCAAGCGCTCTCCATGCAAATGCTGCCTCTCAGCCCCACAGCCAGCTTCACAGCTCCTCTGAGGCTGCCTGCATGCTCCCATGGGCTGGTGCCCCACTTCCCCATCCCTCTGGTGCCCCGCAGAAACCCTGCGGCCCCTTTGCAGGGGTTGTCCCTGGTTAGAAGATCCTTGCTTCTACCCACATCCTTGTGGTTAAGCTGGAGGCTGAGCTAATTCCATGTCATGATATGTTTTTGATCCTGGAGGAGAAAGAGGATGAGTGGCTTCTGAGAGGGGGCCCCCACAGGCCCTGGGCGAGGAATCCCTCGTTTCCCCCTGTCTGTGGATCTGTGGGTCACACAGCAGATCTTCCCTGAAGGTAGATCTTTAATGCTTGAATGCTCTGTCTCCCAAACTTGCTTCATCCTTGCCTGGAACGACTGCTGGGGTCATTTGGTCCTTCCTGGTGCCTCCAGGTGGGCCCTCTCTTTGGTGTCTGCCTCTGTGCTTTGCCCTCATCCCTGGCCCAGCCTCCTGCACCGCCCCCCAGCATCAGGCAGTGGTCTCACCCTCATCCAGCAACTCTCTGAGCCCAGGATGATCCTCATAATGGTGAGCTGGGGGTGGTGGCTTTGGTATGCCCTCTTTCCAGGTGTTCAACTTGCAGTGCAGGGCTGTTGAGCGACTTGTCCCCAGGCTCTTCAGGAAGCTCAAACCAGGGCTCACTTTGTATCCTGGTACTTTCCACTATGTCACATCACCCTGGCATGAATGAATGAGTAAGTGAATGAATGAAAGGGAGTGGGCACGTGGTAGGCAATTAGAATTCTGGGTGTCATTCCAGTTGGTGGGCATGTTGGTTGGTGGGCAAACACCAACATGGAGAGTGTTTGGAGAGCTTTGGAGGTGGAGAACTGAGCTTTCCAGGTCCCCATAGGGACCTCATCCCCCTTGTTATCCAGGGGTCACGGTGGCTGCCTTTATGGCGGTATTGTTTGCCCTCCTGAAGGGCACACCCACGCGTGGTACAGAGCAGGATGATGGGGCTTGACTGCTCAGGATGTATACCAGGCCACCCTTAGTGTGGGCCTTCGCTCCCGTTCTGACTACAGTGGGGTGACCTTAGCCAGCTCCAGACAGTGACCTGCAATCTGCAGTCTGGCTCTTCTGCTAGGTGCTTGGTGGAGAACAAGCAAGGGGGTGGTGTGGGGTGCCACTGAGTCTTCCCAGACTCCATGGCTGAGGTATCAGAGAAGAGGTAAGCTGTCAGGTTGCAGCCTCCCTGGCTGCCATGGGCCCTTTGGAACATGTGCAGAAGGGCCATTTACCACCTGGTTCGAGAAAGTGTGTGAGCTGGTCTTGTGCTGTGCTGGCCCCAGCTGTAGAAAGGGCCCCAGGAGGGCTCCTGGCAGCCCATTACTCCAGGAAAGGAGGGGCCTTATTTTTCCAGGCTCCCTAAATGTTATTGCCTTTATAGGCTTTGGAAATCAGTTTTATAGGCTGCGTTGTTTGTCTGCTGAGACATGGAAAGCATCGGAGACAAAAGAAGCCATGGGGGGACGCCTGGGTGGCTCAGCAGTTGAGCATCTGCCTTCGGCCCAGGGAGTGATCCTGGAGTCCCGGGATCGAGTCCCACATCAGGCTCCCTGCATGGAGCCTGCTTCTCCCTCTGCCTGTGTCTCTGCCTCTCTTTCTGTGTCTCTCATGAATAAATAAATAAAATCTTTTCTAAAATAAAAAAAAAAAAAAAAAGAAGCCATGAGGTTGCAGGTCAGGTGGCAGAGGGTGAGGGGGCAGGGCTCAGATGTGTCCTCTCAGGCCCAGGTCACTCTTTAGGAACTGTCATAGCTGGAAGGGGTTCAGGGATGGTGTGTGCCAGACAGTACCCTGGAATTCTGGTGGGAGGGTCAGCCTGAGACTTTGGGAACCTGCCTCTTTCGTTGGATGGCCCCCAGTGAACTGGCCTGGAATGGCAAAAGTCCCCCCTTCCTCCTAGATGCCTGGCTACACCTGCTGGCTCCCCTTGGACGTCATTAGGAGCACCCTGCCAGCCACTGACAGTGTATTCTTCTCAGTGTAAGTGAAATATAAGCCCTTTGGGTTTTGCCAGCTGAGATGCAGGCCTGGTAGGGACTCCCACCTGTAGAAGGTGCTTCATCTTCTGACAAAGTTGACCATTTGGGAGCTGGATGAGTGTATGAGTGTACAGAGAATCAGTGGGAGCATCCAGAAACCCATGCAAATCTTCCCTGTCCTGGGGCCAAGGACCCAGGAGGGAGGCTCTGGGAGTCTTCCCCAGGAGAAGGGTACTTCTCTACTTCTCAATATGTGAAGAGCTCCTACAAATCACTAAGAAAAATGGGCAAAATATGTGGACAAGCAATTCCCGGTAGGAGAAAAACAAATGGCCGGTAAACAAGCGAAAAGATGCAGAACTTCGCTAGTAATCAGGAAAAGGCTAATTGAAATGAGACACATCATTCTTCACTGCCGGGGAGTGCAGTGCTGGGGAGTGCAGAGGCTGCAAGTATTGATACTTGCACTTGTGGTGCAGCGGTGGCAGGGGGCCAGCCCTCCCTCAGGCTCACCCCTGGTGGCTTGCACCAACCCAGCACATAGTAGGAGCTTGGAAATACTTGCTTTAAGCCAGAAAACACATAGAACTCTCTGCTCCCATTAAGTCTCAGTGGGGTCACTGCCACTGCCCTTGTGTCACTGGCTCACCCTGCTTGCCACTGGAGATGTTCCTGGGGGGATTGGCTCCCCCCCTTACCCTCACCCTCCAACTCCCTCATCCTGGGTCTTTCTGGGCCTGGCCCCTCGTGGGATGATGCCACTTTCTGCTGCTCAGCAGAGCCTCTGGTTTCAGCACTCCCTGCACCTGGAGCTCGGCTGGTGCCAGGCACCACACGGTGAGGGGTATGCATAGAGACTGGATGGAAGTGGGGACCCCCAGAGTGGGCAGCCTTGGCTATTATCATGGCTTCTTCCAACATCCTTGGGATCCTAAATTTGGGTTAGCTCTTGTCCTAGTAGTGACCTTGGCTCTCTGGGCATCCTAGCTGATATACCTACATCATCTGGCCCTGGAACCTCTCTTGCCTTTTCTGATTTTCTCTCCTACCCTCTCCATTCCAGCCCAGATCCATGATTTAGGGTCTCATAGCTGCATGTATGTGCTCTCATACCTCTTGGCCTTTGCACAGGCTCTTCCCCCTGCCCCTTTCTCCCACTGGGCTGACACTGGTCATACTCCCAGTCCCAGCTTAGATGTCACCTCCTCCAGGGCTTTCCTGGGTTAGACCTCCCTTCCATCTGCTCCATAGATGGTGGTTCATTTAGCTTTGTGTTCGTTCATTCAGCAGGTGTGAGATGCTGGGGCTGCAAGGGAGATGTGGCTTAGATGGCTGAGATGCCCCAGGGAGCTGGGATACCTGTGGTGACCTGACTCTGGGGCAGACCTGTCCAGAGGGTCAGGGAGGGGAACCAACAGGAGCACCCTAGACTAGAATCGGGGTGGCTCAGCTTGCTGCACTAGGAGCAGGGAGGCCGAACAAAGCTGGGGGTGGCCCAGATGCCCTTTCTCAGCCTGCCCCTTGAGGGTGGCTCTTATCTGAAGAGCACAGTGTAGCCGGACCACAGCAGAGCTGCCTTTGATGCAGAGCTCAAGGGGGAAAGCATGAGTTGTACTTCAAACAGCGTTGGTCTGGGGAATCTGGGTCTCTGAGTCCTTGAATCATCCTCGCACCCACCCACCCACCCCTTGTGCACCTCCTTGGGCAAAGCCAGCCAGCAGGAGAACCTGGGCCTAGGAGAGACACCAGCCTGGAGCTCCCAGGATCCTTCCCTTCCTCCTGCTCCTGAGGCCCAGACTCCTACCAGGCTTCTTGTTCTGGTCTCCAGACTGAGGCGGGTACACCCCTCCTTCCTTCATTCAGAGAATATGGGTGATGAAGACCCAGTCCCTGCCTCTAAAAGGGGCTCAGTGTATAGTGGGGGCAACAGGGATACAACACAGGCTGTAAGTACCTTGATGGGGAATCCAAAGGGCTGTGGGCTGGTCAGGGAAGTCTTCCTGGAAGAGGCCTGCATGGGGAGGCCTACTTCCCTGCAGCATTTTCTGGTGGGGTAGGGGCTCACCTGTGCCTTTTTTTTTTTCCTTCCGAAGATTTTATTTATTTATTCATGATAGACATAGAGAGAGAGAGGCAGAGACACAGGCAGAGAGAGAAACAGGCTCCATAAAGGGAGCCCGATGTGGGACTCAACCCCGGGACTCCAGGATCGTGCCCTGGGCCAAGGGCAGGCACTAAACTGCTGAGCCACCCAGGGATCCCCACCTGTGCCTTTTCTTCCGGGCTCACAGACCTCCATTCAGGCCTCCTCAAGGGGCCTTGTGGGCCAGGATTTGGGGCAGTGGGACAAACCTGGACAGACCTGGTTCCAACTGTAACCTCTGCCACCATGGCCTCAGGCAAGCTCCTTAGATCTAGGCCTCAGTTTACTTGCATGAAAATAGGAGTAAGTGAGGATGGAACATGGTGACATATGTCTGGTGCCTGGCACTGTCCAGATGTGCTGCCTTACCCCTCACAGATGGGCGCCCCTTTAGGAAATCCCCCTTAATTATGAAGTTCCATATCTGGGCGGCCACCCGGGAAGGAAGCACATTCATTAGGAAACCCAGGCATACAGCCCGGCCATGCCAAGCAGCTTTCTGAGCCAGCTCCCGAGGACCAGGACCTCGCTGAGAGTGCATCTCCCGCACCTTCCTGGTGACAGGTTCCATCTGCCAGCCCCTGAGGAGTCGCTGGTTGGTGAGGGCCTGCTCAGGGACCTGCCGTCCCTGATGATGGGCTCTCCCGCAAGCCTTTCACCCCAGGCTTGTAATCTCAGCTTTAAGGAGGATTCTAGTCCCTTTCTCCCACCCCACCACAACTAATCCGTTTGCCAGGGCCCCGTTCCAAGAGAAAGCTAATTAAAGAATTTTTGCTCTTGGCTCAGCCTGGACTTTGAAGATTCCCCTTGGTCTTCCTGAGTATCTGAAAACAGGTGGAGAAGAGGGGTGTCAGAAAGGGCATCGGATAAGCCCCCAGTAGTCTCTGTAATAGGCTTAATCCCCCCAAAGCCAGCAGGCATCAAATAGTCCTTCACCCCCCACTGCAGAGAGGGGACTCGGAGGAGGAGGACTGGGGCCCCTTGGTGACCTTGTGAGCCCCAGACTACAGAGGGCTCCCTGTCCTAGCTTCCCATGAATGCCAGGCTGTGTATTCCCCGAAGTTTTGGGGGGCCAGGAGAGGGGAAAGGCAGGACATGAACCCCTCGCTGCATGTGCTCCAGGGCAGTGAAGGGCACAAGTCCCAACCCAAGGCTGTGGCAGCAGCTTTCATGTAGCTCAGTAGCACAGGCTCCCTCCTTCCTGCCCCTTCCTTCTGGTGCCCTGCCTGCCCATGTCTTTCCTCTCAAGAGCTTGTTTGCCTCTCAGAGATTTTAATCAACCAACCACAAATATTTATTCAATACTTACCAGTAGAACGAGAGCTCCACAAGGCAGGGACCTTTGGGGTCCCACTCATTGCAGTGTCCTCCATTTGGGCAGGGCCTGGCGCATAGTAGGTGCTCAATAAACACTTGATCGTGGGGTTGGCCATCAGGTCCTGAGACAGAAGTAGTTTCTGCTCTCACAGAGCTTATACCATTGCTGCCTTTGCAAGATGCCTGCGGGGTCTTTAGGGGATCACTGGGCTCCCCAAATGGGGTGTGGGATCTTAGAGCCTGTCTCCCTGAGCCTGTCACTCTGAGCTTTGGTCAGGCCTGGTATAACCCTGGGGAGAGTTGGGGCTGTCTGCTACCACCCCGGCTGGCTTCTACTCCCCCATTTCCCTCTGCAGGGCCGGGGGGCAGGGAGCATTTAGACCCGCAATTCCCTATGTAGGGACCTCTGGGGGCACTTGCTTGCATCACAGAAAAAAAAAATGACAAAAACCTGCCAGTGAATTCTGGGTGGCAGTAAATTACTTAACACCTGAAACAGGTTGAAATGTGGCCACTGTGGCTTTTAATAAGCCCATCTCTGATGCAGCCGCTTCCGCGAGGAGCCGTCCAGGTCTCTTCTTGGAGGCATAATTTCATCGCGGTCCAGGTTTGGCAGCAGTGCAAATAAGATTTCACTTCCCCTGTAAATCTCTGAGGGGGAGCGCCAGGATTTCATTTGTGCTGTCAGTTAGTGGCTTGAGAGAGCCTATTTACTCTGCCGTGGGAGGAGAGGGTCCTTCGGAGGTGCCAGGTGCCGGGTGGTGTGGCGGGCCCGTGGGGAGGCAGGTGCTGAAGCGGGCCTGGGGCATGGTGGTGAGGAGCGAAAGGCAGCCAGCGTCAGGGCCGGCCTGGGAGCATACTTTGTTTTGGACGCCCAGAAATAGGTGAGCAAGCTGCACCCAGATCTACTGATGGAGTGTTTTGGGGTTGACTGGGTGTCCTCTGCTCCATCTGTGGAACCTCCTAAGGGTACTAAGAACTGGCCAAAGAGCTTAGGTGTGAGGGGTGCAGTTTGGGGTTTGAATTCCTTCCTGGGTTTGATTGCTTCTCTTTTAGGATGCTTGGTGAGGCCAGGGACACCCTGACCCCCACTGCCCAGGAAGTGGTGGCACAGGAAGAGGGAAGTTTCTGGAGCCTGGTGGTGGCCAGGTAAAGGCAGGGTCCAGGTCCAGGTCCAGGGGTCGTGGCTACTCTTTCTTTGTCCCATTTGAACTAGAACTTTTAGTCCTGGATCTGACCAAACAGGTGGAGTTGGATGTATAAAGCCAGGGCCCTGGGGTTATCCCTTGGCCACAGGGCAGCCATTTGGGGTCTTACCCCCTACCTGCCTGTAACCCCAGTGTCTGTGAATCCTGAGATGTCTTTGGGGAGAAGAGGTCCAGAAGCTGCTTGGCTGCAGGGCAAGGCAGGTGCTGAAGCAGATGGGGCAAGGGGGTCAGTCCCCATCTCCCAGTGTCCATTTGGAGATATGGTAAGAGACAGGGGCTCCTCAGGGTCAGTGGGTCCCCTCTACCATCCAGAACTCATGCCAGCTTTGCTTGCTCTTCTGTGAGGACGGGGCTCACTGCCTCTCAGACCACTTACTCCTCGTCAGAAAGGGTTAGTTATGTCTGGAAGATCTTTTTTCTATAGACCCGAAGTACAGATCCTGGAGCCTCCCCGACAGGTCCTGATGGGTCCCTCCTATGACACAACCTCATCTGGGTTTCCAGCCCCTGAGGGCATTTATTAAAGCCTGAGGTGCCCCAGCCCCTTGCCCTGTCCTCTTGAAGCTGAAAGCTTGGATCAGCTAGACATTGCCCCTAGTGGGTTTCAAAGAGCAGCTGCAGACTTTGGCTGTCTGTGGTTCGAGGGGTCTGTGGAACAGGCCCTCCCAGCCCCATTTGGATGCTTCTCCTCTGTGTTGCTGAGATACCTGAGCCTCCTTGCAAGAAATGCCAGCGAGCTCAGTGCTGGTGGGCCAGGGATGCTGAGTAAACCCCAGGGGCGGGCATGCCAGTGTTGGGGGGCCTGCACTCCCTGGACAAGCGGAGGGGACCCCAGCATTCTGTACCCTCCAAGGAGGCCCCAGCACACATTAGCAGGGTCAATGCTGCCATGATTGTGAAAGTTAAGAGCAGTGAGCTCTTATCATGCACACATTTTACAGAGGGTAACACTGAAGCACAGGAGTAAGAGGCATAGCCCACTTCTGAGGGACTCCAAGGCCCTCTCTGAGGAGCCCTCCAAAACAGCAATGACATTAATCCAGTTTTTCCCAAGTGCATGTGACTATGAACCCTCCCCGGGCAGAAAGTTCAGTAGCTCTAGGGGCTGAGGAACAGTTTCTCCTGCCCCAGCTTGAAGAGAACCCCGTGGGTGCACTGGTTTTGGAGCTACCACTGTGTATGGAGTACGATGAGCTAGGGACAGGCCCCTCTGTGCCTCATCCTCTGCTCCCCACTCCCCCTGCCCTCCTCGTGGGAAGAGGGGTGCAGGGGAGAAGTAAAACTGTCAGATTACTGGGACGCTGGGGCTGCCAAGGGCTGCCCCTCCTGGGACTCAGCATCGATTAGTTGATCAGTTGGCGGATTGATTTACTGGTGTTTATTGACTCACCCTTGACTTCACGTTTACAGGTGCCTCCTGTGTACCAGGCAAGTGCCCTCTGGGGACTGGAAGGGGTGCCAGCCAGGGGACCCCAGTGAGGGGGGCATGGAAACTGGTCACCTGTGCAGTGTGGGGCCCGGGCTGGAGCCGGAGGGGACAGCCTTTCCAGACACATTCCCCCAGTGGAGCCTTCCAGGCAGGGCCTTCATGGGCACCCTGAGCCCAGAGATCACAAGGCCCAGACTGGGAGCCTGAGTCAGGGCAGGCCTGCCTGGGGAATTACTGGTGCTCAGTGTGGCCAGAGGCTGGGCTAGCGGACGGCTACTGTGCTTACGGAGGAGGCTGAGCCTTTGCAGACGGAGGTCCAGAATTGGACTTATCTTCCTGTTCCCTGCTTCGGGCCTTCTCTCTTGCTCTCCCTCCTCATCTGAGGAAACATCGTCAGTGGAAACATGGCTCCACAGAGAACCTCCCTACCGGTGGGCTGGGGCTGGGCCCCCATCTCCTCTTCCTCCATGAGGCAAGAAGGATGCCCCATCTCAGCCCTAGCACCCGGCAGGCCCTTTGTATGTATTTACCGACTGCCTGGCTGACTGTGCTCTCAGATTGCTTGGCAGCCCTGGAGAATGGGTCTCATGTAGGAAAGGGTTGAGTGGCCTCCTGAGCATTCACTGTGTGCTGGTGCCTAGGCAGGGGTTGGGGAACAGACTTGGCCCTTTCCCAGAGGCCACATCAGGTGCTGCTCTTTGGCGTGTTCTCTCTTGTCTGGCTCCTACCAAGGTGAGAGGTGAGGACTAGGAGTTGAGGAAGAGGGGCCTGTGTCACCTCTGCAGAGCCACCCGCCACCAAGGCATGTCGAGAAATAACTGCTTCCTTGGAATATGAGGAAAAACTCATTAACCCATATCCAGACATGCATTCGGATTTAAGGCAGAAGTAATGAGTTATTTTATGTTAAATTTAGCAGAAACTGCCATTGTTCTCATGGAAAGTCATCATTTTTTCCTTTCCCCTCAATGGTACGAGATACCACATAAGCCTTAGGGAGCTGTGAATGTTAGGGTGCCTCTAGGGGACAAGGGGTGTCCCGGGTGGGTGGGGAAGGACCCAGGCCAAGTCTTCAGCAGGTGGAGGAATGGCATGTGTCCCCAGCGCCCATACAGTTCCAGCCCTACCTAGGTGTGCACGTGATTGCCAGAGCTCTCAGGGGACAACCTGCAGCTCCCATGAATACCAGCTACGTGGAGACCAGAGCCAGCAGTCCACCTTCCCAGGGCCTATGGGGTGGGGTCAGAGGTCCCCCTAGACGGCTGCGGATTCATTATTTTGATCTTCGATGGTGCTCCAGGGAACTTAGCCCAGAGTGTCTATCCCGCCTGGCAGCCACTCCGTGCTGGTGGGCCCCAACAGCAGAGCTGACCTCGGAGAGAGGGGATGGGGTTGGGGGAGGGGTACAGGCAGTCGAGACCACATGTGCTGCAGACACCTGGTCCCTGGCACACCAGACCCCAAGCCGAGTCAGTAGCCAAGATGACTGTAAAAGTTAAATCTTTCTATTTATTTCAAGAAAGGACAAGGAAAGTGGACTTGGACATTTTATATGAAAACAGACAAACAGAAAAAAAGGACCAAATAGTTAATCACATTCATCTCAACATTGAAGTTTCAAGGCACCTACAAGGAGGCCAAAGGGCGGTTCGCAGTGCACTTTGGTTTGTGTTGTCGTTGTGGTGGGTGTTTGTGGGTCTTGATTTTCTGAAAACCCCTGTCTGGTGGTGAGGTGGGGAGTGAGGCAGGCAGGCCCGGGTCTCAGATGGCAGCAGGCAGCAGTGGGAGTTGTCCCATCACTCAGACCCCCGAGAGATTGCTTTACCTTTCAGAGAAAAAGGAAAAAAAGACAAGGAACGGGCGGCCGAGTGGCCTCACAGGGCTGATTCAGCAGGCGAGGAAGGCCGGGGCTCAGGGGAAGCCCAGGGTGCCAGGAAGACAGAGGGGCCTTGGTCATGGGGCTGGCCTCCCATCCCCCTCCCCTAGCCGGGAACCCTGCCTTCTGCAGCAGAGGGACCCCCACTTCATTCTTCAGGGTCCGCCAAGGATCTCTCCTGGGCCGCCTCCTCCTTAGACTGCTGGAAATAGATCCCACTGAGTGAAGCCTGAGTGGCTCCAGAAATCTTTACAATACCAAATGAGATACAAACAACCTTTTAACATCCCGAGAGGGAATTGCTGTCCGTGGCTCTTAAAAAAAATGTTCACTCTGCAATGCTTATGCGTGGGGTTTCTTTACTTTTTTCCTTTACCTCCCTGTTCACACCTGCCTGGTGACATTCATAATTAGCAGGTGTCCACTCCTGTAGCTGAACCAGGCACCCGAGCCATCTCTCTGGCTCACCTGCATTCGCAACCCCACAGCCTCCCCCAACCTGCCATCTCTCTCCCTGTCAGATGACAAACCTCCAATGCTGGGCTATTTGGCTTCCTCACCACCACTCTCAGCATCTCTTTATGAGCTGGAAGGCACCAGGGCCCTCCATCCAAAGAATCCCCCCATGCTGCAGCCTGGTGGGTGGCCCTGGACGCCAGGGTGGGTTTCTCAGCTGGGTTGAGTAAAACAAAAACAAACAACAACAAAAAAACCCCCACAAAAAACCCTAAGGCCAGTTTCAGAGGTTTGTGCCTTCCTCCTGGGTATCCAGAACCTTTCGAAAACTGGACCAGCCACGCTCTGAACATGTGCCCTGCATGGGGCAGGTGATAGGTGCCCCAGATGATCTGGCTCAAGGGAGGTGAGCATGTGGCAGCCCCATGTCTGCTTCTGCTTTGATTGTCAGGTTCCAGTTGCATTGGTTTTCTGTCTTGAGGAGAAAGCCTGGTTAGTTCTTCCAGGTGAGTGGCTCTGGGAGCAAGGATTTTGGATGGGAGTGTCAGACAAGGTGAGACACCCAGTTCTCTGCCCTTCTCGTTACCTGTGTGAGGCTCAGCTCGGAGACAGGAAACTGAGTCACCCAAGCTTGCTGTTAGATCTTGCCCAATGGCTGGATTTGCCCCTCAGGCTCACAGCTGGTAATCAGTGGGTCCAAAGGACAGCAGAGTGAGATGCTTCTGGGAGGAAAAGCCACTGAGAGGAGCCCCTCTCTGGGCTGGCTGCCGGCGAGGCAGGTGCAGGATAGGAGGAAGGCCATTGCCAACTATCTGCCTAGGCTCTTTGCACGAGCCCAAGGGGGCAGACAGCAAATGAGGAGGACAAGAAGTGAAGGGAGACTCAGAAAAGAGAAGCTAGAATTCCTCTGTGTGACCCAGCACAGAGGAGCACAGGGACCTGGCATCTTGCCAGGGTGGCTGCTCACCCTGATGGCCATAAAAGAGATTTAGGGGTGGTGACAGCAAGGACCATCCCACAAGGACTCTCCAAAACTCCAGCTTTTGGGTTTTCAGGTGGAGATGGGGGCGGTGTGGGAAAGACAGGGGTCAGGGCACTGTGGTGGCCACAGGGGCCTTAGGGGCTAGCTTTGCTAGGAAGTGGGGGCCCGGTCAGCCCTCCAAGGCAGCCGTGTGCCCTCATCATGCCCACACTGCTCTCCTAGCACAAGCTGGACATTTTTAGGAGAGACATGGGAGGGGGCAGTGACAGTGGTCTCCAGCAGGGAGACTGAAGTTCTGGCCTGCGCACAGTGTCTTCAGGGGTGACGTGAAGAAAAGGCTGGCCTTGCCCCACAGATTCGGGCTCTCGGGGCACACCTGCACACCCACTTGGTGGTGAGAAGCGGGCCTGACCCCAGTGACAATAGAACTTCCGAATCTAGAGAAACAATATATTTAAAACGCAGAGTGAGGGGAGGTGGGAGGGGACTCAAGAGCCAAGGGGATCTTTTTCTGAGTGTTTTTAAAGAAGCAAGTGTGGGTATTTCAGGCAAGTACTCGGACCATTTCAAAAGAAATGGTAAATGCTTGAAAACAGAGTGAAAAATGCCCCAGGCAGCCGTCAACCTGGCTGGGAAGGATGGATAGAGCCGGCAGCAGCGCTGAGTGTGGAGTGCGGCAGGGCGTGGGGGCAGGTAGCCAGGGGCACGCAGCAGGTCCGGGGAGGGGGCAGCCTGGGACCAGTACAGTGGGTGATGGACCCTCTGACCAGACTCTAGGATGGAATGAGCATGTCTGTGCTTCCCCTCCCGCTGCCTCTTGGACACCAAGGATGGGCATTTTGCAGCATCTCTGGTGGCACAAGCTGTGGAATGGCCCTGACCCAGGATTTTCAGGGGATACTTGTCATTCTGAGCAGCGCAGTAAACATCTTGATATGCTCCTTACAGGGTCCTGGGGGATGACACAGTAAGGGTAGGAACCAGGATCTTTTAGTCAAAGAACCAGGCCTTGGCTAAGGGTGGAAAAGATCTGCCATATCCCCATCAAGTACTTGAATGCTCCTGGTGACAGAGAGCTCACGGTCTGATTCCTTTGCTGGCTGAGTTTCTCTTCCCTGACCTTCAGTTTTCCCTTTCCAGTTGGCCCTGCTCTCCTTCACTGGCCATAGGGAATGAATCACAGACCTACCCCGGGACAAAGGAAGCAGAAAAGCACATCTAGAGTCTTACTAAGTGACTAGATCAGCTACTTCACCTTGCTCCTCACCCCTAAAGGGAGACAGAATCTGGAGGGAGGGTGGGGGAGTCCCTGCTGGGGGCTGGGACAGCTCCTGAATTACCTGTGTGGGCCCTGGAACCCTCCCTGTCCCCAAGGTCTGAGCACAAGGCACGTGATTGAGGCAGGACTGCCTTCCCTGAGAACAGTGCTTGAGTCCAGGCTCCGTCCAGCCCAGCCTGTTTCTGAGTGCTCTGGCCTGTGCGGTGTCAGCCTCGCAGACCCCCGGCTCCTCCTGGGGGCTGTGCAGGGGCAGCCTTCCAGCCAGGCTGGAAAATCCCTGCTTTGCACACTGCCACTGGGGGCAGGTTTATAAAATGCAAAAAATCCCCCTTTCCTTTCACCTCCAAGGAGTTTAATCTCTTCTAATCAATTTAGCAGACTCGCTTGGTTGTAAACGGTAATGATTTGCATTTTTGAGCCTTTTTATGCCTCTTTAAGAAAAAAGATGCCTCCTCTGTCTGCTTTCTGGAAGGCCTGTGCAGGGCTGTGAATTGCTTGTTAGCACTCACCCTGGCACTGATCCAGCGCCAGGCCTCCGCCCATCACCTGCAACTGATCTGAGCTCAGGGAGGGGATGTGGGCATGCAGGTCCCCCACAGCTGACGCTGGCTGTGCTCCTGGCCCTGAAAGCAAGGTCCCGTCCTTGGGGATGCAGGCCACTGAGCACCCCAGGGCCCCTCTTCCAGCAAACACCCCAGCTCTCTCCTGGTTGTCTCCCCAGCCCCGTTGCTCCCTGTCTGCCGCATCCAATTTTCCTTGTTGTATTTTTCATAAGCTTGAGGCTCAGAAGCCCCGTCCTCCTCCCTGGTGTGTTCTGCAAGAAGCAGATTTCTGGAGTAGAGAGGGCTGGCGTTGGGACTTGAGCTGCCACTGGCAGGCTGGGGGAGGTGCCCTCTCCTCCTGCCTCGGCTCCAAGAAAGTGAAGGAGGGAGGCTCAGGTGCATCCTGGGCATGCTGCCCGGTGCTTCTCTAGGCCCCGTCAGCCACCTCAGACCCCACAGGGATCCTTACCTGGCCTGTCCCTCCCAACCTGGGCCTCCATCACCTGCTGTGGATCAGCGAGCACCTTCTAGAATCAGTGGAAGGGAGGAGCCCTTACTTGGTCTTTGGAGCTTCCAGCTTTTCTGGCTTCTCTGAAGCCAGACTCCTGCCTCAGCCCAGCCTCCACTTTGCAGAAGGGGTAACAGAGGCTGTGGATTTACAAAACATGTTTTCCTTCTGCCTCTCTGGAAACCCTTCCTGATCCCTCCTCAAGTGCTGCTCCTGGTGGGCCTCCCTGGACCCCTAAGGGAAGGAGGAGGAGGGAAGGAGATGAGGCACAAGGCAGACATGGGCTCTGGGCTCTGGTTGGGGAAGCCTGGCCTCTCCACCAGCCCCAGCCAGGCCGTCTTCCTACCCGGGGTCCCTCCCCTGCCAGTGTCACTTGGAGCCAGAAAGGGCCAGTGCCCCCGCTCCTGCCCCCAGACCTGGCACCCCACTCTGGGTGGGGAGGCCCTCAAGTCAGCCATGTGACCGCTATGTTCCTGTGGAGGCGGCCCAGGAAGCTGGAGCCAATTTACAGAAGATGGAGCCTTCCTCGGGGAGGTCTCAGGAAAAGAGAAGGCGAAAGAGGAAGAAAAGAAGCTTTTGATGCACATCATGTCTGCGGAATTGAGTATGACTAATTAATAGATTTTATTCTTAGTAATCTCTTAAGCATTCCATACATTGGGCCCCACGCCTGAGCTGAGCTTACAAGAGGCCTCATTCGCAAAATGCAAATGACTCGCCTGGCCCTGCTGCCTCCCCTCCTGCCTTGCCTTTTCTCCCCCTTCTCTCTCTCTCTCTCTCTCTCTCTCTCTCTCTCTCTCTCTCTTTATTTAGGGGAAATTTAAAGCAAAATTGCCATGTAATAGAAAAGAGATTCTAATCACCACATCTAATTACGAAGGGTAAACCACTTAACCAAAGAAGTGTCATGGGCTTTTTTTTTTTTAAACTTAAAACCTGCTATAAATGCCACAAAATACACTCATCAACACTGAGGCCAACAAGGTTGTTCTGGCTAGTTAGAGGCTGCCGGGGTCAGGTCGGCTGCCCGGAGAAGGGAGATGCTAGACAGAAGTGGTGGCCTGGGTGCTGGGCTTGTCTTCCAGGGCCCTGTCCTCACTTTGTCCATCAGGGGCTGGGGGAGGCTGGGCACCCTGCTGCATCTCTATTCTTGTGTTATGAGGACACTCAGAGGACTTGGACCAGGAGAGGACAGGGCTGCAGAGGAGACCCTGGCTTCAGGTCCCCTCCTTGGCTTGGGGAGCTGTGAGGTGACAGACATTCGGGAGCTCGTGCTCAGAAAGGACTCCAGGGGGATGTCTGATGCTGAGGGCAGGAAAGGCGAGAGCAGACCCACTATCCTCAGGTCTCACAGGGCAGGAGGATGCCTGCAGAGAGCCCCCCAGGGGAGCAGGAGACCCCTATGTCCTCAGGCCCAGGTGGGCCTGGCCTGCCCTGTGCTGCGGGGATCACGGAGGCCTGAGGCCTTTCTACCCTTCACTGACTCCAGGGCCACCTGATGTTCCCCAGATGCCTTCCTGACCTCTAAGGGGATGATTTGACCCCCTCCTGGTGTCAGGAGAAGAAAGGAGGACAGATTAAGATCAGGGGGCACCAAGCTTGTAGGCAGTGGGAACTTGGGGGCTGTGGTGACGGGGACACCAGCAGAAGGCATGGGTGGTGCCGTGAGGGAGGGGACCTCGGGCTTCTTTCCCTCCCCCCTCTTCCTGAGCCACTGCCCCACATCCTCTCACATCCTCTGCTCCTCTCCAAGCTGCCCTAACGGCTTGTATCAGGGGTGCCTGAGGCCAAAGTGAGGCAACCTCCACAGAGACGTAAAATTAAGGCTTGGAAAAATCTCTCTCCTGATCTCATTGAACGAGAAAATGATTCAAGTGGGCCAAGTCGGGGGAAGGTTTAGTTTGGAGCAAAGTGTGTCCATGCCTCGCGCCTCCACCGAAGGCTTGGGGAAGCTGGGTTCCCATTGGAGGATGGGGGGTGCCTCTTCTCCACCCTACTTGCACAGCCCTGTGGCTATTCCTTTCAACCCCACCATTCCCTGAAGGGGCCATCACATCTTTTCATGGCCTGTGAGTGGCTGGCGTCCCGCAGCCCATCCTGGCAGCCCTGTGACCTCCGGCCAGCATATGCTTCCTGACTTTGGCTTCTGGCAAAGCCTTTGAGGCCTTTGAAACCACCACCAGAAGCCAGCCACCTTCTTGACCTCCCCTGCCCTCGGGCCAGTGTCTCTGACATGGCTCTTCCCTGGGTGCCACATTGGTGGCATGTTGATGGGTGGTGGCCCAAGCTCCCCAAGGACCAGGGATGCAGGAGACCCCGGAACCCCAGGCACCACTCCTTCCTTCCTTCCAGCTTTGCTGTCATCCTTTCATTATTGTTTTAATCTCATGGCCCACCACACCACACTGCCAGCTGATAAATGATAGCCACACGGGTTCCAGGAGGAAGAAATAAAACCAGGATTCTCCCGAGGGCACCGGTCAGTACCCTTTTGGAGCTGGCATCTCTGGAGGTCTGGTCTTCCCTCTCCAGAGCAGAGTGCCAGGGGCGGGTGCGGCCGAGTGCTCTGCGTTTGGGGGGCTGCTGCTGTCTCCCAGGGCTCTTCTGAGAATTTTCATGTCTTTTTCTGGGCTTTTGTTTAAGCAGCCATGGAAACCATTAGGTCTAATCAGCTGATTAAAAAAAAAAAAAAAGTCCCTGTGCCAATTACCTGTCCCGGGAGGAAGCATACAGCACAGAGGAAACAGAAAGTCACTGCCGAGGTGACTGCATCTGTGTGTTGGGAGTTGGAGGGTGGCGGGGAGAGACACAAGGACATCGGCAGTCAAAGAAAGCTTTTCTCTGTATCAGAAAAGATTCTGGCCCAGCTCTGGCCAACCTGAGATAGGGTTGAGCTGAGAGCACCCCCTTCCCGGGGTCTCCCTGGCCACCCGACTGGGACAGAGACACCTGTGCCTTTACAAACAGCATTGTTCCCCATCCCAAACCCTCCCCCAACACGCTTTGTCTACTTACTCGGCGATTTCTAGGAGAAAGCAACATTTTCATGACTCTATTGTCTCAGGAAATTGTACGAACTGACCCAAGAAGTAGAAAGGACCGTATATGTGGCTCTATCTACCCATCTGTATTGAGAGACACGACATAGAGATCAACAGGGAGGTAGATGCACCTCCGAGTGGCTGGGAAACCGCAGCTCCCCTGGGGCTTCCACCGAGTGCTGAGTGCGGTGCATGGAACTGACGAGGGTTTTGGTATAGGAAAAAGAAAGTTTGCTTTTTTAATTGACTACACCATTGTTCAAAGAATGCAGTGAAAGGCGTGCTCTTTCTGCAAATCTGTAAGGGAAATGCTATGGAAAGAACGGGGAAGAGGTTTCAGGACACTATCTCCATAGCAAAAGATCTTTTCTTCCCTTTCTCCTTTGTGAGGAGCCTGAAAACCTTCCATCATGTCGTTGTCGGTTGTCGCCAGCGAGAAGCTGGCAGCGAGCGAGAGCTGCGTGGGGGCTTCGAGTGGTGGCTGTTCTCTCTGACGGCTCTTTTGTGATGGCCCTAAACAGAGCATGAGGCGTACACAGATGCTGTACAGGTAGTATCTTTCCAGTTCAGGGGAAAAAAAAAAAACCTGACCCAACCCTTCCTGCCATATTATTTTTAGTTCTTCCCTCCCCAACTGGCATAATTTGGTATAAATTATGTCTTCAGCAACGTCAAATCCCCCTCCTACCTTCTATTCTTAAAAAAAAAATTTTTTTTCCACTGTGGTGTTCTATAAAATCATCAACCCTTCCCAAACTTTGCTTTCTGCTGAGAAAGTCATCATGGAATTTCTCTTCCTTGCTCTATGGGATGGCAGCGGGCTGGGCAAAGCCACGGCGTCGCCAGGCTGGGAGGAGGCAGCGGGAGCTGGGGCAGAGGTGGCCCTCGTGCCTGGCATCATGTGTAGGTGTAGTCTATGTCAGGGATGCCCCCATCCCGGTAGCCCCGCGTGGTGCCGTAGCCGATGGTGTGTGTGCCCTTACAGAGGCTGCTGCCATTGGAGGGGAAGATGGTATGGACCACGTACTCCTCTTTGGCGCGGTAAGGATTGATGGGCAGCATCTGCAGCCCGGGACCCCGGATTTCCAGGATGGAATTATCCTTCTTGGTTCCTGACTCCATATAGTCATCCTTTTTCCGGCTGCCCCGATTGTAGGCCCGATCTCGGGTCAGCAGCTCGCCGGCCCGGTGCACGTACCAGCAGATGGCCCCCAGGACCAGGAAGAGGAATACGAGGGCCACAGCGCCACCAATGATGCCTGCCAGGGGCAGGCCCGCCATGGCATCCGCATTCTGCTCCTGGTTAAGGGTAGTAGTGGGGCCGTGGCTGTCTGCCGTCTCCGCCTTGGCACACACGGGCGTCTCATCGGCCACGTAGGCGTTGCTGGTCTCCATGGTGACCATGCAGATGATGTAGGTGGACTTGGGCTCCAGCGCTGTCAACAGGTACTCTGTCTTATCCCCCTGCACCAGTGTCTCCGTGATGGAGCCCACAGCAGGGCTGTGGCCCAGGCGGAGCCAGCTGAGCCGGAAGGAGGAGGCAGGCAATGTGGCCTTCCATGTGATGCGGATGGAGTCTGCCGTCAGCGGCTTCACGTGGATGGCCAGGGTCTTTGCGCCCTCGCCTGTGGCCATGGGGTAGTCGAGGCTGGAGTCAGGGAGGCGTAGCCCCGGCCTCTTGGCCTTGAGGGTGAAGAGCGAGCCCTGGGGTGTGGTGGCAGAGGCATGATTGCTGGCCGTGGTCTTGGCAGCCGCGTTGGCTGCGCCCCCCTGGGAGCCCGTCTCGAAGCACTCATCCATCTCGCTGGTGATGTCCCTGATGGCCATGCCGCGGACCTTCTCGGGGCCCTGGCACATGAGGCCGCGCACATTGACCACGGCCGCCCGCGCCTGCACCCAGTCCCGCAGCCACATGAGGTTACAGCCGCAGAACCAGGGGTTATTTCTCAGTAGCAGCTGCGCCAGGTTCTCCAGGTCGTCGAACAGGCCGCGGGGCAACGTGGTGAGGTTGTTGTTGGACAGGTCCAGGCGTTCCAGCTCGTGCATCTTGGCTAGCGTGTTGTAGGGGATGTGGCTAATGGCGTTGTCCTGCAGGTACAGCTTCTGCAGGTGGGCGCTGGGCAGGTTCAGGGGTGGGGCGGCCAGTGAGTTGCGCACCAGTGACAGCTCGGTGAGGTTTTGCAGGCGGCTGAATGTGTCGTCGGCAATGCGCTGGTTGGCCAGCAGGTTGCCATCGAGCACCAGGCGCCGGAGGCTGTTGAGGCCCTTGAAGGCGTGAAGCGGGATGGTGGAGATGCGGTTGTCATCCAGCCGCAGCTCCTCCAGCGTGCGGGGCAGTCCCGAGGGGATGCTGCTCAGGTGGTTCCGGCTCAGGAAGAGCAGTTTGAGCTGCTTGCTGTCGGCAAAGGCATCCTCTTCGATGCTGACGGTGGACACAGAGTTGTCATCCAGATGCAGCTTCTCTAGCAGTGGGATGCGGGCCAGTGAGTCCCTGGCAATTGTGCGCACGTTGTTGTCCTGTAGGTGCAGCTCCCGCAGGGAGCGGGGCAGGTTGACCGGGAACTCGTCCAGGTCATTCTCGTACAGGTAGATGACCTGCACATTGACCTTGGTCTTGAGGTCCTGGGGGATACCAGCATTGTTGATCTGGTTGTTCTGCAGGTAGAGGGTGGTGGCGTCATCGGGGATGTCAGCAGGGATGGATGTAAGTCCCCGGTCATTGCAGTAGATGAAGCCATTGTCACAGCGGCACACTGAGGGGCAGGTGGTGCTGTCGATGACCTCCGTCAGGAAGGCGATGAGCCCGTAGCAGAGGAAAAGCCAGTCCCGCAGGTCCATGGTGGCCGTGGTCATCATGACAGTGGCTGTGACAGTGGCAGTGGGTGTGGTAGTGGCGGTGGTGGCCGGGTGTGCCACCACCATGGTGGATGGCTGGGGGGAGCCGGGCCCCGCCTGATCTGGAGCCTCAACACCTGCAAGGAGCATAAGACACATAGGGTGAGAGAGCGAGTCTCGGCGCCCACCCACCTGCCGCCAAGGGGTCGCCGCAGGGCAGAGGCCAAGCCTTGGGGTGCACACCCCGTAGCCCTTTCTGTGCCAGGCTTACATTGCAGGCGATCCTTGGGCTGAGGTCAGCCTCTAACGACATCTGGCTAATGCGAAATCTCATCAGGAGCAAAGATGTCTGTGAATTAGGCGGCTGCAGTTTCGGCTCCCGGATGGTGATTTCAAGCCTCGGGTGAGGTTAATTTAGTGAGAGCCACGCCGTGGTTTCTGTTTCTTCTTTTTGAGACTTCACACTAAGCCAGTCTTTATGGCTAATGCTAAAAAGTGGCTGGTCAATGTTGATGGGATGGATTTAAGGCGTGTTTTATGGATTCAAAGCCACCATTTCTCACTGGAACAGAAACTCGCATCCCTATCTGGCTTGTACCCAGGGTCTGAGGGAGAAGCTCGTTTCTGTGAGAGGCCCTTGAGTTCAAAAGAAGGGGGGGTGGGGGTGTCAGTAGAACCTGCAAAAAAGAAGCCTGGCATTGCCACTGGTGAGCAGTGGAGAGCGAGGAGCTTCATTGTCTGGTGTTAAAACATGTCCCGTTTGTCACTCGTGCATTTTACAGACAGAAGAATGAGGTGTCAACGGGATCACTTTCTTGTGTATTTACAGAAAACTCTTTTTATCTGAGGTGCCCTCCCTAGCTCTGCATTCTGTGTCGTGTGGGAAATTAATCCATACTTGCCCCCTTCCCCAATCGTGAAGCTTTCGGCTATTTTGAAAAAGAAAATTATCTGTATTCTTGCATTTAAAGAAATGATGCAAATAAAAGGAGGGAGGGGTCCATGCCAAGGGAATCGGCTGCAAGGTGTCGTTTCGGTTTTTGGAAATGGAAAAATTGCTGCATAGATTTTTCTCATATTATTTTGCTGTTCATAATGGTAAAAAAACAATCAAAGAGAAATGATCTTTCAACCTCAGTTGAGAAGGTGTCTTTGTGCAACCGGCAAAGGTCTGCCATGTAACTCTAGGTTCACGAAGCCTTTTCAACGGTGGGACACAACCATTGCCTCCCTTAGCCTGAGCTGGTCCACCCGGGGAACTGAACACCTACCTCCATTTCTCATCCGTCAAACCTCTCCCTGGTCTGTCTCTCTCTATTCTAGAACTGCTCCTCTCCACCTAGCAAACTGTTCTTCATCCTTCAGGACCATGCTCACATGTCCCCTCCTCTGCCAGGTCTTCCTAGATAGTGGAGATAGAGCCTCTCTATCTCCATCCATCCATCGGTCCACCCATCCACTACTTGTCCATCCGTGCAGCTATCCATCTTAGCCATCCAGCAGATTTTTGTGGAACACCCCTCATGAGCCAGCCTAGGTTCTAGCCCCTTGGGATCCCATTCTGGCAGGACAGTAGCTCGCACTATGATAAAGACTGCTCCTAGGGCTTTATGAGCATTTATGTCATTTAACCCTTCCAGCAAACCTGACGTCAATGCTCCTCTTCCCACTTAACAGATGAGAAAACTGAGGCTCAGAGGCATTAATGCACTCAAGACCACTTAAGGAGTGGTGGGGAGGAGCCCAGGCCAGAACCTTGGCCACTAGGCTCGTGGCACCACATCTCATGCCCTTCTCTGTGGGGTGTTGGTTGCACTGGTGGGTAGTTAGTGTTTTAATGTCCCTGATGAAATTTTAGGTACTCAAGATGGGCTTATGTAGGCCCAGTGTGGCTTGGCATCAGCAACCACCCGAGGTGCTGAGCAAGGCAGGAATGCCTCCAGGCACTGCCCTCTACATACTCATGCCCCATTTGCATTTATGCGGCCTTTGGACAGCCCCAAGGCCTCCTGGACTTTGCTCCAGGTAAGCTCAGGCTTTGCCCATGGTTAACACACTAGCTGCGCTCAGGGCCTGTCAGGCAGGAAGCTTCATCCATGAGGTGGGCAGAGGACAGCTGGCTAGAAGCAAGTGAGGGCAAATGGGAAGGGTGCATGGGGTCTGTGCACAGAGCCAGAGGGGACAAGGCCTCGTGGAAAGCTGAGAGACAGGGGGCCTGATGAGACTCTGGGCTCCTGAAGCCAGCTTAGGCACCCTTTTCTGAGCATCCGCTGGCTGAAGGGGCTGAGGACACTGCCTGCTTATTTCTGGCTGCTCCCTTAACTCATCTCCTGGCCCAGGCTCTGGATCCTGAGCCCACTCACAGCTCTGCCCCGTGGGACTTGGAGAGGATCTTTGCTTCCCGCACTTGAGCTTGCTCTCGGGGGATTTAGCTGTCAGCTTTGTTTCCCTGACCTGGTGGCCCTGGCCCACTCCTGTCCTCTCATCTGCCTCCAGAGCCCTGTTGCATGCTGGTCTGCCCTCCTTCCTCTGTATTAGCGAGTCATCCTATAAAATCTGGCTGGAACATGGGCATCCCAGGCTGCCTGGCCTTTATTCGACCACTGATCCCCTCATCTATTTTTACATTTAGGACTGAGAAGGGCACTGGCCCAAACTACCCAAGAGGACAGGCTCAAAATGGGGCTGCTGCGTAGACCTGGACATGCCGGCCTTCAGAGGACAGGCTAAACCCAGGCACACGGGGGACCAGCCAGCCGGGTCTCACCCAGCCCCCTTCACAGAGGCATGTTTGTACTTGTGCGGGCTTATCATGTACACATGAAGGTTATGGAGCCTGGCTATCCCGTCTCAAGATGCTCAGGAGCAAAGAGGTGGGGCTGGGGCAGGTGCTGGGGACAGGAAAGCTCAGGTCTGCTCAAAGGCCACCTTGCCTCTGTCTCAGAGGTCCAGTCTGAATTCCTCCAGCAAGGGCCCCAGCATCTGGTCAGAGGACACACGACTTCTCTGACCTGTCAGTTGCTGAGACCTGGCACAAGGGGTACGTGTGGCGCCTGGGCTTGGCCGTGTGGGGGCAGTGTCCTGAGCATGGCGCAGACTTGTTAAGGCCAAAGCCAAGGCCAGCCACCACATTCTCTGGCACACACATTAGTTCCCAGTGCCCGCTCAGCTCATGGCCACAGCCCTCAGCCTCCAGAAGCCCTGGCATCATAATAGAGTCTAAATTGCACCTTTCAGAGATGCCTGATGGATAACCAAGAAGCAGGTGGGAAGCAGGGACCCAAGGCCTTTCCCTTCCCCTGTCTGCAGGCCTCATCCATCTTGGCTGAAGCTCCCCTCCACCGCCCCTTCCCCAAGGCTGCAGAGCAGGGCACAGCTTGGGGTCGGGGGGGCGAGGAAGAGAGCATACCTTCTGGAAGAACCTTTAATTGCCTGGGGGCCAGGTGGCCTTTTTATTCCTTTGTTGTGTGTTTGATGGTTTATGTGGCCATCACATTAAACCTGGTAAATCGCCGTCTTTTACGGGGTCACTTAATTGTTTTGTGGATTCCACAGACTTCAGCATGATGGAGTTCTGACCTGCCAGCTCCGTGATTGACAGTACGATCCTGCCCTCTGGGGCAGGGGAAGGGAGCAGGGAGGGGGCTCAGGGTGGACATATATACAGGCCCCCATTTGCCAAGGGGGGACCTGGGGCATCATTCTTGGCATTCTCTATCAGTCACTGGCTCCTGCTGTCCTTAGGATAGAGAAACCTGGGTTTGAGTCCTGCCTCTGCCACTTCCAGGCTTCTGATAGGGACTCCTTGTCAATGGCTGTGATGCTGGGTCCCCACTCCTAATTGTGTATCCTCAGCCCCATACCCCAAGCCACGGTAGAAGCACTGATCCTACAGCTGGGGTGCACAGAGCTGGCCCTTCAACACCAGGACCACTCTGTGTGACCCTGGGCTGCTCTCTAGCATCTCTCTCTCATGAGGAACTAACTCTCCAGGCCCAGGGAGGGGTGTGAGTGGGTGCAGCCCACAGCTCAGCTCTTGCCTTGGTCCCCTTGGAAGTCTGAGAGGCAGCCTACCCCGGTTCCTGAAGGCCTTGACCTCCCTCGTGCTGCCTCTGGGCCTTTGTTCATGATCACAGGACACCAGTACACCCTCCCTTGCTCACACCTTGCCAGGCCAGCTTCTACTCCTCCCCAAGACCTCAGCTTAGAGCCCTCCACCCCCAAGCTTTCTCTGATCCTCTGCGAAGCTGACCCCATGCTGGCTTTGCTTACAACCACTTCACTGGTGGGAGATATTTATCTGCCAGCTGGATGGAAGTGCTTCCCTGTTGGAGAACCCCTGGCCTGGTGTCTTCCCCAAATCCCATCAAGCTGGAGGCTGCCAGAGGCCCAGGGACTGCTGGGGGATCCACTTGGGAGTGGGGGTTGGAGTGAGGGTAGTTAGAGGACACAAGACCCAGCACACAAGGCCTAGCACAAGCCCTGGCATGCTGGGTAGGACGTGATGTCTACTGCTTCAGGTTCTTGGTGCACCCTTAGACATGAGCACACCAGGGGGCTGAGCATGTTTTTGGAAGGAGCTAGAGGTCCCAGGCAAGAAAGGGAAAGCAGGGCAGGCCTCCTCATACCCCCAAGCCCCCAGCTGCCTCATGTTCATCAATGAAGGGATGTCCTGATGCTGGGTTGGTCCCCTGAAGTGGGGGGGGGGCAGTCTCAGCCCCCACTTTAGGAATCAGAGAATTCCAGGTGGTGCTGACCCCGAGATGGAGGCATGTGGACTAGAATCAGGGAGGAGACAACAAAGCTAAGTTCAAACCTGGCCTCACCAGTTCTCGGCTGAGTGGCCTGTGGCGATGCCTCTCTGGGCCTTGGCTTCCTCATCTGTAATGAGCTGCCGGGAACCCCACTCTCTGGGGAGGACAACAGGAGAGAGGCTGTGTGGAGTGCCCAGCACAGGACTGAGTGGTTTTAGAAAGAAAGGCTGCTTCACTCTGTCCCGGGGAGGGACCCCGAGGTGCTTCTATGACCCACTCAGCGCAGCTGCCCACCTGTCTTGGTGGAGCTTCAGAAACAACTGAGCCAGGGAGCCCCTCGCCTTCCCCTTTCCTGTGTCCCTGCTGCTGGCCCTCTTCAGCAACAAGAATTCACTGTGTTTTCCCTAAACCTTGCCAGGTCCTCAGGTCCTTCCTGGAAGAGCAGGGCCCGAGGCAGGAGCAAAGTGTACAGGGCAAACTAGAGTGAAAGGAGCCATGGCAGGGAGCTTCACCTCCATACCTCTGTCTAAATTAACGTCCCACACTTTCTTCCCCACCAGCCAGCACTACCTTCCCAGCTTAGCTATAAGCAGCACAGGAGGAGGGCCATAAGGCAGGGGGGCTGGGAATAGCTCCCCTGCTGCCACCTCCAGCGAGCCCTCCACCCCCACCCCTGTAAGGCCAACAGCCAAGGAGGCCTGCCTGGGCTCAGTACAGCGGCTCCCCCTCCTGAGGGTAGCCTCAGGTCTCAGGCCTTCCTCTGTAAGATGGGACCATAAATGATCCACTTCCTTGGGTCTCGTGAGGATAAGCTATGTTCGCCTTAGCAGCAGGCAGCACTTCTGGGCAGGTCCAGATGGGAACCAAGGGCCAGGGGGGAGATCCTGGCATTTTTGTGTGAGCGCACTTTTTCCTAGCCCTAGTTCGGGCCCAGGCCAGCCGAAGCCCACTGAAGGCACCTGCTTCTGGCAGGGAGCCAGCTGCCATGACCCTGGAGCCCCTTCCAAGCCTGCCCTGCACTACAGTGCCCCTGCTCTCATCCACTGGTGCCACTGAAAACTTATAGTAGAAGGGGGAGAGGGCTAGGGTGGTGGGGGTAGAGGATTCTTTTAAAACCTAAAGTTAATTACTTTTCTAATTTCATGCTGCATGCATTATGCATCAGCTGTTATCACTAGCAGTAATTGCAGACAGGTATGCAAATCCACTAAAAATGTACCTCGAGTTCACCTCACGGCGTAGGCCGTCTGGGCGGTGCCGGGCGGCAGGATGTCCTGAACTTCAGAGAATGCAAATCCCTTTCAAAAATAAGACTTTAAAATTGTGTCTTAGGAGGTTAATTATATTGATAACAGGGTTCGATATTAAACTATTCGGGGCCAGGAGGGGGTGGGGGGATGAAAGGAGACACGTGTAATTTTGTTTCTCTCTCTCCCCACATTATTGAATAAGATATTCCCGCACCTGATATTTCTGTCTGTCTGTGTGCATTTTTTAGTAAAGCTGCCTAGACTGCGGCTTCCTTTCTTTGGGGAAGGAAAAAGGAAAGGGCAGGGGAGTTTCAGAAGGTAGAAGTAGGGCTGGAGGGCCTTTATTTGGGGTGGGGGCAGAGGGAAAGAAGAAATAGGGCAGCCAGGAGGGAACCCCACGGGTTTGTAGGGTCAGGGCTGCTGGGCCTCTGAGCAGCCAGCAGGATCCTGGCAGCCAGGGGCAGAGAGAGAGGAGCAGGGTGACCAGGAGAGGCTGGGGATGGTGATGTTTGTTGATAATGAAGCAGAGGCAGGGAGCAGGCTGGGAGCAGGCTGGGGGTGGGGCCGCTTGGGGCTGTGTGCACCCCCCCACTGCCCTGTTCCTGGAGAGGCCCTCCCCCAATCATGTATCATGAGTGGATTCTCCAACCATTCACACTAGAATGTAAACTCCTCTAAGCCAGGATCTGTTCTGTCCCATTCACCAGCCCAGCAGAGCCTGGCACAGGAGTGCTCATAAGCATCTGGTGAATGAATGAATGAGTGAGTGAATAAAGATGCCAAAGGAAGGCCCCTGCCAATCTAGGTTTCTAGAAACCTAGAAACAGGGAGAGGGAGAGAAGAGGGAGGCTGGCACCCCTTCAGCCCCACCCCAGGAAGTGGTAGCCAGCCAGGTGCCCTTACCACGGCAGCCCAGGAAAGGATAGGGACTGACTGGTCTGAATTGTACAGCCAGTGGTAGAGGAGCCAGACACAGCCCCAGGCCTGGACTCGCTGTCCAGTGCTCTCTCCTGCCCTTTCAGTTGCCCAGGGGGCCGTGCCCCGCCCCAGAGGGAGAAACCTGAGGAAGACTCCTGCCTGCCCCGCTGCTCATCTCCTCTGACATGGAGAGGCTGACCTGGCATTGCCCAACTGCAGATCTCCTTCCAGGCATTAGAGGCCAGCCTCACTTTCTTAGAGAAGGCTCCTCCCCTCCCACCCCACAGATATGCACAAGGGTGGACCCTGTCCTCAGGACCCTGGAATGGGGGAGGCGCAGGACCTTGGAGATTATCTGCCTTTTTCACAGGGAAGGAAAAACTAGGCCCAGAGAGCAGAAGGGATTGATCCAGCAGCCCAGGACCCTCCTCCTCCCGGCACTGAACCCTCAAAGCCTTTCCCAGAGGTTTGGCACAGAGGGGATGATGATGCACAGTATCCAGCTCACACAGGGACTCCTGGGGCTGCCTCCCCTGCCAGCAGGTCTGCAGACCCCTCTAGCCCCATGGAGTGGGGCCCATTAGTGGCAGTGGCTGGCCAGGGGAGCCCCTGCTGCATGTTCAGTTCTTCGTGACCTCCTCTCCCCTCCAGCTGGCCGCTGCCCTGCAGGGCTTGCATGCCCAGTGTGCAAAAACAGGGAGCACATTCAGGGAGGGGAAGGGATATGCCCAAGGTCACACTGCGTACTACAGGAGGGAGAGGGCACAAACCCGTATCTGCTTGGCCCCCGGTTTGTTTCTCTTTGCTTTTCTGCCCTGGGATGGAAGGAAGCTCCACAACTCACCAGAGGCAGAGGCCCACACTGAACAGATTCTCCATAAATATTAGGGGTGCAGGCCTAGGGAGCAGGAGCGGGCCCTAGGAATTGCTCCCCAGCCCCTCTTGGGGCTGGGAGGTAAATAGGGACAAATGATTGGATAGTGGGGGACGCATGGTAGGAGTGAGCAAGGGGAGGCCAGGTGGGCAGGGGCTAAGCTCGGGCTCCCTGCGATCCTGACGCCTGTCGGCCCTGCTGCCGGGCTGGCACGCCTTTATAATAAATAACAGCAAATAGCCGTTCCGCAGGGCATCTTTCACGCTGGTGGCTAATAACACGGCTATTAATGCCCCCGCAGACGGCGTGCGCGTCGCGCCGGGCTGACGAATGTCCCGGGCCCTGGCGCAGTCATAAATCAGCCCCTCTCCTGGGGAAGCGTGCAAAGAAGTGTCATTTTCCATCTTGGTAATGAATTGGGGCTTCCCTACCCTGCCCTGGGTGCTGCCGCTAGAAGTTGCCTGGGATTTGTGTTTGGAGAAGCATGAGCCCTCCCTCCTGGCCTCGGGGGAGCCCAAAAGAGTGGGCACCGCCCCCCCCCCCCCCCCCAGGCAGGACCCAGCTCCCCACCTGACCAGCCCTGGCAGTTCGGCAGCTCGCCAGCAGCCCACAGCTCCAGTGAGGAGGAGGGGCCCTCTGGCCTGCTGTGTGATCTTGGGACGCCAGCCTGCCACTCTCACCAACAGAGGGGCTGGTCTGCAAGCCAGATCACTGTTGCCCAAGGCCAGCAGGCACAAGGCCTTTGGTGGTGGCTTTGGCTCAACCCCACCCTTGGTCCTCCCGAGCAGGGCAGGGGCAGTCTGGATGGAGGGACTACCTCCAGTTGGAGGGCAGCAGGTGCCATCGCTAGTGACCTAGGTCACCAAAGGTCCTGCCTCCCCCGAGGCCTCACTACTGCCCCCTTTGGGCAGAACTCAGAGGGGCTCAAAGTGAGACCTCTCCTCTGGAGCAACAGGGTCTGGTAGGGCAGCAGGTTACTTGAGAAAAGGGTACTCCCATATACCCTAGGCCCACCCACCCTGGGGTAAAGCATGGCCACTGGGTAGAAAAAGACCCATCCCCTAGCAAGCAGAAACTGTCAGTTGCCTGACTGTGGGTGGGCTAGGTGGGCTGGAGCTGCAGATCTGGGGAGGTCTGTGATACCCAGTGCAACCCAGCTGGAAAGAGAGCAGGCCCCAGCCGCCTCATGCGCCACACTGTCTCTGGGCATTAGGAGCTACTGGGCCTTCCTGGGCCACCCAGAGCCCATCCACATCTGCCTTACCTCCTGAGCTGCAGCCCCTGAGCCTGCTGGGGTCTCTGTTCTGGATGCTTCCACTTGAGGTGGACCTGAACACAATCACATTCCAACCCTGTGGCCCCGGCACTCCGGGGCAGGCTGCAGAGCTGGAGTATTGGGTGGAGCTAGGGGCTCCCCCAGGAGCGGGGGAAGACCCCCGCTGTGCTCTGCTCTGCCGGGCTCCTGGAGCTCACACGTGGCTGCAGGGCTGGCGTCGCATGCTCTGTCCGGTAGGCTTCAGGCACAGCTGGCCTCTGCCCCTGGAGTGAGAGGTGGGCACGAGGGGCCCGTAGAGGCACTCCCTGCAGGCCAGGGCCTCCCGCGTGCAGCCTGAGGGGGTTCTGGGCCCCTGCTCCCAGGCATGCCCTAGAGCCTGGGGTCCATCCTGCCCAGGTGGCCTCTCACTGTCCTCTTTCAACTTTTGCCCTTTTGTCTGTTGGCCACCTCCTCTGAAAGGCTTCTGCGTGGTTTTTACCCTCTTTTCTTCACCAAGTTTTTTTTTTTTATCCCTTGAAGTCACTTGGCAGAATGGGCTCCAGTGCAGAGAGCGTTCTTGCGTGACAGAGCTGAGGGGGAGCCACTCTCCAAAGAATCTGTATTCCTGCCACTCAGGCTGTGTCTCCGGTGGGGGGGAGGGAGGGGGTCCATTACCCCGCTGAGGAGTTCAGACGTTCACGGGGGGCTGGAGCTGCTGACATGCGCCACTGAGCTGTCAGGCCTCTCTTTGGAAAGATGTTCGGGGGTGGGGGGGGTAGGGGGGCCGTGCTCAGTCCTGCTTGGCTTCTCCTGTTTGTTGAGAAGGTTTTCTTGCTGGGGAGGCGGGTTGGGGAGGGACAAGTTAGTCCCACTTCACCCCCTGGTCTTGTCTGTCCAAAAAAGAGTTCTGCTCACCCACTCCCTGCCTCCTCACCTGCCAAAAAACAATACAAGCTATTAAGGCCGGGAAAATGAGGAGCCACGCAGGGACAGGCGGCTGGGGCTGCGGCCCCCTCTCCTGCCATCCCTCTGGAACCCGCTTTCTTGAACACCACTCTCCAGTGAGCCGGGAGGGGGCTGGCATGATTCTCCATCATCTCCCTTCTCTCAAATTCAGAGAACAAACAGGGGGCCATGCAGAGCACCCTCCTCAAAGCTCCCCAGTTTCCTTTCGCTGGGGAGGAAGGATCGGAAAGAGACATGAAGTTCTGAGGGCTCCTGGCTGTGCAGGGGCTGCCTGCCCGGCCCAGAGCTGGCTCCACTTCCCCCAGCACCTGCTCCTCTTGCTAAATGTCATTCAAAGGATCCAACTGGGCCACCTCCTCGGCCTCAGCTTCCAGAAGCAGCACTGCCTTCCCTCACCATGGGAAGCGGGAGCAGCAGGGAAGCGGAGAAGTTAGGTCTCAGAGTCCCTGGCCTCCATCCTGCAGCTGCCCCACTTCCTAGGCCAGGGTCAGGGCTCCACGCCCCCAGTGCCCTCAGAGGCCATTCTCCCCTTCCACAGAGGCCCGGAGGCAGGGCTGGCTGCTCCTCAGAATCCAAAACAAAACCCAAGCCCTCCGATCACCTCTCATTAGCGTGGCATGCTGAAGCCCTGCAGTGCCCCAGTGTCCGCATTCCCCCTGCGGGAGCCCCTCTTTGCAAAAGAGCTTTTATTACACATCTGAGAGTGTGAGCTCTGGTTTGAAATCGGATCCAGATGGGCTCTGCTGCATCTGGGCACTCTCCTTTGTTGGGCTGAAGGTGGCTGATTTGAGAAATGCTTGTTGTCTGGGGCTGTTACAGATAAAACCGAGGATATTTAGGGGTGCCTAAATATCTAGAAGTCCAGAGCCCAGGCAGGGGCGGAGCGCACTGCCCCCCTGGATATCCAGCCTGGCAGGGGTGCACATGGGACTAGGGGTGGAGTGCAGGCTGAGGCTCACCTGGCTGACAGGATAAGTGGGGGAATCTTGGGACAAGCCTTCCCAGGAGGAAAGAGGTACAAGAACCAGCAAGCCCCACGGATCCTGTGTGGCCAGGCCCTGAGGTACCAGTGGGCAGATAGGGTGTGGCCCCTGGGGGGGTAAGGGGGCTGGGCAGGGGGGAGGGACAGGATAGTCCCTGAGTGAGGGTGACTGATGGCTATGGCGTGGGTTCTTATTGCTATTAGCCCCGCATGATTTCATCAGATTATAAATTGTAATTTCTCTATGAAAGTGAGAAATGGAAACAGTCCAATGAGGTCATCTGACTCCCTGGCCAGGGCGAGCAAATTGTTTTGTACCCCTGAGGGGTGGGAGGGGAGGTGGCTGGGCCACTGTATGGAGAGAGGATGTTGGCAGTGTCCTTGGAGCCCAGAGGCTCCAGCCAGCCATGGCTGCTGATCCCCCACGATAGAGAGAAACGGCCTAAGTTCTGCTTTTGAAGTTAGGAACCAGGAGGGCAGCTTTATCCTGCCGGCACCAGGCCCTTTTCACAGCCCTTGGGATAAAAAGGCAAGGCTCCTACGCACCTCTGGAGCCCCACATGGCACAGCCCCACCTGTACATTGGAGTCCCTGGAATGCCCCAAGCCCGCTCTCCCCAGGCCCTCCCCCCAAGCAGTCCCCGCTCCTTCAGGGGTCCACCCAGCATCACCCTCACCTCCTGCAGCCCCCTTCTCCTTGGGGTACGTGGTCACACAAGCCATAGTGTCCTGAAAGGAAGGACTGTGTCTGCTTGTCTGAGGCAGATCCCCCAGTACCTGGCTCAGTGCCTTGCACACAGTAGGTGCTTCATAAGTGTACCCTGTGAACTCCCCTCTCTCCTTTCTCATTTAAAAAACTGGGGTCTAAAAAAAATTAAAAACTGGGGTCTAAACAAGGCTCTTGCTGGGTCTGTCCGACTTTGTCCGTCCTGGGTTGGCCTGGCTGGCGGTGCTTGGGAGGTGTGAGCTCTGCTCATTGTGGGTGCGTAGTGATGATAGTTAGTAGCCACCTGCGCTCATTGAGCCAAACCAGGCCCAGGAATAAATATGTAAAATATGTGCCCTCCTAGAGAACATCTACCTACCCCAGCAGGTGCACTATTGGATCGTGTAGGCAGGCCAAGGCCACACAATGCAGAATGAATGCTCCATGCGGACTTTCTATGTGGTCAAATTGAGCGGGTGGTCAATAGGACAAACTGAATCTGTGGGATCCCAAGGGTTCAGCCGTGGGAGCTCCTCCTGGGCCCCAGACCACTTTGGCCATGTAGGCCCTTCCCCCTACAGGGCATTCTCTGCCCACCACCCCTCGCCTCGGCTTCCCTGTTCCCACAAGCCCAGGTCTCTGCTCTGCCAAATAGACCATTTTTTGGATGAACATAATAAAAGCTTCCATTTGTATGCACTTGAGATGCTTACAATTTTACTCTGTGTTATAAATAATAACACCATAACCATACTAAAAGAAATTTGAAAGGGGGATAGAAAGCCAAGTGCACAATCCCACATGTCTATGCTGCTCCACTTTGGCTGGATCAGCCCGTACACATACACTGTCTGCAAGGGGATAGTGCATGTGCCTTATCCTTTTCCAGGTCATTTCTGCTTTGCTGTCTCTCTGCTTTGTTGCCTTGGGACAACCCAGTATAGCTGGCCAGGCAGGGCAGACCATGACCCTGAGAAGGGGCCACTTGTCCAAGATCGCACAACCTGCATGACAGACATCCATGGCCTGGAACTCTGGGCCAGTGCACCTCTCTCTGCATGACACTGAGGCTCAGTGCAACAGAAACCTGCCATTAACCAAACACATGGTGGCCCCTGGGCCCACTGTACTGAGGGAACATGGGTTTTCCTGTGGCCCTCCTGGGCAGTCATCTGTCCATCCATCCATGTCTCTCCATTCATCCATCCTTCTCTCCATTCACCCATCATGCATCTGTCCATCTATCCATCCATCTACATGTCTGTCCATCTCTCTCTCCCCCACTCCATCCATCCAGTAAACACGTATAAATGTGTACTGCATCCAGTCATGCTCCCAGCGGCACCATGCAAGATGCTGGGATCCAGAGAATCCCAGGAGCTCAAAGTCTAGTGGGAAGGCCATTGATTGGTGGAGGGCCACAGTATGTGACCCACACAGGGCCCTATGGTGGCAAAAACCCGCCTTGCCCAGCCCCATCACTGGGGGCCTGATGGTGAAGGTAACACTGTGCTGGGGTTCTGGGGTTCCCCAGACTCCCACATCATGATAGTTACATGTGAACTCAGTGGCAAGCTAGGGGCAGGTGGGTGAGGCTGGGTCTCTCCCAACCACCAGCCTAGCCTATCCATCTTCTAGGGCCCCTGTCCTACCTTTCGACCTCAGGAATTCCCCCCGAACTGGAAACACTCTCCAGCTTTGCAGTTTCTAGCTGCCCTGATGATCCGTACTCGCTGATATTAATTCCTATATTAGCAATTAGCCCTCCTGCTTCATTTCAACCTATGGCTCTTAGGGATGGATTATTATGTGTGTGTCATTAATCAGATGGCTGGTATGTGCTGCTGGAAACCCAGGTGGGCTTTATGGCTGGTAACTTAGGTCGAGTGGCATTTTGAATGAACAACACACCTGCCCCCCGCTCCCCGGGCAGAGCTGCCCTGTGGCAAAGAGGGCAGAGTTTAGATCATCGCAAGCAGGTCAAAGCTGGCACAAGCTAGGAGACCCAGGGTTTTCTTTTATGCAGGACTTCCAGGCTGAGGTCAGCATCTGTATCCAACCTGTATAGATGAAAAGGCTCTTTGTGACTCAAACCTAGAGTTTGTTCTGTGGCTGCTGACTTCCTCCCGCCAGGATGGCCATCCACAGGGCCTCTTTCCCTACAGTGACCACGGCGTGTGGGTCACTCCTCTCTTGTGGCAGCACGGACCTGGGAGCTGTCACGGCCACATCCCTCTCTCCAGGGGCAGAGGGCTGGGGGCTGGGGCCACAGGGCAGGGGGAGCTTTTCCATTTGGGAGTACAGACTGCTCCTGGATCAGAGCCAGCACAGTAGTGGTGGGGCAGGAAGGGCACTTCGGGTAAAGGAACAGCATATGCAGTGGCTCAGAGTGGGAGGGCTTGGTGGTGAGAAGGCTGGTGTCCCAAAGCTCTGAGTTGGTGGAGACAGTGATCTGAGCAGAAGTGGGAGATGGGATTTTGGCCTTGGGGGGAGTTTTGAATGTTCTGCTGAGGGGCCTGGTCTTCACACTGAGGGCAATGGGGAGTCAGGGAATGTACTCAGGCAGGAGGAAGCATGACCAGACCTTCGTGGAGAATCGGAGGGCCTGGGGTACATGAGAGGGACCCAGTGAGAAGCTGGGACTTGTCCTCAGCAGCAGGAAGGGGTGGGGGCCTGGGCTGGGGGTAGGGAATACTGGGGCTCAGGGGAAGGGGATGGCTAGGCAGGCTACCTGAAGACAGGCCTGGAGGCTGAGTGCATTCCCGCCCCTTTCTCCTTGCTAGAGGGTGGTGGCCTGAAGCAGCACCATGCACAGCCAGCCTGCCGTGGGGCTTGGAGCCTGGCTGAGTGGAAGTGTTTCTGGGTGCCTGGGGCGGGGGCAGCAGCAGGCCTCTGTAGGAGGGCACGTTTGGAGGCTCCAGCTTCTCCCTCTGCCCTGTTCCTGCCCTCTTCTCACTCACTGTGGCCTCAAGGCTTGGCACTACAGCACGGCATCCCAGAGCAGGTGAGAAGAGGTGGAGGCGAGAGAGCCTGCATATACAGTGCGAACCCCCAAGCCTCCACTCCGCTAATTAAACCACTTCCTGACAAAACCCAGACTTTGTCAGTTGGGTGTGGGAGTGGGTGTGGGAGCCAGTCAGTGGGCAACTACAGGAGCCCTTGCTGCTTGGCCAGCAGGCCCGGACCCCTGCCAGCACCCACCCTCAGAGACAGACCACTGGGGAAGGTGAGTGGGGGGGTGTTGAGAGCGGGCAGGGCCCAGAGCAGAGAGGCCAACAGCTACAGAGTCCCAGGGGGCTGCTCTTCTAGGACAACTTCTTGGAGGAAAGATTTCTTCCTTGGGAGGTCCTTCCCTCCCTCTCCCTCTCCATGAGTGGGCTGAAGCCAGGACCTGGGGAGCAAGGGCAGCTGTGGCCAGAGGTGGTCTAGAATTCACTCCCATCTCCTGGTGCTGGCCTGGCAGAGCAGCCCGGGGACCCAACCGGCCTAGACTGTTGGCACCTACTGCCTGCCTGCCTGCTTGCCCCTGGGCCTTGCAGCCTGTCCCCCGCACCGTCTCGGGGGTTCTCAAGGCCTGGTCTACACTTTCAGGGTGCTGCCCCAACAGTGTAGCTGAGCCGTGGGGGCCTGGAAAGTCCACATGTGGGTATTATCGTCCCTGGGCAGCAACGAGACAGAAGAGCAGGCAGGCATCTGAAGGAACCTCTGGTACCTGGAGTCCTTGCATGCCTTGGAAGTCTCCCCTTAGCAGAGGGAGGTGGCAGGAGGACCCCCCTGTGCCCAGGAGAGCTGCAAGAGTGGGAGAGGGGGCAGGGCCAGCCTCAGGCAGCTAGGCTCAGCTGGGCTCCTGATGGCTGCTCTCAGCCTCTGGAGGGGAAGGCTTAGGCGGGGCAGAGAGGAGGGCACACAGCCCTCCACGGGCCTGCCCCTCTGCCCACAGGGAGAGGCATAGTGGCCGGAGCCTGCCCACACATGACAGGACAAGAATGGTGGCCCAGGCCTGCTTGAGGCCCCCTGCCTGCTGGCTCCCGGGAGGGAAGCTGCTCACTGGCCTGGCCCTGGCTAGCAGGCCTTGTTGTAACTCAGCTCCTACACACAAGGGTCTATGCCTAGCCCTGGGGGATCCCTGGGAGCGAGGAGCATGGTGCTGCCAGCAAAGGCCAGATCTTTATCAGGAAATTGGCCCCCTTTTGCTAGCAGAACAGTGGCTGTGAATTCCCCACACCTGGGCCCTCAGCTGAGTCTGGAGGAGGAGACTGGCTCTGACCTGGCCAGCAGTGCCTCTGTGCTCTCACACGGGGTCCCTGGCCACCCTGGCTGTGAAACGGGCCCTACAGGGCCTACATGGGGTAGCTCTGGAGCCCCTGTATGAAGCAGCACTTTGTTGGTGTGTCTGGCAGGCATGGGGTGTATGTGTGTATGTACGAGGGGGGTCACAGCCGCAGGCCCTCTAGGGAGAAGGCCAAGGACCTTTCAGAACCCAGGCTCTGCTCAAGGAGTTGTTGGCTCCCTCCTCTGCCCACTCCTTCCCTCAGCCCACTCCTCAGTCTCAGAGTCCACCAGGAGCTCTACACCATACAGAGGAAGGTGCCATGGTCTGGTGGATCATCAGTACCCACCCTCCAGCCGCTGTGTTCAAATGCAAGTCCTCCAGGGACCTGAGTGGCTTAGTCTGTTGGGTGTCTACCTTCAGCTTGGGTCATGATCTCAGGGTCCTAGGATTGAGCCCCAAGTCAGCTTCTCTGCTAAACAGGGAGTCTGCTCCTCCCTCTCCCTCGGCCCCTATCCCTGCTTGTGCGCATGCGTGCTCTCTCTCTCTCTCTCACTCAAATGAATAAATAAAATCTTTAAAAACAAAAAAGCCAGTCCTGTGAAGACCTCTACTACTGACCACACTGAAAGCCACAAGCCAGGGATTCCAGGCCATGCATTGGGCTATCCAAGTCACCTGGGTGTGCAGCTGACAGAAGCTGCCTTTTCTTCCAGAAATGTCTACCTCCCTCCTGCCAGCTATGCCATCCTCTGGCCCCTAGGGACAGGCGCCCTTTCGCCTGGCTCCCCCAGCTTTCCAGTTTCCCTGAACCATGGAAGCCCATGCCAAGGGATTTTCATCTCCGTGTTGGAAATCACCCACCCTCCCCTCCTTCCCGTAAACACACTCTCCGGCCCAGAGCAGCACTGCATGTGCCCCGGCCACGTGGCCAGACTTTGTTAATATTTACAGCGAGTGGCTCAGAAAGCTATTAGCTTCCTTTTCTTGTTAATTGAAAGAGGAGAAAATGGTTGTAACACTTCAAAAGGACTTAAAGCGCAGTCTGAGCGACCAGCTGAATGAGGAGGAAGGGAAAAAAGAGAGACTATTTAAAATAAAGGAAGAAAGGGAGCCCACCCCTCATGCGCCCCGCGAGGGTAGACTGGCGTTCCTTCTCTGGCTCGGCAGACGCCTGCCTGTCCTCTGAGGCTTCCTCATTGCTGCTCATTGTATACTTTCCTTTTCATTTGGGAGCCTGCCTTAAGGAGAGAAGGAGGAAGAGAAAGGATGTGCGGTGCATTTTCGTTAATAACGAGGCTCTTTGAAGCTGTGGCTAATGAGGCCTCTGGCACCTTTGCTCCTGGAGCACTCAGGGCCTGGCCTCGCCTGGGAGCTGCAGGCCTGGGAGCTGCCCTGACCCATGGCCACCAAAACACAGGCACTCACTTCCCGGGAAGCAGGCCCGGGGGCAGCGGGGGGTGGGGGGCATTGGGTGTACCCTGGGGAAGCACTTGGGTCCCCTTGCTCAGCATCTGGAGTCTGCCCCTGGGAATGTTAGTGACCAAACAGCTGTGCCAGGCTCCCTGCGGTCAGATGGGGGCAGACCAGGTGACTCAAGAGTTTTCACTCCCGGAGCCTACCTTTCAATTCAGGTTGACAAGTCCCCTCCTTCAGGAAGTCCCTGGCCTCTCGGGCTCTCCTGGCACCCTGCTTGCTATCAGCTGGCCTTCTCTGTGTCTGCAGAACAAGGTGGCTCTCTGGAGCAGACACAGAGGGGCCCAGCTTCTGTGCTGTGTCCTGAAAGGAGTCGTCTCCGCCCTGATCCTTCCCTGCTTCTGCCTCCCAGCTGATCAGACCAAACAGGAGCCCTGTTCGGTGCAGGACCCCACAGCAGGCACAACTCTGCTGCAGGGCTAGGAGGCCCGGGGAGTGGGAGCAGGGGCAGGGGGCAGGTAGAACGGGCTGGGCAGGGACCAAGGGACAGATGGAAGACAGCACTCTCCTGTCCTTGGCTTTCTGGACAGCTGACCCAAAGAAGTAAGACTAGCCTATTCTGGGAGGACTGGGGATCTAGAAGGACCAGGATGGATGTACTGAGAGGGATTCCATCAAGGAAGACATTGGTGTTAGACAGAGATGCCCAAAGATGGCCCAGACCACCAGGCTGGAGGACCCCTGGGCAAAGGGGCTGAAGGCAAACACACAGGCTTCCTTCCCCTGTGGCCTCCTCCTGAGGCCACGCTGCCACTCCTCCGGTTCACCCCTGCTCAGCATCCACCCTCCTCGGGGCTCCCCCGACCCTGGTCCTTGCACTGTCCACCTTGGATTCTAAGTGTATTCCTCCCCTCTTCGGCTGTGAGCTCTTAAGGGCACAGACGGTGTCAGCAGCAGTGACATGGCTAACCTGATGGAATTCTGCGGACAGCCCTGGGCTCACTGAGCGAAGTGCTCTGTGTGAATGATACAAAGCCTGTATTAAGTCCCAGGCAGGCAGCATTCACATGTCACCTTGCTGAACCAACTGGCCGTTATGACCATCTCGATTCTCCACCCGAGGAAACAGATATTCTGGAGCCTGGCCAAGTCACACCGTGAGTCCACCATGGAACCCGAGTGCACACCCACTCTTGTCTCGGCTCTGTGCCCATACACCATGCCCACACGAGCATTTCCTGTGTGGCCAGGGACTAGTGGGTTGTGCTCAAACAGGTGGAGGCTGTAGGCTGGATGGAGCTCCCTCCCCCCAGGTTCACAGGGCCATAAGCATTGTATTTATATATATATTTATTTTTCTGAGAGAGAGAGAGCATATGAGCACATGCACAGGTATGAGTTGGGGGATGGGCAGAGAGAGGAAGAAGGAAGAAGCAGACTCCCTGCTGAATGTGGAATGCACCTCAGGGCTCAATCCCTCACCTGAAATCATGACCTCAGCCAAAACCTCACTCAACTGCCTGAGCCACTCAGACACCCCCATGAGCATGTTAAAGGCTCTGAGAAGTCCTGCTGCACAGGTAGCAATTTAACTGCTCCAGCAGCTACCTGGTAACCTCCCAAGACTCAGGTATTCTTCAAAGCACCCTTTGGGAAATGCTTCACATGTTCATTTAACTGGTCTTTGGTGGGTGTCTGCTGTGTACCAGGTAGTGGTCTGTGCCAGTGACATGCAGTGGTTGAGGACAAGTGTGTCCCTGCCATTTGCAGTGCCCAGCACCTAGCTCAGTGCCTGACAGAGTAAGCACACACACATTCAGCAAATGAGAGCCGAATGAGAAGGGGGTTGGATGGGGTAGATGAGCTGGGCCAGGGCCACATGTCTTGGCCAGTCTCTGCCCCAAGCCGCCCTCGAATTTCCTCCTCCTCCTCCGAGCCTGGACCTGCTGCCAGCCCTACCGGCCATGTCAGCCTCAGCCTTCCCCATGAGAAGGGCATCGAGGGGCTAGAAGCAGCCACTCCTGGAAGGCCCACCATGCCTCACAGGCAGGTCAGAGCCCTCTGCCCCCACCCAGGGCCCCCGCCAGGCACAGCACCTCTTCCCTTCCCTGCCAGCTCTGAGGCTCCAGCCTTGACATTCTAATCACATCCCCCAGCCCTGCCTGGAATACTAATTCTCCCAAGATGAAACCATCCGTGTTTAATTTTTTTTAAAAGCCAGGCGGAAAGACAAGACAAGAAAAGGGGAGGCAAAAAAAAAAAAAAAAAAGAAAAGAAAAGGGGAGGCATCGGTGGGTGGAAGTTGGAGCCCTCCTTAGAGTTCTATTCAGAGCTTCTCTAGGCGGCTGGTCTTGAGGATGTGCAGTGTCACCAGCCACCCTGGATGGTCACACTGCCTCTGACGAGGGCCAGGAGGGGGCTGGCCCTGCTCAGTGACACCAGCCACCCCGGGACCATCCCCTGCCCCTAACACAGGCCAAGGAGTGGGGTAGTCCCATGTTCTGGTGGGTGGGGAGCAGAGGAAGGACCCAGGCAGGCCTTTTGAATACACCAGGGCATGCTATAGGCCCTGGCTTGAGAGGCCTTCAGGAGGGAGCCCCCCCACACACACCTTTTTAAAGATTTTATTTATTTATTCATGAGAGACACAGAGAGAGAGAGGCAGAGACACAGGCAGAGAGAGAAGCAGGCTCCATGCAGGGAGCCTGATGTGGGACTCGATCCCAGGTCTCCAGGATCATGCCCTGGGCTGGAGGCAGTGCTAAACCCCTGAGCCACCAGGGCTGCCCAGGGGGAGCCCCTTTAATTAAGAGTGGGCTCCAGGAAACCTCTCCCCTATCCATTGTCTGCAGTTTTCTAGCCAGCTCCTGGCAGAAGATGGAGCCTGAGGCCTCCCCAGGTGTGGCTAGGGTCAGCTGGGGACAGAGAGAGGGCTGGAGAGGCGGGAGCAGCGTGGGAGTCCCCAGAGTGGGCTCAGTATGAGAGAGAGGCCAGAGGCCCGGCGGGACAGGGAAGAGGGGCTGGACAGCAGGCACAGGGACAGCGCTTCAGGGCCGGATGACCTTGGATGAGCCCTCCGCCACTCCGGGCCTCTGTGGCCACTGTGCAGCACTGGGGTGCAGCTGCTCTTTGGGTTAGGAGGGTTGTTACCCGAAGGTGGTCAGCAGCCCGGAGTCAGGGGTCAGGAGTTGAGCCCCTCAGGCAGTTCCAACCCCTGTGTTACCTGGGGCCCAGGTGTTACACCTCCGGGCATCGATCAGTTGGCACATCCAGTAGGTGGGTAAGTGAGGGAAGCGCCATGCTGGAATACAGGCAGCATGAAGGGCCAGCCTGGCAGTCCAGGCACAAATATAAGTCAGCTGTCATTACTGTCACCCTTGAGACCAACGCACTCGGGAAAGCTTCGGCCCCCGCCTGCCCCCAGGCCTGCAGCCATCATCCCGGCCTGGCCCTGGGACTCCTCCCCTGCAGCATCCCACTGTCACGTTCTAACGTCCCCGGAGGGTAGAATAAAATTGTAATGGCAGAAAACATGACAGAACATGAAACATGATGAAATCTGCTACGTAAATTATGAACTCCATCCAAATCATAGCCCGCTCCTTCCGCAGCAGGGTAAACGCTGGCAGATGCCCTGCAGGCTGGAGACTCTGTGGAGACCGCAGGGCACCCCGCAGCCCTCCACTGGGCACTGCGAGTGCTGGCAGCGCAGGGCTTCAGCTGTCCCCCCTTCACTCCCCCTCCCCACGCCAGGAGGGGTCAGAGGCCAGGTCCTGCCCCCACACCCCAGGAGATACTACTCTGTTTCACTTTCTACTCTAAGGCTCCCGTGGATGAGACTCCGGCCAAGGCCACTGCTGGACGGGTCTCTTCCCCATGCACATTGCCCCTTAGGTTTTTCCCTGGGAGCTTGGGCACAGAACAAACCCAGAACCGCCTGCGGGGAGAGACCCACCACTTCTCTGGGCCCTATTTTATTTTATTTTTTATTTTATTTTAATTTTTTTTTCAGTCCGGGCCCCATTTTAATCTTACGATGCCTCTGCCACAGAACGTGGGCCTTGATGGGTGGTCAGGGATCAGGCAGGCCTGGGGCTGCAGAGCCCTCAAGCTGCCTGCACCTCCCCTCCAGTGACACCTGCAGGTAGCTGGCCCTGCCCTCGACTTGACTTTCTTTCTCCCTCCTCCCTGGTCACACCCCCCACCCACCCCCGCTCCCACAGCCACCTGTGAGCACACAGCTGGTACAGAGAGGGGGACTCCAACACACGTAACCACATTTTGGCCACCTCCCCTCTGCTGCGGGGGCTGCAACATAAATTATTATCGACCCGATGCCAGCTGGGGCTGGAGACGAGATGGGGAAATAAAGCACTGGGCTCAGTAATTGTGCCCTGCTGCCTGAATTTACTTATTTGTGGCTTTCCTACCCACTGGGAAACGCGATGGTGAATTATTGCTGACTATTAGGCTCCTGGATGGAAAAACACCATCGGATCCATTTCCTGAGGGCGGGCAGGAGCTAGAGACCCGCCCGCTCACCCCCGGGCCCTGCTGGGTGTGATCTGATTTTCCCAGGACCTCTCCTGTGTTGAATCCTGGTCCCACTCCACCAGCCAGAGGGCTCCTAGTCCGTGTTACAGATGAGGAGTCTGAGGCCCTGGTTTTCCTGTGACCTTCCTGCGTTCAGCACAGGCCTCGGGCACCTGGGACAGTTATCCACCTCACCCCAGTCTCACAGCTGGTGAACAGCAGAGTCAAGGCTGCACCCTGCTCTTTCTGACCTAGAGCCCATGGGGGTTCTCAACCGACATGAAAGGCCACCCCCTTCACCGTCACCCACCCACCATCATCTTGTTCTGAGGCCTGTAGGACTTCAAAGGGCTGTGAAGGCTCTCCCTTCAGCTCAGTCCCCTCTTGCTCTGGGACCAGGAGGATGCTGGTCACCAGCGGACTCCCACACCCATGGCTTCTGGCTGTGTTCAGCCATGGGGAGCCCTGGCAGCTCAGAGGGAGGAAGGAGAGCCTGGTGGAGCTGGGGTGCTCTGGCCACATCCCCTCTCTTTTTGGGTGATCCTCTCGACAGCTTCAGCATCTGTCTCTGGGACAGCTGGTGGGGCCTGCCTCACTCTCCTTTGCTGGTTTTCCTGACACCAATACCCGTGACTTTGTGAATATGCTCTGATCCCCTGTAATAGCAGAATAGTTACTTCACCCACTGAGAGCCTACTGCGTGCCATGCACGCATGTTTAAAGTCTTTTACTCTCCACACGGACTTGTTTCATACTCTGAATGACCCTCCGAGGAAGCATAATGTCCCCATTACATAGACAAGGCAACTGAGACCCAGAAAGGTTAAGTGACTGGCCCTGGATCACACAGCTGATACAGGCAACCTGGCTCTGAGTCTGTACTGATGGGAGAGCTAAAACCCAGAGAGGAGGAGGGACCTGCTCCAGACCAGGAGAGACAAATCATAAAGGGCTAGATGCCCTGGAGCCACAGGGGCAAGAGGCAAATGGCGTCCCAGGGCATGTGACACAGTGCTGGGCTCTGTGGGTACCTGCCAGACAGATAGGTACAGAAGCCACGGGGCTGGCGTGGAGGCTGCACGGAGCTATCCAGAGTGGGGAGGAGGGGACATGTGGATACTTCCTGAAGAGCCCCTGACCTGGGCAGCTCTGCCCAAGGGAGCTTCGGGACTGAGGCATCACACAGCCCTACAGCTGATGCCCATCGTCCCAGCTGCCACCTGCAGGTCAGAGTGGGGTTAGCCTTCTGCTGTCCTGGGCGAACGGGGAAGGAGAGGCTGGCTTCTCTGCTCAGGCTCACTTTCACCCACGGCAGCCCTACCAGGAGCCTCTCTCACAGGCGAGGAATCTAAAGCTCCCAGAGCAGCCATGTCCGAGGCCTCTCTGCCTTGGAGGGGCAGGGTGGTGTTCCTGCTGCCCCTCCCCAGCTCTGCCTGCCAGCTGAGCCTCTTGATGCACCCACTTTGTCTCCTGGCTACAGCTCCCCAGGGCACTGGCCTGGGCCCTCTCCAGAGGAGGCAGCAACTTTTATCGACTCACCTTGGAGGAGTTCCCCCAAGTGGCTCAACTTTATTTTTGCCGAGTACTTTCTGAGTAACAGAGTCCCTGGGGTCCTGGGGTGGGGGCAGAAGATTCACTAGGGGACCCAGGTGCACATAGGAGGAGCAGAGGAGGAGGCCGGGAGAGGCAGGGGCTGATGGGGACACAGTGAAAGTCAGACCTCTCTGTGCAGTCACACTGGGTGGGGTGACTTCAGACAGAGCCCTCCTGGGACACCCCACTAGCAACTGAAGAGACCCGGATTCCCCACCCAACAGGACCTGACTCTCTCCCTTGCCCCAGAAGTGAGGAGCTAAGCCTTTGTCTGTCCTAGCCTGCCCCCTCTTCACTTCCAAAACAACCCAAGGGAAGTGGTCATTGGATCACCATAGGGAGAAGGCCCTGCTGGGTCAGGAGTCTAGCCTCCCCTCCAGCCTCCAGCCATCCCCATCCAGGTTGGCTTGACGCTGTCCCCATTCTGCTGGCTGCTGTCACCTTGGGGCATCTGTGGCCTGGGACCTGGGTCCCTGCCTCCCAGCCTAAGCTCTAGCAAGGGGTGGTGATGGTGGGGGGCATGCCCAGCTTGACCCAGCCTGTCCTGGCTCCCAAGAACACAGCTTGCTGGGTGGGAGTCAGACACCCCCAGGGACCCCTCCCTGTTGCCCCTAAGTGGGAGCCCTGGGGAGAACAGAGCCCAGGCTGTCGGGGGCTGACCTCATCTGGGAAGGTCAGGCAGTGTGTGGAAGGGGAGCAGGGAAGTTGGGTGGGGAGCGCCGTGAAGTGTGACCCCAATACCCTAGTGCGCACCCATATTCTGCCTGCTCCCCAGGCAGCAGAAGCAGCATCCACCTCCATCTGGGAGAGGATCGCAGCAGGCTTATTTTCCTTGTGTCCCTGGGGTCCTGGCAGAGGGCTCAGCTCTGGGAACCGAGTTGGGGCGGGGGCTCCAAGGAGACAGGCTGTGCGGCTTTCCTGGCCTGCAAGCCCCGTGCAGGTGCGCTGCTGCCAGACATGCAAATCCAGGCCCCACTTAACTGCACCATCATTTATGTTAATGCCTTTGTGGTCCACACTTGGGTGCGGGTGAAATATGGCCCGCATCGTTTACTGGTGGGAATGTTAATTGTGCGCCGTTGGCAGAGGACAAATATGCATTTGGGGGGGTGTAGATCATCATGGCAGCCGCCCCAGGAGGTAATGGAGTGGCCACCACCACCAGGTGGGGTTAAAAGCAGCACAGGGAGGTGGACCGGGGTTCAGGAAAGGTGAGGAATGGGACTGGGGTGAGCCACGCACCCCACATGAGGACCGGACATGTTCCAGGGAGGTGACAGCCAGCAGATGGGGGGTGGGGCCGGAGAGGGGGCCTCACATGGCAAAGGCTTCCCTGGCTGCCTCCGCGCACCCCTTTCATGGTGGGCAGTGGATGATGTCAGCCCCTGCAGGGTCAGGAAGAGTTGGCAGGTCTCTCCCATGGGCTGCAGATGTCATAGGGCGGGCAGAGGGTGAGGCTGCAAGTCCTACCACTGCTCTCGTGCTGCCTTGGGACCTGGGCATGCCACAGAGCCCTCAGTGCTGTCCCCTGCACTGTGGGCATGACCTCCTCCCCTTTCTTCCCTAAACGTGGATGGAGCGTGTACAGTGTGATTCCTGGAGCCTGAGCAGGAGTCAGCAGGCAGGAGAAGGCTGGCCTCATGCAGCTACGGAGAGAAGCCCACGTAGGGGAGGGTGGTGGGTGCGGGGGGTGCCCTTAGCTGGGGTGTGGGGTCTGGACTTCATCCCGAGGGGAAGTGGGGTGCTACAGGGGAGCATGGAGAGGAGGCACACGGGTTGTACTGTAGAGTAGAAAGCTGGGGGAGGGGAGATATGGGGCCACACAGGAACGTTCTATCCTCTGAGCAGGAGATGGTCACAGGGCACATGATGTGTAAAATTTCCCAAGCTGTACGCCTTGGTTGGTGTGGCTGATTGTGTACCTTCTACCTCCATAAAACAGCAGATAAATAAGGGAAGCTTCCTGCCAACCCTTCCTGGGGACCTGGGGGTCTGGGGTAGGGAGACCAGCCCTTCATTCCCCAGCCCAGCCCTGGGGGCTCACACTGTCCATGCAGCCTCCCAGCCAGACCCATCTCCAGTCACACCTAAAATGCCTGCCCCCCAGTGCTCTGGGGGAGGGGACCAAAGGAGGGAGGTCTGTGGGCTTCCCAGCCCTCTGGTGCAGACAAGGCCACTTCGCCATCTGGTGGGAGCAGGGGCTGTGCGGACTGGCAGGTGCACCCAGGCTGCCTCTCTGATGGGCCCGGGTTGGTGGTGGCCCCTGAGGAGCCCCCTTTCCTTGGCCCCAGGGCTTTATCACATCACCTCCCTTACTCCTTCGCACATCCCCAAGGGACCTAAGCTGGTCCTGCCTGGTGGAAGGTGGAGCCGTGATTTGAACCTGGGTGGGTCCAACAGTGGAGCCCACTGAAGGCCCCACTGGAACCCTAGCCTTGGCCTTCAGGGCCGTGGGCTGATGACAACAAGCTTCAGCCTGGAACAGAGCCAGCCCGAGTGGCTGATGGCCAGTGGGACCCCTGGCTGGTCTGCGCACTAGTGGCCCCAGAACACCGGACCAGGCAGTCCCAGGGTCTGCCCAGGCTACAGCTAGTGGTAGACCCGGCGGGTGGGTGGCAGGGGACAGACTTGGAAGATTTATGAGCTGGGTTAAAATTTAATCTGGGTGGAAGATCCCGACCATCCAAGCCAGCTGCCCCCAGACAAATGGTCTGATCCCTGCCGGCTCCCGCCCACTAGCCCTGGTGCCATCCTTCCCCTAACTCTCCCTCCCCGGAAGGCAGGCCGCCGCCCGCAGAGAAATCATAGCACTGAATTTGATTTGGGGTGGGAGCAGCGGGGCACTGAGCTTGTTTGCACTTCAGCTCAAAATTAAACAGGACAGAATTGGCTTCGAGCAGGAACTGCCTCCGCAGGGCCACCGTGTGTCCCCAGGGACAGCACTGCCTCCAGAAGAGCCTCACCATGCCCACCAGCCCCCACTGCCACGGGAGCAGCCCTGGGCACCCTGCGTGTGCACTCAGGCCCTGGCCAGCTGCCCTCTGTGCCTGGCACCCTGACCACGCCACATTGGGGCACAGCTGCTGGGCTTGAATCCCAGATATGCTGGGGGGTCTTGTGCAAGCAACTAAACCTCTCAGAGCCTCTCTTCTCATCTGTAAAATGGGACAGTCTATAAAATGGGACCCACTGCTGTGAGCTGACATGGTAATGTAAAGGGTTAACATGGTACCTACATAGGGTCCCCCCCTTCACCTCTTTGGACCTGGGGGGGGTCCCCCTTTCACTCTGCTTTGGGTTTGCTCAGTCTGACTGGATAAGGAACATTGCCGGGGCCCCCAAGGCATGGGACATGGTGGCAGAAGCACGTAGACAGAGCAGCCCCTGTGCACAACCCTGTTTCCTCCTGGCTGATTCCCTCCTAAGTGGCCTTGTCACTGTCACCATTCTCACAGTTCCCACCACCACATGCTGGGTCCCTCCTAGGCACTCTCCTGAGCTAGCAATGTGCGCCCATTTTACAGATGTGAAAATGAGGCTCAGAGAAGTGAAGAAACTGCCTGGGGGGCTCTCTAGAGGTCAGCAGGGATGACCCAAGCATAGGCCCTTTGACCCAGAGCTGTCTAGGTCACTCCTCCCACTGTCCCCTGCAACTTCGGCCACCTTCCAGGTCCTGTCTAAGGTGGGAGGGAGTGTCACAGAGAGGGAAGGGGGAGCTGGGCTGGCTCAGGCAACAAAGAAGCAGGGGAGGACCTAGAGACCCCTTTGTTCCACTGGGGGACAGAAGCATCCCTTCCTCGCATCCTTCCCTAGCACGCACACACGCACACACGCACACACGCACACACACCCACACACCCCCCATGCTGCCACTGGCAGGCATCCAGGCGCCGAAATAGCCATGTCACCTTCGGAGGCTGAGTCCCTTTGGCCTGAAGTGGAGGCTGGAGGAGGGGCAGGGAGGCTGCAATAATCTCGGATTGGTGAGTGTGCTCGTGTACACACGTACCTGTGCACGATGCACACATCCTCCCACATGCACATGCTCACATAGGCACGAACTCAAAACAGCTACACGCAGAATGGGGAGAGACAAGCTTCAGATACTAGCAGATGCCACCATCCTGCCTCACCTCCGGCCCACCTCCTGAGGGACCAGTAAAAGCTGGGCCTGAACACAGCACCTCTCTCCTTCAGCGATGTAATAAGATTCCCCACAGCTCTGCACTTGGGGCCACTCTGCCCTGAAGAGCGGGTTGTCGCCAACTCCTGCCTTAGCTGAGGCTGCCCCGTGCTCTGGCACAGAGCTAAAACCAAGGTTTTGGAGGGGGCAGCCTACCCTTGGGGGCCTCTTTTATACTTTAGTGACCCCCCACCAGGAATCTGAGTCCTTTCTTCAGACCCCCAGGGATTGGGGAGCCTGAATCTGGCCTCCCTCCAACTGCACCAGCCATTCCCACCCTCTGCTCCAGTCTGTGCTGGCCTACCCATGTCCTCTTGCTTGGGGATTCAGTTCTGTCCCTTGCAAGTGCTGAGCTAATCCTCCCGAGTGTGGAAGGCTCACAGGGGTGGAAGGATTAATGTGTCAACATATTTGCATGATAACAGGGTCTGGGCTTTGAGAAGTGAGTAGCCCCAGAGGAGCCAGGCTGTCCTCCCAAACCACACATACTGCGCACACATCCCAGTCAGGCCAGTGCTGGCCACACTCCCGCCCTCCCTCCACCCTGGCAGGTGCCACCCCCCTCACTCCCAACTCACCCCTGAGCTCTGCAGCCTCAGTGTTAGGGCTGGGGAGCCTCGAGACCTCCCTGTCCTGCACACACACTAGCAGCAGGACCTGAAAACAGTCCCATCCTCACTGACTCCCGCTCCGGGCTGTGACCGGGTGTGGGCATCTGGCTGCAACCTCTCATTATTTACTTATGTATTTATTTATTTATTCCCATCTTGTCCTAAAGGATTTGCGGCAGCTTACAGAAATACAACCTCATAAGAGAGGATCAAGAGAAGGGGATTTGGTAGGGTGGAATAGGCCAGGCTCAGAAGCCGGCAGGCTTGGGTTCAAATCCTACTTTTTACTGATTTTTGATGTCGGATCACTTCAGCTCTCAGCCTCAGCTTCCTCACCTGTCAGCCAGGATACTGATGCTGTCCAGAGGCTTGTGAATGGGAAGATGCCAGGGAGGTGGAGCCGGCGCTCAGTGCTTGGAGGTGCAAATAGCACATGGAGCTATCGCATCTAGGAGAGAAGATAAAGGGAGAGAAGTCGGGCTGAGGACAGATGGGGTAGGGGAGGAAGGCAGTGCCCGGTGGAGGGCACAGCATGGCCCCTCTCTGAATGCTGGTGCTTTCTGGGTCCTGGTAGAATCCGAGCTGAGGGAAGAAGGCCTGGGTGAAGTGGGGGGGGGTCTTCAACCTTCTCAGATGCCCAGGTCCAGGAACCCCCCAGACTCCTCTCAAAGGGGCAGCTAGCCCCTGGGACACCCTAAGCCCTCACCTGCCCTGCATGGGGTGCTCAGAGCCTACAGGGTGGAGAAGAGCTGAGGTCTGGGGTTCCAGGCTGGGGACCCTCCCCCTCCCACCTAGTGCCCACACCCAGAGGGCACACTTCAGCCCTTGGCCCCTGCATCTCACCTGAACCTGAACCCCACTTTGGCCTTGAGCTCTGATTTTCCTGGCCTTCTTTCACTCCCCAGGACTGGTTCTCAGCCCCAGCCCAGCGTTTTAGTCACTTGGCCCAGCTCCCCATTGCCCCCAAGCCCCAATTATCACTTCAGCCTGCACTGAGCAGGGCCTGGCTTCCTCCCACCATCACCTGTTCCCAGCCCTCCATGCTGTCTTCCCAAATCATCTTCCTCCCAGGGGGGCTCCAGGTCTGACAGCCAGGAGGGGCCTGGGGAGATGAGCACAGCTCCCCTGATCCACAGGCTGGCCAGACCCCTCTGGGGCGGGGCACATGGCAGGCAGAGATCCCCACCCATTCCTGCCCCCAGCCCCTCAGCTCCAGCCCGGAACCCCAAGGAGCTCCCACTTTATAATCTGTTTCTGGGAGGTGGTGCCGACTCTGTGGATGGCTGATTTGTTGACACAGCTATGGGGACCACACAGCCATTAACACACCACGTGGAAAGTGGTGCCCAGGAGAGGGCCTGGAGTCCAGTGAGATGTACAACTCCCCACTGCGGGCCCCAGCTCCTCCTCAAGTAGCCCCTGGGACTGCAGCCTCAAGTCTTCCGATCTGTGAGTTGGGGAGAACGGACCCTGTGCCTCTTTCTGGCTTCTCAGCTGCTTGAGGAGGCAGATGGGGAGAAGCACAGGCCTGTCCAACTGGCTTGGGACCTTGAGGTCAGGGGTGCTGAGCTGCCAACTTCCACCCAGGAACAGGCTTGGGCCACCCCTCTTCCTGCTGGGCTCAAGGGGAGAAGCCCCCGGTGAACACCAGACACAGTCCACACCCGTAACAGCTCAGACTCCAGGACCCCTGTGTTGTGATGTCCCTGAGTCCCCAACAGGCAGGACACCCTGGGATCAACAGATTCATGGCAACCGAGTGGAGAAGAATCATTAAGTGTAGACCTTAAGCAGACTGTGGTAATGTTGGTGTGGGGACTTGGGGAGAGTTGGGGAGCCCCGTGGGGTGCCCCCCACAGGCTGTGTGCTGTGACTGGGCTGATGAGCACACCATGCTCCTCTTCTGCCTTCCTCTGGGAGTCCTGCAGTTGCTCTGACCCGGGCCACCCACACCCGGCTCTATGAGCAGCCCTAACACCCACCTGGAGCCCCAGCTCTCAGCTCCTACTTCCTGCTTGCCTGTTCCGGGGTCTCAGTGGTCCTCAGTGGTCTGGGTGGGACAGCCACACTCTAGCCCCTCCCCGCCTTTGAATGTACTGCCCCCCCGCCCCGCCCTCTTCTTATGCCTGACCCCCCCCCCCCCCCACCGGCCTGGCCTGGATTTTGCCCCTGCACAACCTCCCCATAGTTCTCCCCTTCCTGCAGATGGGTAAGCTCTTGCTCCAGATCTGTCTCCTCCCTTAAGTGCAACCTCTGGAGGGCAGAGCCAGTCTGTTAGCCCCAGGCCTCCGCAGTGCTCCGAGGTACCCACCAGTGGTGGGTGAGCCCCTGTGATCACAAAGCACTGCAAGGACTGCCAGGGTTTTTTGGTGGGAGCAAGGAGAGGCTGTGGGGCTTCCCACACCCTCATCCCCAACACGGTCACCAGCAAATAAATCCTTTCGGTACAACTTCTGTCCTGTCCACCTGCAGCTCCCACCCTGCCCTGCCCCTCCCCTGCTTGGGGCTAGCCGTGCCACCCCCATGCCACAGCCCAGACCCATCCACCTCCCGAGAGCAGAGCTGCGCTCCCTCCCAGCCTGCACTCGATCTCTCGGTCCCCCATCCGTTCGGAGCCTGCCGGATCCCTCCCCACCCTGGGCTCTTGCTTTTCTCTCTGCCAGACAGCCCCCCGTGGCTGGCCTGGGCTTTGGCTTCCGTGTCACCCGCTCTTGGGGTTCTCCCTCCCTGCCATCACTGATCTGAAACCACCATCGGCTTTACTCTTGGCCTGTCTCCCCGGCTCCAGGTACCCTCCCTGATGGCAGAGCCTCGGCTCTCCCCTCAGTGCCAGGTTCCCCTGTCCAGATGAGGCCGGGGCACTTGGAAGCTCCGAGCTCAGGAAGCATTTGTAGGATGATCGATGGATTCTCCCACCCGGCTGGGAGCCAAGAAGCATTTCCACGGCCCCATGGCTTCCCTGCCAGCAGGAGCTGTGTGCACCTGGCAGATCGCAGTGGGACAGGCATTCGGTCTTGCTGCTGCCCACCCAGACGGCTGCTCCTCCTGGGCATCCCTATGGGGCTGCCAAGGGAAGCCGGGGCGGAATAACCAGATTAGCCTAAGCGGCTCCTCTTATTTCCTGGCATAATTGGATTGAGGCCATGTTTCGGTGCAGCTGCATTTAATATCGTAATTCCGAGGACGCCTCACCCCCAGAGAGTATCGGCCAACAGATGCAGATGGGACAGGGTGGGGCGGGCTTTGGGCTGGAGAAGGGACCAAGGCCAAGGTCACACATCTCGGACCTGTGCAGAGCAGTATGCCTATCTCCTGGGGGGCGGTGTCCTTTTGGCATCTGTGGCTGGGCAGTGCACAGAGCATGAGGAGGCAAGGGGAGGACTGTCACTGGGCACACCTGGAGGGTGCTCTGTGCTAGCCTGAGGACTTGCAGGCATGACTGTGGGACAGGCCCCTCCCAGAGACAACAGGGGACCTCCCAGGCCTGGGGTGTGGAGGGAGTCCCTGGGACCCCAGCTGAGGAGAACCTGGGAGAAGGAGGCCAGGCACAGGTCCACAGAGGCTCAGCCAGCTTTAGCCACAATCCTCAGAAGTGCTGAGGGTCTAAACATACATGCTGTTGCCACCATTGGAGCCAGAATGGTCTCTTGTAGCTCATCCACTGCCTCCGGAAGCTCTTGGCTCAACTGGCTGAGCAGCAGCCTTCTTGGGCTCCTGGGGTGTTGGGGTCCTCCCTCAGGAAGGCTGGCCCAGTGCTAGGTGACTGCAGTGACGAACAGGGACACCACCTGGAGTCCTGACACCCAGACCCATGCTTAAAATTAGTGTCTCCACAGACCAAGGGAGAGAGGTGGGTGTGTGTGTGCCTGTGTGTCTGTGTGTGTCTGTGTGTCCATCACTGCCTGGGCTGAGTGTGTATGTATGTGTGTGGAAGGCAAGGAGCCCCTGTGCCCCCCCTTCCCATCTGCAGCCTGAAGCCCAGTCATGTCTCTACAGATTCTCAACAACCTGAATCCTGAAGCCAGACTGATGAGTCTTTAAGAGCCAAGAAGCTAGGGGATCCCTGGGTGGCTAAGCGGTTTGACGCCTGCCTTTGGCCCGGGGTGTGATCCCGGGAACCCAGGATCGAGTCCCGCGTCGGGCTCCCTGCATGGAGCCTACTTCTCCCTCTGCCTGTGTCTCTGCTTCTCTCTTTCTGTGTCTCTGTCTCTCATGAATAAAATATTAAAAAAAAAAAAAGAGAGAGAGAGAGAGAAAGCCAAGAAGCTAAAACAATGAAGAACAGGACACAGCCAGGGAAGGGAGCAGGCAGGGCAGCCTTGTGACAAGGTCCTTGATTCCCAGGCATGGCCGCACCCCTACCTGAATTCAGACCCTCCTGGCTGCTCGGCAGGGGCACCAGTTGTGCAGATGAATCGCTTGGCCTGGTGGTGTCCAGGTGGCTCCTCCCAGAGGCTCAGACTCAGCTCTGAAGACCTCAAGCACACAGCAGCTTCCCCACTGCCAGGGAAGGTGGGTTAAGGCCCACACGGGGCCAGGGAGTCACCCTGGGGTTGACGGCCCTGGCCAGGGGGTCTATGGACCCTTCACCCTGGCCCATCCCCCTCCCTCACTCCCATGCCCCGTAGCTCGAGGGCCTGGCGACAGCTCCCATCCATCATTCAGCCCTATTTTTAGGAGGTGATAACCCAACTGTGAAAATTCACTCTGTGCAGATCCTCCTGTGTGAGGAAGTCTTAGCCCCAAGCCGAGGAGATGAGCATGGGCAGAGCAGCAGGTGAGGGATGGTGGAGGGGAGGCCAAGCAGGAGGAGCCCCTCGCGCCCCATGATTTGTGGCTTGCAGCAGGCACCTGGCAGAGGGGCCAGGGCAGCTCTGCCGAGCTGTGGGGTGGGGGCGACACCAGGCCTGGCCTCCCAGGGCAGCCCACTGAGTAAGAGGGATGGGAGTCCAGGTCTTGGCTCCCGCCTTAGCTCTGTCAATTAACAAGCCTCAGCCTGCTCTGGATCTCAGTTTCTCTCGCTTCAAAGTGGGCTGAATCTCACACAACAGCCCAGCGCTCAACTCCTAAGGTCCTTTCTACCTCTTCACAGGGCTGGCAGATAAAATATAGGAGCTCCCTTAAATGTATATTTCAGACACTTTTTCTTGGTATAAGGAAGTCCTAAAGATCACATGAGATACACTTATGCTGTAAGAATTATTGGTTATTTCTATCTAAAACCCCAATTTAATTGGACATCTGGTCTTTTTATTTGTTCAACCTGGCCACTGTTTCCTCGGAGCAGGTCTCTCTCCACCTCCCTGGGTTGGCTAGTGTATCTGCTAAAGCGGGAGGGGCCAGCAAGTGTTTGCTCCCTCCTGGCCGCACCTTCACAGCCTCTGCTCTGGTACCCACCACCCCTGTCGTCCCTGGGTTTGCCTGCAGCAGACAGGAAGGGCCTGCCTCTTCCCAGCTGTGTGACCTTGGGCAATTTCACTTGACCCTCAGCTGCCTCCTCTGGAAAATGGGGATGACAGTTGTGCTTACTACCAAAGGCTGTGTGGGAATTAAATGAGCTGATACTGTCTGAAAGCTTAGAGCAGTAACACCAAAGTCAGCTCTCCCTGAGGCGCCTGGGTGGCTCAGTCGGTTAAGCCTCTGCCTTCAGCTCAGGTCATGATCCCGGGGTCCTGGGTTTGAGCTCCATGTGGGGCTCCCTGCTCAGGGGGGAGTCTGCTTCTCCCTCCACCCCTCCCCCTGCCTGTATGCTCTCTCTCGCTCTCTCTCCCTCTCAAATAAATAAGTACAATCTCAAAGTCAGCTCTCTCTCAATCCTCAGTGCCAGCCCAGGGCCCAGCACAGACGAAATGTTCATTCATTCCTTCACCCAGAGCATATGGCCAGCCTGTGACCTGCCAGGCACTGCTCTGGGTCCTGGAGACAGATCAGGGATCAGAGTGCTAGGCTGCTCTGGGGACCTGGGGGGCCTCCAGTCCTGTCCTAAGCTGTCCCACCCTTGGAGCTGTTACACCAGCATGCAGGGAGGGGTGCCTTTGGTGCCCGGAGATGGAGGGTCTGGGGATACCTCAGTGCGGGGAGGCCCTTGCAGTGGGATCGTGGAGCCTTGATGAGGAAGAGATCTGCAGGGTGGGTTGGAAAGAGCAAGGGGCACAGGGAGAGTGGGGGACAGGAGACTGGGTCAGGAGCTAGAAGGTCACTGGGGTCAGGGGTGGAGGCCCTCTGTAGTCTCACCAGGGCCCCAGGGCCAGGAGGCCACTGGCAGGGTCAGTGCTTCAGGGAGATGCCTATGTGTGGGTGGGGGGGCACCAGCGAGGAGGCAGTGAAAGCAGTGAGAACAGGGAGCAACAGGACCTCTGGGTGGGCCCTCCAGCCTCCCACAGCCCAGGGCCGGGTTCGGGACCTTGCTGTCCCCCTGCCTCTCGGGAGCACAAGATTGCCCTTTCAAATCAGGATGGAATGGGACAAGAATCCAGCCCCCTAGGGTGGGAGCAGCAGGTCCCGATGATCCATCCAACCTCTGCCAGAGCCTCTGTTTGAGCCTGCCTGGGGCTCTGCCACCGACCAGCCCGGGTTGGGTGACTCACTCAGCCTCCCTGAGCCTCAGTTTCACCATCTAGGGAATGAACACGATAGTGGATTGTGACTGGAGCCCACTCAAATGAGGTGCTCCAAGTGTCAGCCTGGTGATGGTAGCCTGGGAATGGTTCAGACCCAGGAGGGCCACCAGGGCAAGGGTGGGTTCTGTTAAGACCCAGTGACAGGGAATCCCTGGGTGGTGCAGCAGTTTGGTGCCTGCCTTTGGCCCAGGGCGCGATCCTGGAGACCCAGGATCGAATCCCACATCAGGCTCCCGGTGCATGGAGCCTGCTTCTCCCTCTGCCTATGTCTCTGCCTCTCTCTCTCTCTCTGTGACTATCATAAAATAAATAAATAAATTAATTAATTAATTAATTAAAAAAAAAAAAAGACCCAGTGACAGGAGCTCATCGGGAGGGTGAGGCCTAGCCTGTGCAGAGTGCCGGATTCCTGGGCGGGCCCCCTCTAAGCCCCCCGTGGGCCAGCCTTGCCTCCCATTTTCTCTGAGTAGCAGAAGCCCAAGGTGAAGTGCTTTCTGGGGCCATCGTGGGAGACCAGGCCTCCTCAAGGCCTCGACTCTCAGGTCCTCACACCCCTTCTCAACCTGGCAGATGGCTGGGATCCCACACCTCCCTTTTCAGCCCCAGGGAATTCAAGAACCCAACTGATCTGATGGGGCAGTAACCCCTGGGCCCCAGCATGGCATCCCCTCTGACCATGCAGGAGGTTCCCAAGATGGAAAGGGGGAGGTGTTCGGGATCCCAGAGTGAGGCCAGAGATCACTGTGGCAACTATAGCCTTCCCCACCCCAAGCTCCGGGATCCTGGGAGTGATCTGATTCGATACCTACAAGGCAGTTTAACAATGTCTGGCTTCTGGGAGAGGGAGTCTGACCATCTGGATGAACTGAAAGGCTGTGGGTCCTCCCTTGAGGACAGCCCAGCTCGGGGAAGTGAGAAGGGTTGCAGTGGAGTGCAGAGGGAGGCTAAGGGCACAGAGGTGACGTCAGAGTCGCTTGTCCATCCCTATTTGCTGTGTGACCTCGGTCAGAAACTGAACTTCTCTGAGCTCATTTCCTCCTTTACAACACAAGGTCAGGGCCTCTCTCCCACAGTTGTTCTGAGAGTCACGTGGGATCCCACAGGCACGGAGGGGACACAGCAAGGGCCTGGCACAGAAAGCTGCCATTCCATGGGGTGCCTGAGTGGCTCAGTTGGTTGGGTGTCTGCCGTAAGCCAGGTCATGATCTCGGGGCTCTGGGATCAAGTCCCCAGTTGGGCTCCCTGCTCAGTGAGGAGTTTGCTTCTCCCTTCTCTCTCTGCTTCTTTCCCTACTCGTGCTTGCTCTCTCTCTCTCTCTCAAATAAATAAATAAAATATTTTTAAAAAATGAAAGAAAGCTACCATTGCAGACCTTGAAGGTGAGAGCACAGGGATCAGGAAAAGTTCTCCCAGAGCTGGGGCTTTGAAGGGATGCATAAGAATTCAGGAGGTAGGGTAACCCCTAAGGCCCAGCGGTTTAGCGCCGGGTGCAGCCCAGGGTGTGGTCCTGGAGACCCTGGATCGAGTCCCACGTCGGGCTCCCTGCATGGGGCCTGCTTTTCCCTCTGCCTCTGCCTCTGCCTCTCTCTCTCTGTCTCTCATGAATAAATAAATAAAATCTTTAAAAAAAAAAAAAAGGAATTCAGGAGGTAGAAAAGGTGAAGGACTCACCCTCACAAACTTGATTCTGGGGCCTTAGGAAAGTCCTACTTTTCTCCGTGCCTCAGTTTCTCCATCATAAAAGGAGACAGTTGCCCTGTGCTGGCTTCACTCTACTTGTGACATTCTAGATGACTCTTCCTTGGGATGAGGCAGGACTAGAGTGGGAGGAGGTATTCCCTCCAACATCGTGCTGACTGGCTAGGCAGATAGGTCAGGTCACCCCAGGTGTAGTCAGGATGGGAATGTGGGCCTCCCCTTTACGGTGCCTGGACCTCGAAGGCACTCCCCTAATTCTCAGCCCAGCCAGCCCTCCAACCCCAGAGGCCAGAGATAGCCTGGCCAGACCCAGGTCCCAGCCATGGCTCTGGCTCCTGAAAGGTTCGGGGTCCCCCACAGTTCCCCTCCTGAGTTTCCTGGGCTTCCCCACAGGAAGCTGCAGTGTTTACCTTGCCAAGGCCCTGCTTTTACTCCCTGAGGATTGTGTTTAGGAGGCGAGAACCCACGCACACACACGCACTCACACTCCATCTGATGCGCCAGACCACACAGACTCACAGCCCAGCCGCAGATGTGCACTGGGGCCGTCTTGGGGCTGCCTCCTGTCCCCGGGCTGGGTGGCAACTAGTGCTAATTGAGAAGAAGTTAATAAGCACCACATATGACCTGGGTTAATCCTCCCCAAACCGCCCAGTTTTGTTCTGTCCATCTGTCCAATGCCCACTGAGGCCCTCAGGGGCGGACTAACCTGGCCAGAGCAAAAGCCAGAAGATGGCAAGTAGGGTTCAAAGGCAGATCTCTGGGAACCCTGGCCTGTGCTGCCTCTGAAAGAGAGGAGAGTGGAGGGGCAAGGGACATCTGCAGAGACCATAAGACGTGGCGGTGGCGGAGATGGCCCATTGGTCCCACCCAGAGGCCATCGACACACAATAGGTGCTCAACATCAGGCAGCCCAGGGGCCTGTGTGAGGGGCCCATGGCCCCCAGAAACCTGCAGTGTGAAGTCTCTGGCCCCCTCCTCGGCTCCCTACATGTGGCTCTGAGCCACCAGCAGCTTTGCCTCCTGGCTCTGCTGCCAGCTGACTGTGGGCGGGGCTCTACCCCCTTCTGGGCCCTAGAACCCTTCATCCAATGGGGCAGTTGCGACGGATCAGGGGTCTCCACTTTTGCAACGTTCATCTTGAGAATCTGATCCACTTCCTGGAACATATGAACCCTACCAGATATTTACACGGGAGTCTTGGGGTTTACACAGGAGTCTGGGGATTCACAGACCTTCAGAAGACCAGGTGAGAGAGCCCTGAACTACACATGGGATAAGGCTGCGACAGAAAACAAGGAAGAAATAAACCCCCAATTCTGAGAACAGTCACCTCTTCCTGTGGTCCTGGTGCTTCAGAATCTTATTTCATCTTCAGAACAACCCTATACCCGCGGCAGGGTGGGGTGCTCTTTATTACCCCCATTTTATGGTTGTGGAGACCTGGGCACAGAGAGGTAAAGTGACATGCCCAGGGCCACACAACAGGAAGTGGTGCGGCTGGTATTTTAACCCAGCAGTCAGGGCATTTAACTGCTGGGCTTAATTTGCATGGTGGGTTCAGAGTGTGGTTTATCATTACGCTCCGTAATTTACAGGGGCGCCACGTGTATGTTTGCATATTTATCTGAAGTGATGTAATTCTTAAAAACAAAAGAGCTGGATCAGCTGACCTCCTAATTTGAGCATCTGGGGTTTCTGCGCTTTGCTTCCAAAACCCCCGTTCCCTGAGGGTGCTGCCCAAATGCACCCAACGGGCTACTGTCCCTGTGCCTGACTCCCAGGGACCCGATCTGTGCAATGGGTCTGTGCATCCATCCTGGGATGAGGGGAGGCCTTGCCCCCCACCCCTGCCTCCTCTGGCTGCCGGCTGGGCAGGGCTGAGTGGGTTATGAGTTCAGCAGTCGATTTGGGCTCACATCATCTTGTCTGCCGGGAGGATTTAGTACGAGGCAGTTGGTCAATAGTGCGTTTGTTTTGTTATTGACCTGCCAGGGCAGCTCAGGAGCCGGCCCATCCCCCTCGGCTGCTCAGGCCTCTCCAGGCCTTGGAGCCTCAGCCTGGAAGTGCCACTGGGCATGTTGGGGAGCTCCTTGACCCCTGGCCTCCTGCCATTCCCAGCCCCTTCACACACCCCGGCCTGAGTGAGTCCCTATTCAGGTCCCCCCTGAAGATCTGTGTCCCCATAATCTTAGGTCCCACATGCCCTGGGGAGGACAGAGCAAGTGGCCCAGCTTGACAGAGGGCCACCCACTTGACAGAGGGCCCTGGTCTCATGGCATCACCACAACTACTTCACAAATGGAGAAACTGAGGCCCGGAGAGGTGAAGTGGCACAAGCTGTAGCTGGAAGAGCAGTGATTTCCAGGAGCAGACTCCCTGGCCTGGGCTGGCCCCAGTCCAGTCCAGAAGCAGTGGCCACCTGGGATACGGGCGAGGGGACCCCTTTTTTTTAAAGATTATTTATTCATGAGAGATACACAGAGAGAGGCAGAGACACAGGGAGAGGGAAAAGCAGGCTCCCTGCGGGGAGCCCGATGTGGGACTCGATCCCAGACCCCAGGATCACGACCTGACCCAAAGGCAGACACTCAATCACTGAGCCACCCCGGTGCCCCCAGGAGAAGGGACTCTTTCCTTGGCCTCAGCCCAGCACCTGCCCTGGTCCCAGCCCCAGCCCCAGCCCCAGGTTATGGAGAAAGGTCGTCTCCGTCCTTGACTTTCACTCATTTGTTCATTCAGCACCTATTGCCAGAGAGCTGCTCTGTGCCAGGCCCCAGGAATCCCAGTGTCTGGGAGCACCTCACAGCCCTGCACTGGGTACAAGATGGGGGGAACTCCCTGAGAGAAATGGTGCTGATGAGGATCTCGGGGGGGGGGCTGGAAGGCTACTTCCAAAGAACAAACAGAATTATGAAGAGGGCAGAAAGGCACCTCTGTGGAGGGTCGGTGGAGGATCCAGCAGGGACAAAGGCCTGGTGTCGCTGACAGGTGCACAGGGGACATAAAGACACGAGTATGGCCAGCATGGGAAACGTGAAGGTTCAAGGAACTGTATGGACTGTGCCTTTGGAGCAATGAATACAGACAGCCCTCTGGGGTTTACTTAACCAAGCTCTGAGGACAGGAAGCCCGGAGCACCAGCTTCCCCCCTCAACAGTGTCCCAGACGGTCTCCGCCTTGCTCCTCCTTTCTCCTCTCCCCCCCTGCCCCCTACCCTGCTCCAAAATGAGAAAGAGCAAAAAAACTATTATTGTTCACGCCTCATCTCCCACCAAAGTTATTAAATTTCATTCCACGAACAAATAAATCCATTTTTATTGCAGCAGGAGGAGCGGGCAGCCGTTTGCTGTTTTACCTTTTTTATTTTTCAAAGTCCTGTTAAATCTGCCCCCTATCAGCTGGGTGGCCCCCTGGGCCCCAACAGGCCCGCCCAGGTTAGAAGCGGGTTCCCAGCTCCCAGCTCCAGCTCCAGCTCAGGCTCTGGCTCTGGTGGTGGCGGCTCCTCCCCCGGGAGTGGCAGCAGCCTGGCTGGAGCGGCCCACCTGCCGCCTGGCTGCCTCGGGTGGGCCTCCAGTTGCCTGCAGGGAGGGTGCACGAAACTTCCTGCCAGCCTCCTGCTTGTCTGGCATTTAGAGTTTTCCAAACACTTCCTGCACATGCTTCCCTAGGCCCATCCCTGCGGTTGGCTGTGGCTCCACTTCACAGGAGAGGAAGCTCAAGCTCTGGAAGGCTTGGGGACTTGCCGGAGGCCAGGAGAAGCCTCCCTCCACCCAAGGGCAGGGAATTGGGCCCAGGCCTGCCTGCTGGTGGGTGGAGTTGCTCTGATCACCCATCTCGGTCACCCCACTGCGTATAGCCTGTCTCTGCCACCCACCAGCTCTGTGACACCCCCACCCCCACCCACACCCCCAGCACACAACCTGGCTTCTGAGGGCCTGAGCTGCCGCCTCTGCAGAAGGGATACTGTGATCACTGCATCTCAGTCCTGGGAGGATGCTCAGCAAGGAGCTTGCCGCCACCCTCCCCAAGGCCCCCAGCTTCCAGCCTATCTCCTGGATCCCCCCACTCACGCCCTGCTCCCCTGCCCTGCTCCCCTGCCCTGCTCCCCTGCCGAGGGACGAGGGCCATTGATCTGGCCCCTGGGGGGTGGAGGGGAGGGTTGGGGTAGCGGCCAGCCTTCACAGCTGAGGTCAACATAAATCCACATCATGGCTATTTTTTCTCTCTAAACCATTTGCTAAAGACTTAATGACTGTCAATAAGAAGCCTGTTGCGTCCACAGTGCCGCCAGCTTGAGGAGGTTCCCCAGCAAGGCATTTAAGTGAGGCAGCTGCCCAGGCCTGGCCCCGGGGTGTTACTGCACCCCCTCCCATGCCAACGCCAAGCTCCGCCGGGTCATTGCAGGGAGGGGACTGCCCACTCGTGCCCAAAATGGGGCCAGACCATTGTGGGACAGGGGCAGCAGCCCTGGCCTCCCACTACAACTGGCCACCCCCAGATATCTGGGGGTGCTGCTTGGGCCTCCAGAGGCTGTGCTCCCCCTAATAGCCATCCCCTCCTCCAGCAGCCCTGCTGAATCCAGGGAGGACCCTCGCCCCACCAGACGCCCACAGCTGACAGCCCACACCTTAGCCAGTCCTGGCAATGCCTTCCCTTCCCCATTCAGAGCTGTCCCGGGTGTCAGATGGGCTTGAGGTTCCAGGTGAAGACATCCACCATGCCCCCTGCCACACACACACACACACACACACACACACGCACACGCACACGCATGCACACACATGCACACAGTGCCTTTCTGCTCTATCACGGTGCATTCCAAGGCTGGGGGAGGGGCGGCCGCCTGCACCTTCATACTCCTCTTTCCCCCACCCCCTACCTCCACCCCCAGTCTCCTCAGCTGCATCTCCTGCCCCATCCTTCTTCACCCCTCCCTGCCACTGCTCCCTGGGGATTCCCTCTTCTTTTCTTTCCCAGACTGATTAGCACATGGTACTATCAAGAAAGGCAGCTCCAGATAATGGTCCCAATGCTGTCTGTCGGCACCTGGGGCCGCTCCAGCCCAGAAGAAGGGCGGGCAGTGTCACATGGGTACCTACCTCCTGCCAAGCCCCCTCCACTTCTGAGCACCTTCCCCCAGAGGCTGGCCCTGCCCGGGGTGGGAGGGCTGCTTGGTAGCCTAGCCCCACGGTACATGCAGCAGGGGCGGGGGATCCCTGTAAGGGTAGAGCTGGATTCCAAGCCCATTATCTGGGCACTAGCCTGGCAGCCAGCCCAGCCCTGGTTTCTCTGCCCTCAGTGGGAAGAGAAACAGAGACTTAGACAGAAAAGTGAAATTGGCCTCACCATGCCATGTGGAGGAGTTAGAGGCAAAAGCCCCTCTGCCAGTGGAGCCCCTGTCACCCTGCCTGACCTTGTCTGGCCTCCATATATTTGTCAATCAAATGGGAATGCTGACCCAACCAGCTTTGCAGGGCAGCTGGAAGATCCATTTAGCAGTAAATATGTGTGATAGCCATTACCCTAGGACTTCACACTTACAGTGGGCTCCAATCCCAACCAGGCCCTAACATGCCCAAGCTCCTTTATTTCTTGCTGCCCCCTGGGAAGGCAAGTGCAGTGGGCGCCTTTATCTTACAACTGCTGGGGCCTTGTCAGAAGCTGGGCTGGAGGCAGGAAATGAACCAGCCAGGGTCCCAGAAGGCGGGATGGAAGGGTGGGGGGCCAGGTGGGTCCTGGGTGGGGTCGGCACAGCCTTCCCCTGCCAGCTCCCCAATGCCTGGTACCGAAGGGGTTTCTGGCACTGCCTGGAGGTGCCACGTCACCTGAACAGAAGGCAGAGCCCTTGCCAGTGCTCCCCGAGCGTGACTCTTGCCAATTCAAACGCTGTATCTCAACGCCATTAATTTACATTTTGATTCGACTTTCTTAATTTTACTTCAACTTCGCACGACTCCAGTTTGAGAATCATTTTAATGTATTTATCTGTGAGGCAATTTGTTAAATAACCCCCAAGACTCGGCGGTTTTCCGTTCTGAGCTTTTATTGCAAGGCTATTTTAAATTAAATTAGTTGTCAGGGTCCCTGAGTGCATTGTAACGGGGATGAGTTCACTGCCAGCCCACTCATAAAAGTGCAAACCGCTGGCTAAATGGATGGGAGCAAGAAGTGGGTCGCCCGGCTCCTCCCAGACCCCCTCGGTGCCAGTTTGGGAGCGCAGGCCTAGCAGAACCACCTGCAGTCAGAAAAGCAACCATCTCTGGAGCCACCCTGGGTTCCCAAGCTGGGCTCTGCCCACCAGCCCTCGACCCCTGCAGGGCAGGTTCTAGCTGGCCGCAGGCGGGGGCAGTTCATTACCTAGGCACCCCAATCCTTCTGCCACCTGCTCTGGAGGCCCCAGGTGGTGTGTGTGAGCCATGGCATGTCTGGGCTGTCGCCCTTCTGAGGGACAGCAGAGGGGCAGAGCCTAGTCTCTGCTTTGGGCCCCTGTGCCCCAGGGAGAATTGCTGGGGAGCAAGGGGTGAGATCTGTCCCCCCTTCATCTGTTTTCTGAGCTGGCGTCCGTGCTGGCTGTCACCTGGGCCAGGTCGGGGATGGGGGGCATGATTTGTGAAAGGCTCAGGTATCGAATCTATGTTTCACGTTCACATCAGCAGCTGCTGTCTGCCTGATAATGGACTGAGGCAGTGGGGAGGGAGCCAGGAGTCCTGCTCCTGCCACTGCTGTGCTCCCTGGTGGAGTGGGTACCCCAAGCCAAGACCTCTCCCCACCCGCCTCCTAGAGCTGCACAGTCCCACAGGTGGGCCTCCTGGCCCCCAGCAGCACTCACCAAGCCAGCCCCAAACTTCCATTCTGCCCTTCAAACCTCACGTCCCCTGGGAAGCTGCCAGCCCCTGGTAAATGGACCAGGGGTGCACAGTCAACTGGGAGTCACTAACCACCTCACGCAGTCTCCCCTGGGACTGCCCAGTATGCGAGAGGAGGGCTGGCTGGGATGCTGAGGGTGCTTTGGCGCCTCCTCTGCAGCATCTGACAGGGCCTGGCACACAGCACGAGTGAGGGATAGACCTCTCCTGTGTCCCAGGGGCAGCGTGGCAAGCTGGTTACCAATGTAGGCACTGGAACTGGGTGCCTGGGTCTGAGTCTTGGCTCTGTGACTTTCTAGTTGTGTGAACTTAGGCCATTTCTATACAATGGGGTCCTCAGAGGAGCACTTTGGGGATGACATAGGTCCCGAGTGCTCAGAAGCACCGGGAAGGTAATAAGCCTCATCGTGTCCCACCTCAGAGGCAGAGATCTCCTAAGGAGAGGAACTTTTAAATATACCTTTGTAGCCATTTGACAAGCTCCTATTCACCCAGTGATGCCTCCCCAAAGGCCCCCTCCTCTGGGAAGCCTTCCTGAGGCAGGATTAGTTGTGTTCTCCTCTGCATTCCCCCAGCCCACTTAGTGCTGGGATAAACCTTGCTGCACCTTCTTCCTACCGGGCTGGCTGTGCATCAGGGCGGTGGGGGGTGGGGGTGCTCCCATTTTCATCTTGTAAACATTTTCTAGCCAAGGACGAACATACACCCTGCCACGCTCACTGCAGCTTTAGTGAACCTTTGGTTTGGGAGGGGAAGATGGGAGAGAGGGAGAGAACTCTTTGTGAGGCCCTGGCTTAAAACCCTCCAAGGCCCCAGGCACCCCTGAACAAAGCACCACCTCCTGTGTGTGGCCTCCTGAACCTGCTGCTCTCTGTCTCACCTCTCTAGTGCTCCCTTTGCCCCTGCTCTTCCCCTTGGCACCTTACTCCCCCGCCTCGCCCACCCCAGCCCTCTTCCTGAAACACTGGCCTGCCCACACCCCTTCCTTGGGAACTACTACCTCATCTCGGCCCACTTCTCCTATGGGAGTCTTCTGAGGCCTCAAAGCCTGAGTCAGGTGCCTGTCCCAGGCTCCTCCATCATAGCTCATGTCCCCAGCACTGTCACCGCTACATGTCTAGCCTGTCCACCCCACTAGACTGCGCTCATGGTGGAGGGGCTGAACCTGAGTCTGTCTCAGTGACCCTGGTGTCCCTCCTGCTTGTCCTAAGTAGGCTCTGGAAGCACTCAGGAAATGAATGAATAAACAAATGGATGATTAAGGTCCTCGTGAAACTCTGGGCTCCTGGCCACGGGGTGCCCGAGATATTAGCTGGTAGCCCCCTTCCTGCCAGCCTTCGCTGGATGGTAGGTGCCAGGCCTGGCTGCTTTTGTGGGGCCAAGGATGGGGACAACTCAGAGAAAGCCCCCCTACTCAGTGCTGTTTAATGTCTGGCCAGATGCCCCACCCTCTGCATCCTGCTCTTGTGTCAGGGCCTGCTCTGGGTTTGAACAGGGCCAGAGAGAAGCCAGATTCCCAGCAGCCAGCAGGCAGGTCTCAGGAGAAGGTCATGTGTCAGGCACACACACACATACCTGGCCTCGAATGTCCAGCCAGGCTGAGGCCTAAGGCCTCCCACTCTTTGGCCAAGAGCAAATAGAGCCTGTCTGTCCCAGTGCCGGGAAGAAGATGCTGGGGAGTCAGGATTCCAGGATCCCAGTTCAAGCATTGATGGTGCTCAGCCTCTCAGACCCTATGGCCCCCAGTCTGGGAAACCAGAGGTATCAGATGGGCTCCACTTGTAACCAGCAGAGCCTTTTCCAGGTGGGACAACCACTCCAACATGAACAGGGCTGCCCATGGAGCTGGCAACATGGCTTGCTTGCTGGCTGTCCCCAAGCCTGGGCTGTGCAGTTTGGAATTTTTTCCCCCTTCCTGATGTTTTATTCATGTAAACCCAGCCTGCATCTGTCCTCAGAAAACGGGAGAGAAGATGCAGGAGAGAGAAGGAGAGATAGAGGAGCTCAGAGAGGAGGAGACCTCACATATGTATGGGTGTTGCCGTTCAAAGCCAGATAACCTAGAAAGATCCGCGGAAGATGCCCTCTCCCCATGGCTGCCTGACAACAAGAGGAGCCGTCATTCAGATGCGATTCATTGCTACCTCTAAGTCTATCACTGGGTCCTTGTCAGAACTCTCCACAGCTCACTGGGGAGGGCCCGCCCCCAACTCTGCCCACCCCTTCCCACTGTCTTGGGGGCCAAGGAGGAAGGGGAGCCTTTGTGTTAATTGCATTGTTAGACCAAAGGTTCTTACTTAGGCTTGCTGTCTAATTTGGGGCCTTTATTAAATATGATTGCTGGCTGACAGCCGGCCAGGAACCAGCCGTGGCTGCTGTGCAGGGCAGGGGAGCTGCGTCTCAGATCCCCACACACTGGGGTGTGTCCCCTGCTCCCCCCGTACTGGTCTCTGCCCCCACTTCTTGCCTCTTCCGGCACACCCTCCATGTCACCCAGAGCTCAGGACCCTAAAGGCCATTTTAAGCTTTGATGAGCAGAGGGGGAGAAGCTGCAGAGGGTTACCGGCCAGCAGTAGAGATTTTTTAGGGCCCCCAAGGCTGCCCCTCCATAAACTCCTGTTCATCCTTCAAGAAAAGCCCCACATCACCTCCTCCAAAGTCCCTCTCCTCTCCCTCTTTCATGTCCTGGGTTTCCCTGATAGTGAAAAGCATAAGCTCTATTTACAGCGTCAATTCCTGTAGCCCTTGGTAACCCTCCCGAGGACACACCAGTACCACTCTCTCTGTTGTTCAGATGAGGAACCCGAGGCAGACAGGTTAAACAGTCAGTCTGAGGGCACATGGAGCCGAAGTTCACTGGTTCCTGCATCTGTGCCCTTGACTGCTCTGTCGTGGCCTTCCACTGGCAGGTCTGGTGGAAAGCTCATTCCTGGGGATCCCTGGGTGGCGCAGCGGTTTGGTGCCTGCCTTTGGCCCAGGGCGCGATCCTGGAGACCCGGGATCGAATCCCACGTCGGGTTCCCGGTGCGTGGAGCCTGCTTCTCCCTCTGCCTATGTCTCTGCCTCTCTCTCTCTCTCTCTCTCTGTGACTATCATAAATAAATAAAAATATTTAATAAAAAAAAAAAAAAGAAAGCTCATTCCTCTGAAGACTGCACTGGAGCGATTAAACCCTCACAGCATACTGTCATCAGGCCAGGTGGCTTTCCCTCCAAGTTATCTCCTTTAATCCCTCATTTAACCCCCGACAGGGAGGTGGGGCAGGAATCTGTCCCCATGCAGCTGTGGGGTTCCAGCCCCAGGCTGGGCCAAAGCACAGAAGTGGCTCAGAGCCCACATGTGTGCTGGGAAGGCTAGCCTGGGAGTTGGTGTCAGAGCAGAGGGCCCCTCCCACCTTCCCCACCAGCCCCTGCTACATGGGACCTCCAGGCACACCAGTCCTCTGTAGGCCTGGTTTTAGGGTGGCAACTGGGGCTTCAGTCTGGGTCTGAGGCCCCAGAAGCAGGGCAAGTGCTTTGAGAGCCTCCCCTCAGAAGCTTCACTACAGATGACACAGAGCAGGGCTCCTTCCCTGCCCAGCAGGGATTTGACATTCTTTTCAAATGTCAGCATCTGTCAATGTGGCTCCAGCCCCAGAGCCTAGAACAGTGCCTGCACGGGGTAGGTATTCAGTAAATGCTGATGGAGTTGTTACAAAAACCTCACACTCACCCCAGTCTGGGTGCCAGAGTACAAGAATCACTGGGCTAGGGACACCTGGGTGCCGCAGCGGTTGAGTGTCTGCCTTTGGCTCAGGACGTGATCTCGGAATCCGGGATCAAGTCCCACATCGGGCTCCTTGCATGGAGCCTGCTTCTCCCTCTGCCTGTGTCTCTGTCTCTCATTGTCTCTCATGAATAAATAAATAAAATCTTAAAAAAAAAAAAAAAAGAATCACTGGGCTAAACTGGCTGCAATCTCTGATGCTTCTTTCAGCCCCCCTCCACATCCAGAATGCCACATCTGACTTGGCAGATATAATACCCCAGGATTTGGGAAGACCTCCACCTAAGCCCAGCCCAGGTCAGCCCACAAACTTGGGGATCCCTCAGGTGGGGAGGCATTCAGGGCTCATCACTTGCACACTGATTCATGGCCCTCATGTTTCTTGAGCATCTACTATGTGCCAGGCACTGTGCTAGGCACAGAAGGCTGCCCAGAGAAGCGCAGGGGAGGTGCGGTCCTCATGGAGTGGTAGGACCAGACTCCTGTAGGTCCAGCCAGAGAAGTGAAGAGGAGGGACTTCCTGTCTGGGGAAATTCCGGAGGGCTTCACAGAGGAGCGGGCATTTGAGCAAGGCTGAGTGGACATCCCCTAGCCAGAGAAGGCCACGGCATGTCAGGCAGAGGCTTGGACAATGTCTGAGAGGTGAGAACAAGGTGATATTTGTTGGGAAAAGTAGCAGAGAGAGGCAAGTGGAAATGGGTGGAGCGGCAAGGGCCACAAGTACCAGTAAGATTGGAAGCTGGTATTCCACAGAGGGATGTCCTAGGATGACAGCCCAACTTGGGGCCAGAAGGAGGCGTTTTCACATGCAGATAATTCAATGGGGCAAGACGGTGGCGGGTGGCACCCAGGGCCCTGCATTTTGAGCAAGACCCGGTGCGCGAGGACGGATGGAGGATGGACGGACGGACGGACGGACACTGGGGTCTGAGGCAGGTGAGTCTGGGGCTCACGCTGTCCGGCTCAAGAGGGACCCGAAGGCTCCGGGGGCTGGCGGGGGGCGGTTCCCGCAGGCCTGGCCCATCCTTCTCCCCTGGCAGAAGGGCCCTCACCTCCAGCGGGGGGCGGGGACGGAGGCGCAGCGTGAAGGAAGGGCAGACGGCGGCAGAGTCAGCGCGGCGCATCCATCTGCCCTGACAGGCAGCAATTACACCGCGTGATCGCCAGATTACTCCAAATGCATTTATTACAGGGGTTAGAAGCGGGGGACTTATTTACTGGCAAATCCATACTCATTACAAGACTCAGCCTAGCCTAGACGGAAAACAACTCAACTGAAACAAATAATTACCAAAGTCCTCCCAGCGCGAGGCTCTCAGGTGGTTGGGGTGCGGGGCTGGGGGCGGCGCCGGGCCCTGCCCACCGAGTAAAGGGAGGAAGAGGCCGAGGGTGAGGCTGCCGCCCGGCCGCCGCGGTGCGCATGCCCGCCAGGGTCATGAATATGCAAACGAGCCCGCGGGCGGGGCGGGGCTAACTCGGGTGCCCGCGGGCCGCGGCCGCCGCCCACCCCCCAGCGGCGCGCGCGGAAGCAAAGGGAAACGAACGCGACCGGGGGCCTGCAGGCTTCCGAAACCGGGGCTTTTGAGAGGTGGCACTAGTCCCGCATTTTCCAGGGAAAGAAACGCTGGCATGGAGCACAGGCTCCCCGGTGGCTGAATGAATGAAAGGACCCGCGAACGGAAGTATCTCCCAGACAGACCTTGCCCCGGGCCGGAGCGGGACCCACTCTTGGGTCCTCAGGCTGGGGCGCTGGAGGGTCTCCTTCCCCGGGCATCGCCGGCCTCACGGGCACACACAACTGACAGACGATGGGCATTCTGGGGGCGTAGACTTGGGGAGCGCCCAGGGCACAGGCTGGGCTCCCGCACCCGCCAGGGGCTCTGGGCTCCAGGAACAAAATCAATCTTTGTTGTTTTTTTTAGCACAGACACAGCCGGCCGGACTCCTGCTCCCATTTTACAGATGAAGCTACTGAGTCCCCGCCAGGGGCAGGGGCAGAGGCAAGCGCGGTCCGCTCGCTCACGGTGGGGAGCTCCCCGCCGCGCCCTCCCCTCCCGGGCCTCCTGGACCGCGGTGGCGGCGACCAGTGCCCGCGTGGGGAGCTGTCAGGCCGATTGAAATGTGGGCTCGGCCTCTCTGCCCGCTGGGCAGATGCTGGCACCGCCACCCGCGCCTTAAATATTCATTCACTTGACAGAACACTAATTAAACAAAGTAAGGTGCATTATTACTTGATTAAATTTTTTATTGTCAGCTTAATTGGTCTGTTAGTTGCCCCTTAGGGAGTTGTTCGTCCGCCCCCCACCCTCTCGCGCCGTGTGGCAGAGGGCCCCTGGCTGTCCCTGCGTCGCCCTTCCCCGCCCGCGGAGTAGGTGGGCGCTCCGCCCGCAGCCCCCCAGCCCAGCTCCGGGGGTGGGAGCTTGAGCCCCGCCCCCAGGGCCGTCGAGGTCCAGAGGCCCCACCTCCAAACCTGAGGCCCGTCCAGAGGGAATGCGCCGCCTTAGACGCGTGGGATTCCAGTCGGCTTGGAGGGGCGGATGATCTACCTTTCTGGCCGGGGCCTCCATTTCCCTCTCTGCACCACCGCAGGGCTGACCCCGCAGACCCCTGATCCAGGCACAGGCACGGCCCCAGTCCTCATGGTCCGCCCACGAAAGGGCCTGAGAATGCCCCCTCAGAGCGGACGAACCCACCTTCCTTGTCGGACTTAACACCTCGGAGGGCACGTCCTCCCACCACCCTGCAGAGAGCGAGGTAGCTGCTGCTCTGCTGCACTCCTGTTGAGATAGGTGCTCCCTCTTCCAGGTCAGTGGCTGGACAGAGCCACCTGAGTGGAGCAGGAACCTGCACCTTCCCTCCTCCCTCTTCCCCCATCTCAAACGTGCTTCTCCCCTCCCCCACGGGGTGATGGGACTCTGGAGCCAACATCTGCCCTTCAGGCAGCTGGCCCCTTCTCCCAAGTCTGTCCTCTGTGGTTGCAATGAAGAAGAGCCAGGGGCTGTTTCTTCCTTCCAGCACTAGCCAAACCCCTGTGTGAGCCTCAGTTTCCCTAGTGCTAAATGGGTGCCTGTCCTCATCCAATGAGCAGAATTTGAGTGCTGGCACAGAAGGAGGAGTGCGTGCTCTACGCTGGGCCAACTGCTCACTCTGAGGTCCCAGCCAGTCCTCCTATCCCTGCCACGAGGGCACAGCCCCACCACCCCCAGTTTACAGATGAGGCAGGGGGTCCCTGAGGGCTCCGAGACTTGTCCAGGGTGTCATATAGGGTAGCAGAGGCCAAGGCTGAGAAAGGCAGCTGGCAAATGAGGGGTGTCTGTACTGTTCATACACCCACTTGCCAGTTCATCAGCCCGGCAGCAGGAATCTGTTCTGAGGTTGGGGACAGGAAAGAACATGTGGCCTTCCCAGGGTGGCTTGGGTCCTTGTGTCACACCCCTACCTCCAGCCATGCCCAGTGCGAGGTGGGGAGGTGCCCATCACTGGGCTCACTCACCCTGCCGCTGCCCTGTCCACACCCTCCCACCCTCCAGAGAGGATCCAGGCCCCACCGATGACAGAGGAATCGTCTGGCCACCCCAGAAGCCGCCGTTGGCAAGCAGGAGGCGAGGTAATTGGCATTGCTGGCCGAGGGAGCAGGAAATGAGCGGCCGCAGCCCATGTGGAGCGGGAAGCTGTTCAGTGTCATCAGTCTTATCTGGGAACAGGCTGCCCAATTATGGGGCCGTGCCCGCTGCACTCAGCAGCTGCCGGCTCTGCTGCTGCCCCCTCCCCAGTGTCCTCAGAGCATCTCTGGGCCTGGGGCATCTGCTGCCCCTTCCAGAAGGCAGGAGGTGGCTACCCAGAGAGAGGCCTACCCTGATACTCCCCAATTCAGGTGTGCAGTTGCAGGCACCCCACCCCCCCCCCCAGCCAGGCCCAGCACACACAGGAGTAGCTGCTAGGTCCTCCTCTCCCAAAGACGACTGTCCAGGCCGAGCCCTGGGCAGGGCTGTCTGTTCTAAGTATCCCTTCAGGGAGCACACAGGCTGGCAGGGGTCTCCAGCTGCCCCATCCCATGGCTCCCTCAGGGCGAGAGGTACAGGTCACCCTAGTCTGCTGCTCCAGCCCCTCTACCAGCCACCAAATGAGAGGATTAATAATTCTGTGGGTGGACAACGCTCAGAAACACAGTGCCACTGGGGGCTGTGATAAGGTGTCATAGATTAGGGAAATAGGACTATAATAGGTTTGCAATTGTACATAACACAGCCAGATATTAGCAGATCTCTGAGCTGTGGCTCAGAGACCCAAGAGAGGATGGCCATCCCAGAAGGGCTGAGCCGAGGGTGGGGCTGGGCTGCCCTTCCGGACGAGAGACCGGGATGCATGGGGCAGAGCTGTCCACCGGGCAAGAATAACTGGCTTTGGGATTGAACCCACCTGAGTTCAAATCCATGCCTCCATTTCCCCATCTATAAAGCAGAGGTACAGCCGTCTGCTCAAGGGTCATGGGAATTCAATGGACTCATGAACCTCATGCTCAGTAAATGCCCATTCCCTTCCTCTCCCTTCCTCCTCCTTCCACAAGTCTCCAGCATTCAGGTCTTGTCAGGCCCCGCTTTCTGGGAAGGTCTCCCTCTGCTCTGCAGACATGTTGAGGGGTCCCTGCACACAGCCCCCTCTCCTGATCTGGCCCTCTACTGTGGCAGGAGTGGTGACAGGTGCTGTGGAGTGACTGTCCCTCCCCCAGCACACCCTTATGGCAGCCACAGTCTTCTTGTTTGGAGACCCCCTTCCAGCAGGCAGAGAGGATGCCCCTGGAGTCAAGGCCCCATCTTAAGGTCCAGTCAGATAGCCTGAAGATGTCAGCCCATCTGCCCCCTCTTCATCTGAAAAAGAGCCATAATGGCCTGTTTGGCCCTGGCGAACACTGGCTTGCCTCTGCATCAGGTCTCCTTGCTAACTGAGAGCTTCCTGAAGGCCAGGACTAGGTCTCTCTGACTCCTCTCTGTCCTCGAGGCTGGCCCTGAGTAGTCACTGTCCATGAGGTTCTCACTCCACCCTCAGCGGGTGATACTGCTTACGTGGACAAGGCAGAGAAGGAATCCTGCCATTTCTCTGGTTTAAATACAGGAACCCACCTGCTCTCAGTCCACAGGTGGGGGAAACTGGGAAGAGCCAGCAGTGGGCTGTCCCCTCTAAATCCAGCCACCAGGGCCACCAGGTGCTAAGGAACCAGATGAGCCTCCTGAAAGCCATGTGTGGTGGTAACAGGTGTACAGAGGACTGGCCTGCAAGGAGAGGCTTCTTGGGGGAACAGAGGCCAAAAGGAAGGCCAGAGCAGGCCTTGGGCTGGCCAGGGATACCAGGGAGGAAGAGAGGGGGCTGTCTTTGTGGCAGTGAGCTTGGGGTGTAGACCAGCCCCAGGCCTAGAGCCTTGGGGAATACAGATGTGATTTCTAAGACAGGCCAGTGTTCTTCCCAGGGCGGGTGGGACAGGCCCCTCACCTGTGCCTCAGGCCTCAGCTGGGGGTTCATACCACCCCTGCCCACATCATGGAGACCCCAAGACTGGCTTAGCACCCGCCCTGGGTTCTCAGCTATCCCTAGTGGGCACTACTGGTGGGCAGGGCCCCTGGGGAGCCTTACCCTCCCAACCTGTGAGCTCTGCACTTATACGACAAGCAGCTCGGCCCGCTGCCACCCAGACCCAGTGCTCACTACCCCGGCCCCCCAGCCCTTACAGACTGGCTAGGCTGCGGTGGGGCTGGTGGCCCACCTGTGAGCCACCCCCACACCGCCAGTTGTCTGTCGGCTGTCACTTACAGATGGGCCCCATCTCTGTCCACTCTGGTGAAGCCTCCTGTTCCCACAGCTGCTCCCCTTTCCTCACCCCTCCTCCCTGCAGACAGCTTGGCTAGGCTGTGGGTGTGAATTTCCACCAGGAGGGAGGGCCTGTTCCTTCTGGCACTGAAGCAGAGCCTGGGGGGGGGGGGGCTGGAGGGAGGGTTGGGAGTGTGGGAGTGGCTGTGCCTTGCCACCACTCCTCCGGGAAGGCGGCCAGGCCTAGATGGCCCGGAAGACTGATAGCAAAGCGGGCTCTGGTCCCAACTGCCTTGGCTCCGTATGGGGGGAAGGGGAAGATCATAGTAACCTCCTGAGCCCCCTTTCCTCTCCTTCCTGCCTTAATATACCCTCCTGCCAGCAAGGACAAGCTGCTCCCATTTTGTGGATGGGAAGCCTGAGGCCCAGAGGACTGACAAGGTATCTCGGGGGCCTGTCACTCACGTGAGTTCCCTGAGTGCCCTCCCCACGTGGCTGTCATCAGGAGCCAGTGTGGCCTCTGTCCCTGGCTGCCCCAGCAGTCCAGAGGGACAAGGGCACACCCACAATCACAAGCCAGGCCTAGTCAGAAGAACTGTATCCAGAGGGATACAGTGCCTTCCGTACAGAGGAGAAACCAAGGCAGTGCAGAGGAGTGGGGCATACACCTGGCATTCCACCCCACAGCCCATCAGCCATCCAGCCATCCATAGATATTTCTTGCTTATCTAATGTGCCAGGCCCGGGGGAACAGAAGGGAGATGAGGTTCCTGCCTCCCCAGAGCACACTGCTCAGGAGCCGCACTATGTAGAGAATGTCACATCGTGCTCTGTGCCGGGAGAGGACACAGGTGAGATGCTCCCCGCTCCTCCCTGGCGCTATGGGAGGGGGAGGGGAGCCATCTAGGAGGGGGACAAGCAGACCCCAAGCGGCCTGCTCCCACCCCCAGACTCCCTGTGCCATCCCCCCTTGGCCCCTGTGAAGCGCCTGTCTCCCACGGTTCCTGCTAATGAAGGGTAGCTCCACCCACCCAGAAACTGGTTTGCTTCCAGCTGGTATTTAAAGAAGTGTCTCTGAGTTTGACAGTGGCGTTTGTTGTTCCCATTCCTATCTTCCGCCTACCCTACAGTGCCCCCCTCAAGGTAAAACAGAAGCAAAGCAACCAGCTGCTCCTCACCACCCACCCCCCGCCCCTGCTCTGGCCCCAGGGGAGCGCCTCGTCCAGCCTGGGCTTTGTGCCAGGCCCTGTGGCGGGCACAGTGGATTCAGAGACCCACTAAGGTCCAGGACTGCTCTCAGGACACATTGGTTGGCTGTGATGAGGGTCAGTTTCTGGCTCAGGCTGGGGAAGCAGTGAAGGCTTCCTGGAGGAGGCAGTGTCAGCAAAGAAAAGGAAGGCAAAGGTGGGTGGGGGCCAGACTGCAGTGGGTTGGGCAATGACAGGTGAGAGAAATTTAAATGTGAAGGGGAGGGATCCCTGGGTGGCGCAGCTGTTTAGCGCCTGCCTTTGGCCCAGGGCGCGATCCTGGAATCTCACGTGGGGCTCCCAGGGCATGGAGCCTGCTTCTGTCTCTGCCTCTCTCTCTCTCTTTCTCTGTGTGTGACTATCATAAATAAATAAAATTTAAAAAATTAAAAAAAATAAATGTGAAGGGGAGGAGTGGAAGACAGAACAAAGTAGCTGGAGGGGAAAGGAGAGGCCCTGGGGGGTGTCTTTTGAAAGAAAAGCTAGAATGTCCTTAAGAGCTGATGGGAAAGCACCTCCTGAGGCACCTCCAGAAGACAGGATGAGTGACAAAGGAAGGATTCATCGACAGGAGGGGGGACACAAAGAAAGTTTATGGGTTAGACAGCCAGATGGAGGGGGATTTCTGTGGTCTGAGAAGTGAGAGACAGTGTGGATCTCACCCATTTAGAAGATGAGGAGGCAAGGGTGCAGGAAAGTGCCCTGAGCCTGCCCTGGTGTGAGACCTGCAGGACCCACTCTGGGCTAAGATGAGAGAAAAAGGGTGAGGGCATCCTAAGGAGAGCACCCACTGTGTTGAGATCTGCTGGCGGAGCCACCGTGGCTCACAGGGTGGTGTCTCGCAGGCACTCCGCTCAGGTCTCCTGGGGAGGCAGCTACGGCCTGCCTTTGGAAACTTGTTAATATTCCCCACTGTCGGACAGTCCTTCCTCTCTCCTGTCGAGGCCAAGCCAACTATCTCTGCGAGGCCCAGCCATCCTGGAGAAGGCTGCCATCTGTCCTCTGGCTCCAGGGAGGCCCTCCTCACTCCCGCGCCCTCTGCTAGGCACACCGAGGGCAGCAGTGTGTTTAAGGCAGCCCCACCCTCTCCGAGACCTCCGTGGGTCCCTGTCTCATAAAGACGTCTCCAGGGAGCTGGGAGCCTCCTTGGCCTCTTTTCATAGGTCCTCTCTGAGTCTTTCCTTCTGGCTCTGGTTAGCACACCTCTCTTCCTGCCTGGTGGGAGCAGCCTGGGATGCCTCCTGCCACCCGAGGCCGGGCCTCCCTTCCTGAACTGGGCTGGAAGACAAGCCAGTGGCATCATCCAGCATAGCATTCAGCACGGTGCCTAGCACATAGGAAACACCTGGTAAAGAAACCAACGCCAGGTCACAGAGGTGGCAGGCAGGATGGCGTGGAGGGGACCGGGGATGCAGCCTCACCTTTAAGCCCTGCCACTAGCTCTGGGTGGCCCTGAGTAGTAGACTACTTCCCTTCTCTAAGTCTCGGTCCACATTTGCCCCCGGGGCAGGTGGCTGTGCAGAGCCAAGGAGTCCTGGGGTCCTCCCATGGGAGATGCAGACATCCTGGCCCAGCCCCCTTGGACAGCCATCTCCAAATCCCAGCCTGCAGGAAACCAGTGGGCTGCGGCAGCCCCGTTTGCAGAGCCCGGCCTGGTTAATCTGCTTCATTAAAGGCACTAATTAATTGGCTTAATTAAAAGGGTAACCTGGAAGCCAGCAGAACTACCTCCTAAAGAGGCACGAGGCTATGTGGAGGCAGCCCTGGAGCCAAAGAGGAGAGCCCCACACCTCCCCCCGCCCACCTGCCATCAGCATGCCCATCCAAGGGCCCTCAGCCCAGCCCAGCCCAGCCCATGCTGGTGACTGCAGACCCTCTCCCCAGCCCACATGCCCCTCAGTCAGGTGCACGGCTTGGCTACAGTTAAAAGCCTAGAATACAGCAGCCATAATTAAACCAGGCATAGGCAGGTTGCCACTGCTAAAGGTTAACAAGGCCAGGAGGGAGGAAAGGCATGGTAAGGAGGCCGAGCCTGGCCACGCTGCGCCTGTCCCGTGGGGAACCGGGAGGGCCCCAGCAGGGGGCACTACTGGCACTGGCACCGTACACCACCCAGGCAAGGAGCCCCCTGAACCGCAAGCTTCCACGATCCCAAAGCACTAGATTCAGAAGAGAGTTTAAATCCCACCTCCACCTCTATGAGGCACCTGGGTGGCTCAGCTGGTTAAGCGTCCATCCACTCTTGATTCCAGATCAGGTCATGATCTCAGGGTCATGGGGTTAAGTCTCATCTCAGGCTCTATTCATGGAGCCTGCTTCAGATTCTGCCTCCCCCTCCCCCCATTCTTGTGGTCTCTCTCTCTCAAATTAAAAATCTTAAAAAAGAGAATCCCACTTCCACCTCTGGAGGCTAGGTGGTCGTGGCAAGGTACTTTGCCCTTCTGAGCCCTTGTTCTCATATGCAGAACACCTGCCAGGGGTGCCTGGCAGCTTCCCCTCCCAGGCAGGCCTTCCCCAGGTTTCGGCTTAGCCGGAGAGAGTGCTGGGATTGATTAGCCATGTCTGTCCAGGGCAGTCCGTGTTTGGAATATAGGCTTGTGTGCCACTCTGGTCCCGCCCATCCTGCCAGCCCCTGTCAATGCTTCAAACCTTCCCCACAGCGACAGAAAAATAATTCTCACAACTCCTCACAGCTCACAAAGGTGTTCTTCCAGACAATATTCATTTGAGCTTCCTGTCACCCTTCATTTGGAACCGAGCATCCCTACTTTAGAACTGAAGCTCTGGGTGGCTTGTTCTGAGGCATCTTTCAAGAAGGAATTTGTTGTGGTATGGGGGACCCGGCCCTCCTCTACCCCACACACTCCCCAGGACACCAACCAAGTTCATGAGCAGCCCACACCTTTGACCTTGACAACCTCCCACCTGAGCAGGAATGTCATAAACCCGTGACACAGGGCCCAAGGACCAAGTAGTCTCAGAGCATTCACTCACGGCCCCTCAAAACCCCAAGAGAAGAAAAACAGGACCCCAGACAGACTGAGGGTGGCCTCTGGGATCCAGAGGAGCTCAGTCAGCCCCTGGTGTCCTTCGCGGGCAGGCAGGCAGGGGGTAAGACCAGATGCCACGGGAATACAGAGGTGTTGGGAGGAGTGAGGAGTGGGGGGAATCCCAGAGCCCTAGCCCAGCCCACGTGAGGGGCCAGCCCAGGGCTGGTGGACACAGCTGCTGTCAACTCATGGCCCTCTCCCACGCTGGAAACTGCAGTGGTGGTGGCTGTCAGACCAGACAGATTTAGTCTCCACACAAACAGCTGTTAGCCTGCTCGCCGACAGCTCTGCTGCCGCCTGGGAGCCAGGAGTGAGGTTCCAGTGAGGGTGCCCCCGCCCTGTCATCATGAGACTCAATCAGCACCAGGCCCTGGGGAGGGAGGGGTTGCTGCATGGCTGTTACCACCTATGGTGTCAGGCCAAGCCACCAGGGGCCCCCACCCCACCAGCCCAACTCCTCCCGGGCTCACAGACCCATGCCCCCACACCATCGCCCCCTTAGGTGCCCCATCTGTGCTGGTGTGGGCTCTCAGGGCCCTTGGGGTCCCCTGACGCATCAGAACCCTGCCTGGGACCTGGCCCAGAGCCAGTAGGCCGTCTGCACACCGAGCCACAGCTCAGCCCCACTCTAGCATACGAGCCTGGCTTATCCTGGGCCACGCAAACCCGTCTGTCCTTCCCGCATCAGAATCCTCAAGCCCCCACGTGCAGGCTTGACCGTGCAGCCCAGGAAGGACTGTGCTCCGACAATGCGTGTTGGCTAGGAGATGCTGACCAGCTGCTGCGTGGCTCTCCCTGTACGCAGCCCTGGGGAGGGTAACCTGTGGGAGCTGAGGCACAGAGGGGCACAGTGCAGCCAGGGATGCGGCCACAGCCATGAGGTCAGGAGGCAGTGAAGCTAGGACTGGAGTCCAGGCCATCAGGCTAGATCTGCACTGTGTCCTACCAATGGCTGCACCAGGCTCTGCCCACAGGGCCAGCGGACACCCCGGGGGTAGCCGGCAGGCCGCATCGCTGGCCTTGCCCAGACACCCTGGGGCAGACTGCACATTTCCAGAAGGGCAAGTAGGGACAGCCCTGGACTCGAGGTCAGGCCCTGGGACCGAGCCTTTGGAGAGCGATTTAATATCTCCAGGCCTCCGATGCTCCTGCTGATACGAAGCAAGCAGCTCCTGCCCATACCCCAAGCTGCTGTGAGGGTCCAGGGAGGGAACTGTCGATGTTGAGGAGAGGCCGGGAGCCTGACACCTGCCTTCCCTGCAGGGGTCACCTCTGCCCTGGACAGGAGGCACTGTGGCCTGAGGGCCTAAGGGAGGGCCTGATTTCCTGTCCACGGGAGAGAGCCCAGGGGAAGAGCAAATCATCACCCTCATCATTTCACCAGGCCGCTTGTTATGAATATTAATAGCATTAATTATTTCTAATCCAGCATCCAGGCCTGGGCTGGCCGTGAGCGATCCCCAGGCCATCAGGCTCTGAGGGAGGACTGACCTCCCTGGGGCTGTGGGGTTTGGATCTGAGACATATCCTTTCAAGGGCAGAGCTGGGAGGGGCGCCTGGGTGGCTCAGTGGATTGAGCATCCACCTCTCAGTTTCGGGTCAGGTCGTGATCTCGGGGTCATCAGATCAGCATGGAGTCCACCTGGGGTTCTCTGTCTCTCCTCCCTCTGCCTCTTCCCCTCCCCCTCCTCGCATGTGCTCTCTTGCTCTCTCTGTAAAATAAATAAATAGAATATTTGGGGGAGAACCAAAGGGCCGGGCTGGGAGGGCAGGGGTCCAGCCCAGCCCTGCCCCAGCAATACAGGGATCTGCAGATAGGGCTTCACCTGTGGTTCTCCTAGGAAGGCACTGGACAGAATGGGCACCCATTTCACAGATGGAGAAATGGCTCCAGCTCGGAATGAGAAGGCAAGCTCAGCAGCTGGTTTGCACCTGCCCTGCAGAAGGTCACTGAGCTGCTTCCTGGCCCCAGCCCAAGCCCCCATCCCTCCCTCAGAGCAAGCACCTCCAACCCTGAGCCATAAGGATGTCTGTACCAGGGGTCAGGATCCTGCGGAGGAGGGAAGGGCTGGTTAAAGCAGCTGAGCTAGGAGACCCAACTGCTCAGGGATTCTGACCTCAGGAGTGTGCCTGGGGACAGATGCCTCAGTTTCTTTAGTATCACAGAGATAATAATGGTGCCCCCTTTATAGGGTCGTTACAGGCATCAGCCACTAATGCAGGGAAATGCTTCATACTGGGCCTGGCACACGGCAAGCACTCACTTTGCTGGTGTTCCTCCTCCCCATCCAGGATGAGTGGGTGGTACCCCGGTGAACAGCATAGCTGGCAGGCCTGTGTTCAGTCCCCAAGGTTGTGGGGCTTGGGCCAGACCCCTTTCCCTATTCTGTGCCTCAGACTCCCTGACTGCACAATGGGAGTATAACCCAGTGGTCTCTGAGGCTCCTTCTACCAGTGACTACCAGAGGGCGAGGCACAGCCCCTCTTCCTGGGGCTCCATCACTTCCTTCAAGGTCCCCCACCACCACCCCTGCTGGGGTTTTTGTGCCTCATCTACAAAGTGCAGGCAACCATCTCAGCTGTCCTGAAAGGTAAGGACCAGGCAGGGAAACTGTATGTGAGACACAGTCTGCCCAATACTACCCTGGCCAGGCCCCCTCACCATCTCTCAGGGCATCAGTTTCCTTGGCTCCAAACTGGGGTGACAGGGCCTCCCTCATACTGGACTTCAGTGCAGATCAAGCAAGGCGGTTGGAGCCCTGCGGGGCCAGGGCAGATAGTTATTCAGGTACCCGGTGGGGATAGCGGTACCTGAGGCTTACAAACAGACTCCAGAGTGGGACCCTGTGCTCCCCTTTGAGTTATGTGACATGGAATGGTGTCTTAACCCCCTACAGCCTCAGTTTTGTCATCTGTGAAATGGGACAAATAATTGTGCAAAACCTGTAGGGCTGCCTTGAGGAATCGATGAGGCAACACATGCAAGTGCCTACCAGCAGACACATGAGGAGCTCCACGAATGACAGCAGTCCTTGTGGGCACTGTGTTTATTGCTAACCGTCCAGCTTCCACACCCCTTCCCCAAACAAGCCTGACTCAGGCCAGGGGCCCCCTCTGTGATCAGATCTCTGAGCTGGGAGGGGGGCTTCTGGGGACAGACCACACCCATCCTAGGCCCTCCATGGGTCCAGGGCAGCCCTCACCCCAGGGAGGTCCCCAGCCTCCTGCAGACAAGAGCCTCTGTCCCGATGACCCCGGGTCAGAGCAGGGGCAGCCCGCTGGCACAAAGGCTGGGCTCTGTCTGTGCCCACAGCGGGGGCAGCTGCCCGTGAAGGGCCCTCCTGCCACAATGAGGCCTTTGAGCAGCTGCCGGCGGGGAGCTGAGCTCTCCTTGAAGGCCTGGCTCTCATAAGCTCTGTCTGTGAGGCCACCCTGCCAGGCCGGCAGCTGCTGTGGGGGCAGGGCCCTCACCCCACTCCCTGCTGTGGGCACACAGCCTCCCCAGCCTCTCACGGGGGTCTCTGGCCAGAGCAGGCTGCAAGCCAGAGAGCCAGGTGGGGTTTTGGGGTACAGGGCTGCCCTGCTCCCTGCTCCAAAGGGATAGTCCAGGCCCTGCATGTGGAACACGGGAAAGCCCCCATCTCCCGGACCCAGGGATCCCCAACACCGCTGCAGGGCTGGGGCTATGCCTCCCTGTGCCCTCTCTTGGCCTCAGTCTCCTTGTCTGTAAAAACGGAGCCTCCAAGCACATCCACCATCCCGACCCCCGACCGTTGACCCCCAGCATCTGTGTGAATCAAACAGGACTGATGTTTAATGCTCTACTTGGTGCCAGGAGGGTGGTGAGGGCTCAGGGGGTGCCAGCCAGACTACTACCCCATCACTGCTCAGCCTCTGACCTAGGGGGGGCACCTCAGCCTGGTGGCCAAACCTCCCCAAGTCTTGGGTTTCTCCTTAATAAAGTGGGCTAATGCCCCTTTTCAGGGTTGCTATAAAGAGAAAGCCATTTATCAATGCGCCTCTGGTTTGGGAAGCCTTGGTTGGATAAATTAATGAATACCAAAAGCAGCACCTCCTAGGGTCTGGGGAAGGAAAGGAGGAGGAATAAAAGTGGGTGGAGGTGGGGCAGACGTGTAAACCATCACAAAGGAGGCCTGCCAAGTGCTGGGGGGATGGGAGGCAGGAAGAGCTGGTTCCTCAGGCCAGTCAGGGAGGGCTTGATGAGGCAGGCAGCATTCGTCCAATGTGGGGAGTGAGGGTGGCCTTACCCACACAAGAATAGCAAAGGGGTGAGCCACATGATCCACAGGCCTAATGGGGGAGAGACTGGAAGAAAGGTGGGTAGGCCAACTGGGACCAAGCTGAGAAAGCCTGAAATGCCCAGCCTAGGGCTTTAGACTCCATTTCTCAGGAAAGAAGAAGCCAATGATGATCTCCAAGCTAGAGGTTTGATTAAGTATGAGCTCTTTAAACATCTGGCAGTATGTGTGCTAGACAGGCCGGGATGGGGGAGGCCCAGCAGCCCATCTTTCCCATCACTGCAGGTTAGAGAGCCAGCCAGCCAGGAAGGTGCATGACACGGACTCGGGCCAAGCATAGCCACCCAGGACCTGACCCTCTGTGGGGTCCTAGTCCTAAAGCCAGCCCTGCCTGGGGATCCTGAGGCATGGAGGGCCTGCCCCCCCGCCCCCGGGCAGACTGGCACCCAGCACAAGGGAACCTTTGAGAGCCCAGAGCCAGCCTGGGTTCAAATCCCACTCTGCCACACCTTTGTGCAAATGAAGTCACCTCTCTGAGCCTATCTCCTCATCTGTAAAGGGGGGGGGCGGGTAGTTAAGGACGCCTGAGCCCCACAGTGCTGCTGTGATGATTAAGTTGGACAATGCAGAGAGAGGACCCCTGAGGAAGACTTCTCTGGCCTTCCTCACCTTGGAAGGGGGCCACTGGGAAGCCGGGAAGCCAGGTCTCCGTGGGGCCTGCCTAGAGGCAGTAACACTGCTAAGAGAGGCTGGGCTGTGTGACTGGGATCCTCTGTGCCTCAGTTTCCTTATGAGGTGAGGATTGGGACACCGTCCAGGAAGCATTCAACATAAAGCATGCGCTCATGGTCCTCAGGAGCTGCCATCATTGGCTCATGTTCCTCCCCAGCCCCTTGGGAGGTCAAGGCCACTTCCTGTTTCATGGCATCCAGGGGTACTGGGACTTGTGCAGCCACACAGCTGGCCCACATGGGTGACATAGGGTCTCTCAGCTGCTCCTTTCTGGCGACCTTTCCCAGTCTGCAGACCCCAGAGGCTATCTCTCAACTCTGCCCCCTAAGGAGCCAGCAAAGTTGCCACTGCCTCCCACCTGGGCCAAAGTCAGCTGCAGGAGGCTTCAGCCACATGCACACCATCCACACCAGAGTCTGGCAATCAACAAAGCTTGGGGGGGTACCCCCTCAGTGGCAGGTCTGGGTCTAGGGTCTCGGATTCTCAGAACCTCTACCAGTCCCCAGAGGATGCAGCCTTCACCTCCCCAAGCCCTCCCCCGGCCCCGGGCCCAGCCACCCCAGTCGCACCCTCACAGGCCTTTACCCACCTCCCCCGCCCTGAACTGGGGAGGGAGGGTGCACCCCCACCCAAGCTGCCCCACGGAAGAGCCCATGCCGCAGAAAGCTGGCTGAGTAAATAATGACATTTCCTCCTCTCTCCTGTGCTCTTCGCCCCCTTTCCCTTCCACAAATAAATTATCAACATGCCCAGGTCCCGGCGGAGCGGAGCATATCGCAGGGAACAATGAAAAAGCTTTTAATAGGATTCCAGGAGCTGCAGCCACTCGCTCACGGGCCTAATGGAGATTGCTCCGTGACCACGGGCCGCTCGCGCCCCGCTCGCGCCCTCCTGGGCCTCCGCACAGCCTGGCTCCTCCTGGGAGCACCGGGGCCACGAGGCCCAGCTGGGCCACCTGCCAACGTCATGGCCACTGGGCCTGGAGAGAAGCGGTGGGGGTGGCGGAGGGACGAAGTGCCCATGTAGGCCAGGCTCATCGCACCTGCCCTGCCTGGGGCTGACCCCTCCAGGAAGCCCCCCACCCACCTTCCTCCAGGGCTCGGAAGGCCCCTCTTCTCAGAGCCCTTGCCTGGCTCCTCCCACCCCACGCGTGCTGCATGACGTCATGTGTTGGCAGAGGCCTGCAGGTGCCCACACAGGTGCCCGGGAATGCAGGCCAGGCAGAAGGGCAGGGCAGGGCACTCCAGGAGGCCTAGGCTCTGAGGCCAGAGGTGACAGCCTGCGGACTTGGGCAGGCCCCCAGCTCTGGGAGGGGCCCAGTTGACAGAGAAGCTTCAGAGACAAAGCTCAGGCCCCGGAGGCCTTGGGGTTACCCACCACCTCTGCGCCTCAGTTTTCCAACTGTGAGAGCGTGCAAAAAGACCCAGATGGGACTGGGCCACATCTGACTCAATGGCTGCCCTTCCTCGGTGTGACCTAGGCCAAGTCACTTCACCTGTGTCTCAGTTTCCTAGGGAACAATCAGGATAATTATAGAGCCTACCTCAGAGACCTGCTGTGGGGATTAATCCAGTGAATACCGAAGGCACGTAGCAAGTGCAATCTGTGTCACCTACTGCTAGGACAACAATGACCGCCCTCTCCCACACAGTCATGTGTTGGGGGGCTAACAGGATAAGAGGCTGTGTCCTAGCTGTGCGACCTTGGTCCATCCCTTTATCTGTCTGTGCCTGTTTTCCCTTCTGTAAAACAAGAATTGTGAAGCCTTGGGGAGATCCTGCACAGGTAGAGTCCTTAGCATGGCTCCGTGACAGGTGGCCTAGACAGTAAACGCTCGGTAAAAGCAGCCATGATGGCCTCTCTGCTGCCCTCATGGGATGCACTGAATCCCACTGGTCCCAAGCCTGGCTTCCACCCTGAGGCCTGGCACATAGGAGGTACCCAGAAATCCCCAAGGGGGTCCTGCCTGACCCCACCCTAGAGGACCCAGCCTGGGCAGAAGGTGACATATGAGACCCGACCTTTGCCCGGTAAGGGGCCGGTCAGAGGCTGAGCAAATGCCTTGAGAGCCTGCCTGCCAGATGGGGGGGCCTGAGTGTGGGAGGCTAGTGTGTGCAGCCCCTCCTGGAGGTGCACAGAGCCCAGGGGCAGAGCCCTAGACCTGACGGGGCCTGTCCCATCTGCCCCAGTGTGGTCACTCTAGGTTCCTGTGAAGCCCTTCCATGGACACTGTCACATGCCATCTTCACACAGACCCTGAAGGGCACTCCATCATCCCATTTCACAGGGGTGGAGACTGAGGCACAGCAAGGGAAGCGGTATCCAGGGGGCCCTAGCTGGTGTCAGAGGTTGGATTCAAACCCAGGTCCACCAGACTCCAGAACCCCACGCTTTGATTCCATGCAGCCCAGCTGCCTCGTGGTGGGTCCTGACTTCTGCATGGCCCTGGGCAAGGCATTTCTCCACTCTGTGCCTCAGTCTCCCTACTCTCACAGTAGGAAGAAGACAAGTCAGGCAGACCTGGTCAGGCAGAAGCGCCTAGAAGCTGCAGCCTGGTGGTGCCCGGCCATCTCCATAGCGTGAGCACAGTGTGACTGGGCCCTTCAGGGCCTTGTGGTCCAACCCCTTGGCCAGCAGTAGTGGGGACACTGAAGCACAGACAACCCTACTGTGACTGGCAGGACAGGGGAGGACGTGTGGTCTGTCTCCCTGGACAGTCAACAGCGGGTGCAGCCTCTGGGAGGGGGGGAGGGCTTCCGAGGCCCACTGCCCTCTGAGGAGCCCTCTGTACCCACTGGTCAGTGCTCAGCACTGGACCAGCCCCCTACTCGCTCTGCCCCTGCTTCCAAGCAAGTGGCCCTGCCGAATGCCCACCTGATTACTTGGCTCCCTCCCTGGGGCCGCAAGTTAGGTCACAGCGATGACGCTCTCCAAGTCTCCTCAGGTGGAACAGAGCAACAGGTGTTCCTTTGCACTCAGCCTCTGCCCTAACAGGGGCCTGGGAAAAAACCAAAGGCAACAGACAGCCTGTCTGGAGGGCAGGATGGGCAGGGGCTGCGGAGGAAGGGGCCCTGGGTCAGGTGGCACAGCCACTCGTGCCTTCTAGCAGAGATGTCCTGGGTGTAGGGGTAGGATGTGCAGTTCATTCACCTCACGGCCTGGCTCTGCCTGGTTAAGGGAAGGTGGGTTAGGAGGCTTAGGTGTGAGCCTGTGTGTGCAAGAGTCTGTGTGAAAGCTCAAGTGATCGAGAGGTGTGAGCACAGCGCACGTTTCTCTCCCGTCCTGATGTGGCCCTGGGAGGACGGGGACATGGACAACTCATCTGTGGCCAGCTCCAGGCCTGGCCCACCATAAGCAGCTTCTCTGAGAGAGTGAGACCCGCCTGCACCCCACTGAGCCTAAGTCCCCCACTCAGGGCAGGGGCAGCCCAGCCCAGTCCAGGAGCCCAGTGGCTGACTGAAGCCCACCCTGTGCCTTAACTGGGACAGGTACCCTCGGGCCCATTGCCAACTCCCAGGATCCTGGGACTCGCCAGCAGCCAGATTCCCTGAGCAGAATCAGGCCCCTCAAGTCTGACCACAGAGGAGTATATTGAAATCAAGGTCATCCCAGAAAAACCAGCAGGCAACTGCTGGGCAGGGTCTGCAGGGAACCTTGGTCAGCATCTGAGCCAGGACCTAGGAGGGCGTGTCCCTTAAGGCCAGCCCAGTCCAGTGGCTTTCATCTCAGGAGGCCCAGCTGCCAGCTCGGGCCCTCTGCTGCCACCTATGCCAGCTCCTGATGGGAGTCCTGGTTCACCATTCATGCACCTGGTCATTGACGCCCCACTACGCTTAGCACATACTAGGTGCCAAGGCCTCCTACCAGGCACTGGGGTGCACCAGTGAACCAGACAGAGTCTCACAATCCCTGCCCTCCGCCATCCTGGCTGTGCATCCAGCCTCCGACCCCTCCTCCCCAGCCATTCCACCATTTGGGACCAACAGGCCTGGGGCCCCCTCCACCAAGAAGCCCTAGGTGTCCCCTACAGCCCCCTAAAAACGCAGCTCTTCTCTCTGCTACCCATACCTCCACCAGGCAGCCCTAGGCAAGACCACCCCCAGGAAAAGCCCATCCTGGCACCAGCACCCAGTGGCATTTTTAAGGACATGTTCCCGGGGGCAGCATTTCCCAGGCGTCACCAGGGATGGTGATCGAAGGGGCAATGGGGGGCAGGCGAGACACGAGTAATTTGCTTCTGTAGATAAATGCCGGCTCCTCTCCGAAGCCAGTCCCCCCTTTCTTTTCTCCCTTCCTAGCTAGCACACTCGCTCACTCGCTCTCTCTCTTTCTTTCTTTTTTCTTTTTTTTTTACAGTTTGCTAAATCTGTTGTAATCTGGTGCCAACGAGTAATTCAGGCAGAAGGAGGGAAAGGGGAGTGAAAAAAACACGGCCACAGAGCTGCTTCTTGGGAGGAACACAGACGGGAACAGCCAGGGCGAGTGCCTCAGCAACCCCAGTTTTAATCTTGGTTATTATTAAGTACAAAGCCATGCTCCTCCCCCCCCCCCCAGCAGCCCAGCCGCTGCCTCCCTGCCAGCCAGGTCCCCCTGGCGCCCCCACCCCCACCCCGCTGTCGGATGCCTGGGTCCTGCACTCTGCCTGGGAGGCAGTGTCCCCTAGTGGTTAGCTGAGCCCCATACAGCCGGGTCCTGGTGCCTCCATCCCTTCTTCCTCCAGCCCGCCCCTGCTCTGCCCGGTGCCCCGTTCAGAGCCAGGAGAGGGTTTCTAAAGAACCCCCTTTGGCACTAGCAGCCCTCCGTCTACATAGGGGCCACTGTCCCATCACAAACAAGCCCAAATATTCTCCCTCCCAGCCCACCAAATGCTGGGTCAGCCTGCCCACGCAGGTGGATACTCAGCTCTCGGAAACAGGGGCCCACGCAGCAGGATTGGGCAGACAGTCTGCAAGGCAGACCCAGGAGTCCTGAGAGATAAAGGTGGACAGGCCAGCAGAGACCCTGGGAGACAGACCACGGTCCAGACGCCTGAGGCTGCTGCATATACCCCCCACGCTCCCCACACCTGCCAAGGGGTCTGCACACACACAGCCCCCCTTTTTGCTCTGTCTGCTAGGCCCATCGTTCTTGTGCTCTTCCTCATTGACTTCTCCCCCACTTCACATATTGGCTCAGGCGCCTCCTTCTGCGACCCCCAGTCCCCAATGGGCTTCTCTGACACCCAGCCTCGCGGGGCCAACCACCCGCTCTGCGTCCAGGCTCCCCTACTCTGTGGGAGGGAAAGTTCCCGATTACTGGCTGACCCCTATTCCCAACTCTAGGGTGCCTGAGGGCAAGACCAGGGTTGTTTAGTTTCCCTCTTTTTTCCCCAGAGTCCAGCACTGTGCCTGGCCCGTAACTAGTGCTCAACACCTAGCTCACGAATAAATGAATGAATGAACAAACGAACAAGCAAATGAACAAGCAAGGAAGGAGGGAGAGAGGGAAAGACAGAAGAGCCAGAGGTGTTACCTCCGTGCCCCCACCTGCCACAGTAATGCCCACGGCCTGCCCCCTCCATCCCCTCCCGACAGCCCCTGCTCCCCAGCTCCTCAGCTCTCCAGCTCCCCAGCTCCAAGGGCAGGAGGCAAGTGAATGGTGAAAGTTTAAAACCCAGGGCTGTGTCGAATCCAGCAAACAACTTCCACAGGCGACTTGAGGCCCCCAAATGCTGACGTCATCTGCAGAGCCGCTGACCCCAGGGAGCAGCTGGGCTCTGGGGGCCCATAGGCGGCAGTAAACAGGCATCCACCGGCTGCGCAGGCAAACAAGGCCTGCACAATGCAGCCCCTCTCTGTGGAACCCTCTCTGCTCCAGCTGCTGCCAGAGAATGTCAGACTGGCTGCTGGGGGTAAGCAGAGCCTGGCAGGGGCACCCTGGGGTCACACTGTCCTTCCCCTCTCCCCTCTGGCCATCCGGCCTGCTCCCCACCACCCCAGCCTTCCCAGGGTGACTGCCCCACAGCAGAAGACAGAATGCACAAGCCAGGGGAGGCCTGAACTTTGTCTCGGGGAAAACAACCCAGGTTGTTCTGGGGGAGGACCCCCCCCCCCAAATTCACAGAGGGCTGTGCATCCGGGGCATGAGCAGGCGAGAGGCCTCAGCTGGGCCCGCCGTTCCATAGGCCCGGCAGTCTCCCCTAATGGTGAGCACCCACCAGCCAGTCTGGCAGCCTGCAAGTGTTTAAGACCTCCAGCCACATCCACACCCCTCACCACCCTCCTGGTCCATACATCAGCTCACAGCCCACACACCTCATCCTGTGAGGGCCTCAAGGCAAAAACCACTGAGCCTTACCCCGTCCCTCCTAGAACATTCTCACCGCTGCTTGGGCCAGGCACTGGAGCTGGCATCCCTGGCAGCAAGTGGGGGACATCCCACCTGAAGTGGGCTTTGGTGGCTGGGGTGGGGGCCAAGTCAGTCTCTCCTGTTACCCCAAGGCTAGAAGAAACCCTTCACAAATGAGGGGTAGAGATCCCCAGAGCCCCACATTGCTAAGATAAACTCTGGGCTAAGAGCTTCATATGCAGCAGCCCGTAGGGGGGCTCCCAAGGTGACTTGACCTTCCCGAGGAGGATATTTGAAGCCCAACAAGATCCAGTCACTTGCTCTAGGTCAGCAGACCAGGCAGAGAAACCCTCCCAGGAACCACAAGTCACAAGGACCCTTGGGTGGAAGGGCGGACCAGCCAGACTCCCCTGCCACACACACACACACACACACACACACACACACACACACACAGCCTCAGACAGGTCCTGTCCCTGGGATCAGAACGTTTCTGGGCCCTGACTCCAGGGCAGCCTAGCCCATCAGGGAGGTAGCTGTCAACGGGTCCCAGCTCCCAGAGTGGGGCCATCCTACTTGCTTGCCGCCACTCCTGAGCCACCTGTCTCTTCCCCTAGCCCAGAGCCTGCCAAGCATGCCCCACCTGGCACCAAACTCTCTACCTCCCCGCCTCTGCCCGATGCCTCTATCCCAGCTGAGTGGGCAGAGAGTGCTGTGCCCAGTGAACCCCAAGGGCCTCATCCTCCCCTGCACCAGGGCACCTGCTTCTTGACAACTGCCATTGCGCGAGGCCTCTATGGGCAGTCAGCTGGTTCCAGGCCTGCCTCTTCGTCCCTTGACACTCACCATTTCAGGTCCACCTGGACCTCGCATCTATCTCTCTGCTAATTTGGAAGCTAGTATAGACACAACCTGCCCATCTTGTGTGCCTTGCTCCTGTACTCAGGGTGCCCCCCATTCTCATGAAGTGGGACAACCACTGTATCCTCCTATGCAGACAAGAAAGCAGGGTCCCCAGAGGCTACAGGCCTGGGGTCACCAGCAGACAACACAGCCACCAAGCCCCAGTCTACAGAACTGAGTTGTGCTCCCCTCGAGCCCTGGTGGCAGGTGATGTGATAGTGTGGCAGCACCCCTCCCTATCACCTCCTTAAAAACAAACTAGGTGCACCTCCCAGGGATGTTAGAGAAGAAGCCACAGGGAGGGTGCCATTGCCGCTGACCATCAGTGTCAGGCTGCAATCCACCCACAGCCCCCTGGCAGGGGGGAATCTGACCCCCAACCCCTCCGAAGCCTCTGCATGTGCACTCAGTTCTCAGGGACCTCTTCAGCTCAGGAGCAGGACATCTGTCCCACTCCCCTTCGTTTTATAATGTAGTCCCATCCCCCGCCAAGCTCAGCCTCAGGTGGAGAGGACAGTCGACCTCCTTCACCAACAGGGGAAACTGAGTCTCAGAGAGGTGGAGGGACCTGCAAGCCGTAGGTAGTAAAGCAAGGGCACATGGACCGTGCGAGCTGTGAGCATGGTCTAGAGGAAGAGGCTGCCCCTGGGCGTGCCTGCCTTGAACTCGCTCTGGGGAGGCTTTGTGTGCAAATGTCCGGTCTCTGTGTCTCTGTGGGATCATGGGGCCAGCGTGTTCACGTATTGCCCCCACATACACACACTCAAGTCGGCCTGCCTGCCCTACTCCCAAAGCTGCCCATGCATGGCCCTTCAGCTGGGATGTGACAGCCCCTTGGCTCCTCCTGCCCCTCAAACCTACCAGGGCCGCCTCGCTGCCTGCCCAGCTGGGCAGCATCCCCTCCTGGGCACTGGCCCTGGCAGCTCAGGCCATTTCCATTTTAAACCTCTGAGGAAGCCCTGAACAGTCGCCCACGGAGTCGGCACCAGCTGACAGGTGATGTTTGCGCCTCTCCTCCAGGGGCTGGCAGGAAGAGATGCAGTTGGCTTTCACTCCAGAAACCTGAGCCTGGAGCTCTGAGGGTAGCCACCCTGTCCACGGCTGCTGGGCAGAGAAGGGTATGCCTGAACCCACATCCCTCTGCCAGAGGCATCCTGCCTCCCGCGAGGCTCTGTGCACCCGCACAGGCAGCCTTCTCCCCGGTTCCTAAGCCACCTGGGGGCAGGGGGGCTGGCCTCTGTGCTTCCTGAGGATGCAGGGGCCGGGGTGGGGCAGGGCAGGGAAGGACCCAGCCATCCCCACCCGCTGCCCCCGGCCCCAGCTTTATTTATTTACATCAGGGCTCTGCCTTTGGCCACAGGGGCCTGGCATACCTCAGCTGGGCTCTAGTCTCTTAAAACCACACACCCCAGAGAGCCTGGCAGCCCCAAGGCTTGGGAAGCCTGGGGCAGCCCCCTGATATCCCTGCTCCACAACTTTCTCCACCTCGGAGAGCTCTGATCAGCTAGGTTCCCTGCAGCTGGGCAACAACACTCCCCAGCCTTCTGCCCCTGGGTCTCCAGCCCCGGAGAGGAGGAGCTGTGCCCGGCCGGCAACCAGCTTTGGAGGGGCACCCCGCCGCCGCCGCCTCTAGCCTGGCCACCCCCACCCCGTTCCACTCCCAGGTGCACCGCCCGGGCCCCTGACCCCACACAGGGTTGACCGTCCACAGCCCGCAGAGGGAGGGAAGTTGGAGGCTGCTCATGCCCCCCTTGAAGTCGTTTTAAAAATAAAACCTCGCTCCAACCGTGACTCACGCGGCTGCTGGGGACGGGAGCGAGGCGCCGGGGCCGGCGGCTGCCTCTCCCCGCGCGCCCCTAACGCTCCGGTTCCGGGGAGCGGGGCCGTGACCGGCCGCCCAGCCCGGCACCCCCGCCAGCCGGGACTCGGACCCGGGCTCCGATCGAGCCCCCGCCCTCTCCTGCCTCTGCTCTGGAGAGTGGAGCCGCGGGCGCTGCGCTCGGCTGCCGACCTGGGCCCCCACCCCAGATCCCGAGGCTGCGCGGCCCCCGCGGCGCCTCCGCGCACTCGCGGCCCCGCGCCCGCCCCCGCGCCCGTCCCGCACGCGCGGCCCGCGGCCCCCGCCCCTGCATCCGTCCTTACCTGCGCGGCGGCCGGGGAGGCGGGTCTCCTCGGGAAACTTTGCGGCGACGGCGGCAGCCTCAGGGGTTATTCCAAGGAGCGGGCGGGACCCGGAGCCGGAGGGCGCCCCGGGGGGCCCGCGACAGGAGCCCCCGGCGCGCGGCGGAGCGCGGTGGCGGGCCCGGGGCGGGGGGCGCGCGGCGGCGCATCTGCCCAGCTCGGGTGCCCGGCGGGGCCGCGGGGCGTGCGCGAGGTGCGCCCGGGGCCGGGGTGCGTGTGCCCGGGGGGTGCGCTCGGCGAGGCGAGGGCCGGCGGCGGTGCTTGAGCGAGTGGCGGCGGCGAGCGAGCAGGGCGCGGGGAACCAGGCTGCGCGGCCGCCTCTTCCCTCGCGGCGGCGGCGGCGGCGGCGGCGGGGGCAGTGCGTGCAGGCGCGGAGCGGGGAGGGAGGGGGGAGGGGGAGGGGGAGGCAGCAGGCCGGGCGGGGAGGGGCGGGGAGGAGGCGGCGGGCGGGCGCGGGCGCGGGCGCGGGGGCGGGGCGGGGGCGCCGCGCTGCGCACTGGCCGGCGGGACCCGGCGCGGGAGGCTAAGCCGCCGCGCGGGGACTCGGGCCCAGCCGGGGAGAAACGGCCTCCGCGTCCTCCTCCCCCTGCCCTGGGCTAGGATGTCTGGGGGCGGGAAGGGGGCTTGGCGGGAGGAGGTTGGGGCACTAGCCCGCCCGGGGCGAGAAGGGAGGTCTCCAAAACCAACCTCCGGCTCCGGGCAGGGGGAGAGAGAAAGGGTTCTCCCTCGCGTGCCGCCTGCCCTTACACCTCTCCTCCCTGCACCCACTCATTCATCCGTCGCTCCAGTCGTTCGTTCGTTCGTTCGTTCATTCATTCATTCATCTGTCCACCGGTGCTTTCATTCACAAACGGGTAGCCACCGCCTACTCTTCATGCCAAGGTATCCGCTTCCCCCATGCCCCTGCCCCACGGAGACCCCCTCACCTGCCCTCCTCCAAACACCCAATCCTTACTCCCTGCGGTGCTCCACCCAGCTGCCCAAGTGGGGCACTGCCCCAGTCTGATCCCCACCCTGCCTCCCCCTCCCTGGCCCATTGTCACCTTGAGCGAGTTACTTAACCTCTCTCAACCTCAGTGTCCTCTGCTGTAAAATGGGAGCATTAACAATCTACCTCCAAGGGTTTCTGCCAGGCTTGAAGGAGACCTGGAATGGCAAAGTGAAGGCAGTGCCTGGCACTCTTCAGGGACTTAGGAAATGTCTGCACCTGTTGTGTGTGGGGTCTGGTGTGTGGCTGTAGGGTGGTGGACCAGGCCTCCCTCCTCTTGGCCTGGAAAAGTCCAAGTGCTCTTGGCATTCTGTAGGATGCTAAGGAACCCTGCCTGCCCAGCCTCAGGCCTGGCCAGACCTTGTCACCCAGCCTAGCCATCCCATTCTGCCATCCATTTCCCTGGAGGATTGCTCTGAGCAGATCCCTGCCTCTGCCCAGACAAGGCCCCACTGCTCTCGGGTCCAGGCCCAGACTCCCCACAATCTGGCTGGGATCCCTCCCCCAAGACCCATCACCATGTCTCCCACCCACTGTCCCAAATCCAAGCCTGTGTTGGATGCCTCCAGGAGCCCATCACTCTCCTTTCTTTGCCGTCCTTGCAGGCTTAGCCAGGCCACCCCTAGTCTGGGATGCCCTCCCAGATTCTCCCTGGGCGAAGGTCTCTTCAAGGCATGAGGGATGGGATGAGGGACGCAGCCCCTCCCTCCCTTGTCTCCCTGTCTCCGGTGCTCTCCCATCCCCCATCCCTCTCACTCTCAGCGGGGGAGCAGAGTGAGGCCTTCCCTCTGTCTTCAGGTGAGCACCCCTGCCTTTGCCCTTCTGGCCTCTCTCCCTCACCTCTCTCTCCCTTCTCATTTCTTTTCCCTTAACTCCCTCTCTTCCTTCTATTGCTTTCTACTCAATTCACCAAACAGCTATTTTTTCTCCCAATTTTTATTTATTGCCCAAACAACATTAAACCAACAATAAGGGGAAGAAAAATCATCCACAATGCCACCACCCTGTGGCGTCAACAGCCCCCGTTCCTCTGCTCCCTTCCAGGCTTGTCCGTGCACGGTCGGCTGTAATTTTTACAGAGCTGTGGTTTCTGTTCCACCACCCCAGACCCCCAGATGGATGGGGAGCCCTGGGGCTCTGTCGTCCCTCCATCAGGGCACTGAGCATGTTGCTCAGGAATTATGCACCCCTCTTCTAAACCCAATCATTTGGAGGAGGGACCCTTTCCCCTCACTGCCTCAGAGTGGACTGGATGGGATGGCTATAGCTGTATATGTTGCAGTTAGATATCAAAATATCATCTTCATAATTGCGGTTTTAATGGTTGCATGATATTCCACCGAGCTGATGTACCGTCACTTGCTCAGCCGTGCATGGTGGCTGCACAGAGTTCAGGGAATATTGATGGAGATCCACTGTGCGCTGGTCACTTTTGAGGCACCAGAGACCAAAGGTGAATCGCCGTGCTGGACCTTGCCCTGGCCGAGCTGGAAATCCAGCAGGAGGGATGGTCACCTAGACAGTGACGGCTTAGCAGGATCTTGTGGAAACAGACTCAGTCACCACATGAGCCCATAAAACCGGCTCATCCAAGGACGGCTTCCCAGAAGAGGTGGCTCCTGAGCGAGGTCTTGGAGGGTCCAGAGGAATGTTCTGGGCAGATACCAGAAGCTCATTCTACCTTTGCTCCCAGGCTATGACATGAAAGAGCCTGGGGCTTGGAGATCAAGAGGTGTTGGCTGGAGCTGGGAGGAGGAGTCAGGGGGCTGTGGTGGAAGATGAAGTGACACATCAGCCAGCCAGCCGTGGGAGTGCAGGGCTTTGAACAAGCCTGGGGTGGGGGCGGGAGGGGGTCTGGCCTTTATCTTGAGAGGAGTAGGGTGCCAGGGAGGGAGTGTAAATGCAGCAGGGGCACCATCAGTTATGAGATCACTTGTTCACTCAACAGAAGTTTCTTTCCTAAGCCCCCCCCCAACCATGTGTTGTGGGGCTCCAGTGGTGCAGGGGGATGGGGCCCCGAACCCCAAGGCCTGAACTTGCTTAGAACCCAGCACTCTCAGACATGCCCTCGGTAGAAGGCAGCACGAGTCACCCAGGGACGATTTGTGGCTTCAACCTTGGGCTCGCCGAGCCCGGGCTCCTGTACTCCCAGGGCGGCAATAACCCGGGCAGCATCTGCAGCCAGGTGTGGCGGGCCCTACACTGGACAGTCAAGGTCACCCTGGCCCTGCCAGAAGCACCCCTGCCTCCTGCCTCCTGCCTGTCCTCTCAGGAGTCCCTAGACCTGGAATCTGCTCCCTGCCTCACCACTTACCCACTGGTGACCCTGGACATTATCTCTGTTCCTCAGTTTTCTTGTCTTTGTGGGGTCATCACAGACCTTGGAGGGCTATGGTGATGGTCCAATGAGGTGACAAGAGGAGAGTGCTTTGTATAGCTTGAAGCCGCGGCAGTGGGACTCGCCATGGTTGGACTGTTGTCACCCCAGGATGAACCAGCCTTGGTCCTGTTTGGGCCTGTTCTGGGCTGAAGCTAGGGGAAGGGTTGGCCTGATTCTTGTGGGGAACAGAGTGGCCCCATTGGCGGGCCGTGAGCATTACTAGGAACCCTTCAGCCCCAGGCTTTGTCCTGGGTGCCCAGGAATGAAGGCCCACGGGCTAGTGGTTGGGGGTCAGCGCTGCTGAGAGGGCAGAGAGCAGATGTTCAGAGGACATGACCTTGGGAGTCAGCCAGCCCCCTGAAAGACAGACTCCGCTTCCCCCACTGGTCACTGCTTGGGCAGCCTCTTCAGGGAGGGGCAGACCTCCAGCCCCCAGCCGGAACAGGAGGGCCTCCTAATGGACTTTCTGTCCCATCTCTGGATTCTTGGTCTTAGAGATCACTGCCCTCCAAGATCCCCAGGGTCCTCTGGGTGTGGGGGCACCTGAATGGCGTGGAGCAGAGTCACAGTCACTGGAAACCTGTCCCGCCTGTCTTCCATATGTGTGCCCCTCCTCGTGATGGCCCAGCGTGCCCTGCGAGGTCTCCCTGCATCACAGGCACCAACCTGTGGATTGGCTGCCTGTGCACACCTGGCCCGACATACATACCTGCCTCACCAGGAAAGTCCCCTCAGCTTCTCTCACTTCTCCAATCCCTGTCCTGATGCCGCTGGATCACCGCGGTCGGAAGGTCGGGGCTTCTCCCCATGCATACAGGAGGGATGCGGGGTGCCCAAGGGCCCCAGGACAGAGCTCGGGCAGAGCAAGGGCGAGGCCTCCGCCTGGAGGAAGTCCCCAGGAGGGTGCTCCAGGGAGTGGGCAGAGCGGAGGCCAAGGCAAGCAGGACAAAGCCGACAAGTGGCATGGGCAGCAAGGGGAGCCCGAGGGGCCAAGGAAAGGCCTGCCGGGCAGCTGGCCTGGGGACGCCGAGGGCCAGGCGGGAGCTCACGGTTCCCTTCCTCCCTTGCCTGCGCTCTTCCATGCTGCTCACCTCTCTATCCAGGCCTTGCCAGTCCTGCCCTGGGAGTGGCCTCCCCCAGCCTCTTGCCTAATGAGGTCGCCCCGTTCATTCAACTTCTCCAGCTTCTCCATGTGTGTGCTTTAGCCCAGTCAGTGATCACCTGTGATCTGTGGGCCTGGCTGGCCGCCAGTTTGCTTCCTTCATGGTACGTGGTACATAAGACAGTGGGAGATCTTCCCACGATGTGGGTTTTGTCAGCGTCCGCCTCCCGCAGCAGACTGTGAGCAGCTTTAGGGCACGGCCTGGGCCCACCCGAGTCCCTCTGTGTCCCCAGCACCTGCCCTGCCGCGGTCCCTGTCGCTGTCGCTGTCGCTGTCTGGAGAGCAGTCAGGTGTTGCTGTACAAGTGAATGAATACCACGTGAAATAAGCCTCAGGCTAATTGAAAACAGCCCGGCAAGGCAAGGGTGACAGAGCTGCCCAAGGCCAACTGTGATTTGTCAAACTGGCAACTGCCCCAAGATGATGGTTCCAGGGGGTTCAGAGGGGGCCAGACACGCTTCCAGCCAACTGGGCAGAGGGGCTGAGGGTGGCGAGCCAGCCCACCCTGCCCAGCCCTGGCAGGACCACTGAGCAGGCTTGTCTCTCATGACCCTGCTCTCCCTTGGGAGCCTCGTCTTCTCCCCACAAATGACATCACCGCTCTCCCACCCCTCATCTCTGCCAGACATGCGGGGCTGCTTCTCCCTCCCTCCCTCCCCAGCCATTATTCCCAGCAGAGGTAATGCTTTTTATGGTGATTTGAGCATTTCTGGACTCTGGCTATCATTCACCTGTTACACACATCTCAAGTTCAGGAAGGGAGAAGTGAATTGTGTCCTGAAGGACAGTCCAGGTGGAGGGAATGATATGTGCCAAGGTGTGGTGGGGCAGATGGTGCTGGGCACAGAGGGTCGTGAAGAGGGGAAGCAGAGGTGAGGCTAGAAATGCAGGCTTGATTAGGAAGGCATCTTGGCAAGATTCAGGGGAGCCTGAGGGCCTGAGGAGGAGAAGGGGATGGCAGGTGGAAGATGAATGGGTGGGAGAACTCTCACCTAGGATTTGGAGTTTGGAGCCTCAGACACTCCTGCTAGGGCCCTTGCCTCCAGTGATGCCCCTCCCGACCACTGTACCTCTCCTGACACCCTGCAGGGGCTCCAAACTCTGTCCTCCTCTTCACCTCCTTCTTCCTCCCCATCCACCCCTCACCCCCACCCCCATCCCTGCCAGTCCAAATTTACTGCCTCTGTCTGCACCACACAGAGGCTCCTGGGGCCTGATGCCCCAGCAGGCCACCTCCTTGGGGACTCAGAAAGCTTCTGGCTCTCTCCTCTTGGGTCCTCTCTGACTTTCCAACAGGCTCCAACACCTCTGGGCAACTCAAGACACTGAAAATAATGTGGGGAGGTGCCAGGGAGAGTGTGCAGATGGGATGTCCTAAGCTCAGGGTCTCCCTCCCTGAGTCCTGGTGGTCCAGGGCTCCCTCACCTGCCACGCACAGGTGCAGCGGAGCCTGGCAGGTTCCAAGCTAAGTACACTGCTGAGATGGGGTGCTAGAAGAAGCTCAAGCAAGGGGAGAGAGGATAGGGGGAGGGTGCCAGCCTCGGGCTTTGGGGGGGGGGGGGCGTTGCCCAGCAACCACCAAGCCGAGGAGGGATTCTTAAAGAGCTGAGCAGAAAGGCTGGGCTTTGGAGGGGCTGAGGCACGGCCTCGCATACCAATGGCTGCTACAGCCAGGCTTCTCCCATTCCCTCCTCCTCTCTTCCCTCCTAGGAGTGGAGCCCCAGCTGGGAGAGCAGGAGGTCAGAGAGGAGGGGTGCTCAGCCCCAGGGATCTGAGGCTTGCCAGGGCAGGAGCCAGGCTGGGGTCCCATCTTGCCCTCAGAGGACGAGGCCCTGGGGTGGGGCAGGGAGATGGCCACCCTGAGGCCTACAGGGCAGAGGGCGCCCCCAGCTCCCCAACCCTCAGGGTCTGGGATGGGTAGGAGCTAGGACTCCTCACCCCTACCCCACTCGACCCTGCCCGGGGGCCTCCTGGCACCCCTGCCAAAGGAGCACTTGATTGATTGATTGATTGATTGATTGATTGATTTTAGATTTTAGATTTTATTTATTCATTCATGAGGGACACAGAGAGAGAGGCAGAGACATAGGCAGAGGGAGAAGTAGGCTCCCTGTGGGGAGCCTGATGCAGGACTCAATCCCAGGACCCTGGGATCACAACCTGAGCGGAAGGCAGATGCTCACCTAGGCATCCCAGGAACACATGTTTTAGAGCCACACAAAACTGCCTCCTCGTTGCTAAGTGGCCTTGAAGAAGCTCCCTCCCCAGCCTGTGTCCTGAGAGGCACAGACAGCAAAGGAAGCAGCCCGACCAGCTGTGTCTGGTGGGTAAAATTTCTGGGGAAGCCCCTCCTAGTGTCTAACTTAAATTCTCTGTGGAGCAAGTGGTGGCTGCCTCTCTTCTGAGAAGGGAATGTTTGTTTGGCCCCAGTACAGAATCTAATATTCCAGAAAGCACCGAGGGTAAGGAGTCAGCCGTGTGGTCTTCTCATTCCCTTCCTTTAAGGGCCTCATTTTTCCATTCTGTGCATGGAGGAGCTGGGCTAGACTGAGAGTGCCTTGCCGGGATCCAAGGAGGAGCCTCTGGATTTCTGCTACCCTCTCTGAAATCATGGGGAGAACTGCCTCCTGGCTTCCTGCAATGGTGGAGGGTGGAGGGGTCAGGAGGGTGGGGGTCCCAGCCCCCCACCATTTCCTCACACACAAGTGCTCCTTCCATTGACCAGATTGCACCACGTTTGGAAGCTGATCCTGTGCCCGATCCAGTCCTGTTTCCCATGGTCCTCTAATTGGTCCCTGTGGGTTCAGTATTACCTCTCCTGGCCCTCTATCAACTCATCCTCAGCTGCCCCCATCCTCCCCCAACCCCTTCCCGCTCTTCCCTCCAAGTCTACCCTCCAATCTTCCCTACCTCAGCTCTGAGGAGGGTCTTTCTCAAGTGCCATCCTGACCCCGCTGCTCCAAGCTCCAGCACCTGCATGGCTCCCCACCATGGGAGATGGATCACAGACCCCTGGGTCTGGCTGACCCTCTGCCCTCAACTTGACCCCACTGCCCTCTGCAGAACTGCCTCCCCCACAACTCACCCTCCTTAACACACGGAGCTCATTCATCCTTCCAGACTTTATGACCAGAGGTCAAATCAATGTCTGTTGAGTGAATGAATGATACTAAGAGAAGCTCTTTGGTGACAGGTCTGTGCTGGCTTCTGGGGTACAGGAATGAACAAGGCAGACTAGGTCATCCCCCATAGGCTGCCATGCTGGTAACAAAACCAGTAAACAGATTTAAAGACAAGATAAAAAAATAATAAAAATAAAAAAAAATAAAATAAAGACAAGATCATTTATGGGACCAAGGTGTAGTCTCCAAAATAAAGGTGATTCGGCTGGGTGGTCAGAGGAGGCCTCTTTGCGGAGGTGACACTTTCATTGAGACTTGAAAGATAAGAAGCCAGTCTGGAAAGAGCTGAAAGACCGTGCCAGGCAGAGGGAGCGGTATATGCAAAGGCCCTGGAGCACAGAAGAACCAGACTATTCAAGGAAGAGATAAAAGGTCAGGATACTGGTGGCAGGTGGTGTGCAGAGTGTGGTATGCAGCCATGTATTCATGCAGAGGAATATGGATTTTATTCTAGGTGTAATAGGAAGCTATTTGAGAGTTTTAAGGAGGAAAATGACATGATCTAATTTATATTTTAAAACGATCATCTGAACAACCACTTTGGAGAGCAATTTGGCAATAACTAGTAAAGTTAAAGATGTGCATATACCACAGCCCCACAGTCCCACTCCGAGGCACGTGAACTTGCAGCACACGTGCATGCAGGGAGTGTGCAAGATGCTACTATAGAGAGAACTGGGTGTTCTTGACTGTTGGTCAGTAGGAGGACTGGTGGCTGAGGTCAGCCAGCCCCCGCCCAGCCTATTACACAGCAGCGGAAAGGGACCAGCTAGAGCAGCACGGGCCTGCCTGGATTAATCCCCCCAGCTTCCCAGGGAACCATAGCAGCCAATCCCAGAAGCTCCCCTTTTTATATAAAACTGAGACACAGGGACGCCTAGTGCCTCAGCGGTTGAGTGTCTGCCTTCAGCCCAGGGCCTGATCCTGGAGTTCCCAGATCGAGTCCCACATCAGGCTCCCTGCATGGAGCCTGCTTCTCCCTCTGCCTGTGTCTCTGCCTCTCTCTCTCTCACTCTGTATCTCTCATGAGTAAATAAATAAAATCTTTAAAAAGTATCCTTTAATAAAAAAAAGAAAGAAAGAAAGAAATAGAACCAGTCTGCCTGGCTGCTGAGCGCCGACACTCTTTTCTCCGCCCAGCCCATGGTTTGTGTTCTGCTCCAATACACCTAGTTTTTCTCTAGAAGAGAAAAGTGAAGCTCAGAGAGAGCAAGAGGCTGCCTGGGGTCACCCAGCAAGCAGAGGGTGGAGGAGGAACCTGTGACCCTGAGGCCTGTCCAGCTGAGGCTGAGCAGAGGGGTCAGGGCTGTCTTGGGGACATACTCCCACTGATCCCAGCAGCGAAGTTAGGGCCCCCTGATCCTCCCCCACCCGGGACATTTTATCTGCTATCACTCTCCCACCAGCCAGCCAGCACTCCCCTGGGCCCCAGCCCCTCATTCCTGCTGAGAGGAGCCTGCACCCGGCTGGCTGGGGCCCAAGCCATCTCCTGGTAATTGGGTTTCAGGGATGCTCATGGTTATGCTAATGGCGCTCTGTGAGCTCTGGCCCCCTGGCTCCTGGGGGAGGGGAGGCCCAGCAGGCAGCTGGGTCCCAGCGCTGCATCCCCTGGAAAATAACTCCTGCTTCATTCAAACCCCGGCTCCCCCGCCTACCAGCTGCGTGGCCTTGGGCAAGTCATGCAGCTTGGCACAGACTCCCTTTCCTCATCTGTAAAGTGGGAAAAATAATAGTACCCTCTCATGAGGCTCTCAGGGGAGGGAAAGATGAAAGGATCCACTGGAAACACTTGGCCCAGTGCCTGGCATAGAGAATTTGCTCAATAAATGCATTAGTAACTAATTTTTGTTTTTATTTAAAGAGGTCCTACAGGCAAATACGGACAGGGGCTAGCATCATCTGTGTGATGAGCTAATGGGTGATTCACTTTCTTTTGCTTTTTGTTTATGTATATTATCCAATTTTGGGCAATCAACATGAATTTCTTGTATAACAAAACACCAGTAAGTGGAAGTCGCCTGGGGATGGGACTTGGAGACTGTTGAGGGACACTGAGGTTCCAAGGGTTTGGGGTGCTGCTAGGGGGGCGGATGACTGGGAGGTTGGGTCTCCAGGGGCAGGGTCAAGAAACCCAGGCAGAAGGGGGACAAAGGAGAGGCCCAAGCCCTGGAGAACCACGGCCAGGGCACCTGCTTTGAGTTTAAATGACCAACTGGGTGGGTTTTGTAGGCAGAGGCCTGGGGGAGGGCCACAGAGTAGGATGGTGTGGGTGGGGCAGGGCTGAGGGAGGCCTGGCCAAGGTTCCAGAGGCTCTGCAGTGAAGGGGGCCTGACACAGGGGAGAGGGAGACCCTAGAAGTGGGGGCGTGGCTGCGTACAGCTCTCAACAGATTTAGAGGATCTCAGGGTTCCTCTCAGAGAAGATGGAGTGGGGGCTCAGTCCTCGGAGCAAACAGACCAGATCTGGCTGAGTGGGGTACTTAGTGGCCCAGGCTCCAGTCGGACCAACAGGATTGAAACCCCCTCTCCACTGCCCTAACCTGTGTGGCCTTGGGCCACACACTTATCTGAGCCTCAGTTTCCCCATGTGGAGAAGGGAGCTGCGCATGCTGCAAGGTCTCTGTGGCTCTCCCTAGGAAGCACTTGATGGGAAGAAGCTGCTGTTGGAATTATTAATCCAGCCCCTGTCAGCAGGCTGACCTCCTTCTCCCTGGCTGACCCGGGACCCCGCACCTGCTGCCACTGTGAAGCCCTGAGGACATAACAGTTTGACAGGCATTTTTTTTAGATTTTATTTTTAAATAATCTCTCCACCTGATGTGGGGCTCGACCTTAAAAACCCTGAGATCAAGAATCAGAATCATGCTTTTCCCACTGAGCCAGCCAGGCGCCCAGTTTTATGGCCATTTTAAACTATATAATCTATGCCCCACAAGGGCCTCGATTACCTGACCTCTCTAACCCATAGATGAGGAACCCCGAGGCCCCAGTAGGTAGTGCAAAATCACAGCTAGGGGTATCAGGACCAGGAGTTGCAAAGCAGAAGGATGGTAGCTCCCCCTGCTAAGGGAGGCAGCCTTGCACAAATCTGTGCCTCAGTTTCCCCATCTGTAAATAGGGCGGGAAGCAGTGGGTGTCCATATGTCCATATATGTTTAGGTGATCAGCAGAGGTCTCTTGGGAAAGCCTGCAGGTGGTGCTGATGTGAGCCCCCAGCCCCATAAGGCCCTTGTCCCCCAGCCTGGGGAATGTCCAGGGAGCCTCACATCCCCCACCCCCAGGCAGCCCCACCTCACAGGACAGTGACCTTGGCCTGGGGGACAGACTCTATCAAACACAGCAACTGCTTTCACAGCTTGAGATGCCTTTGAAGTCTCTTGTTTTATCTTCAAAAATTGAGCACATGTCACATTTTATTCCATCTGTGGGACGTGTCTAATCTAAAGCATATTTTAAACAAGTCACCCTCCAGTAACACGATACCCACCTCAGGCTGTAAGAAGTGCAGGCAGGCCATGGGGCTGATGTCCCAAGAACACAGCCCACTCCCCTAAACCTCTTGACAGGGCTGGGGCTACCGGTCAGTCAACCCATCAGCTTGGAGGCACCAGGTGCCCTGCCAGACTGGGGTGCGGGCAAGGGGCAGCAGGGTCTCAGCCAGGACAGGGGTAGCTGCAGTGGAACCAGGGTGTTGGAAGATGTGCAGGCATTGGGGGAGGTTCCTGCTCCCTCTCCAGGCCTGGGAGGGGTCACCCGGCAATGCAGTAGCCAGCAGGTCCCCCACCCCCCACCCCAATCTTGTCTGCCAGGAGCTACTCTTGCCCTCATCGTCTCTGACCTTCTCTCCTACTTCCTTCCCCCACTCACTCGGCTTCAACCAAAGTGGCCTCCTCACTCTGCCTCAGGACCTTTTCATAGGCCATCCCCAGCCTTGCGGTTTGTCCCTCACAGCTGGATCCTTCTGTTCAGCAGATCCTTGACTCCTTCCAGATCACCCCACCCCTCAGCCACTCCCTCCTCACTTCACAACCGCAGACATAAATGGTAATCCTTGTTCGAGTTTATTCTTGTTCTGTTGTTTCTACTGTCTGCCTCCTGGATAATGAGCTCTGTGCCAGCAGCGCCTTGCCCAGCTGTGCCCCAGAGCCTGGCACATAGTAAGGGCTGGATGTGTATTTGCCAAATGAAAGAAGGCTGAGATCCAGCCTCCTGAGGAGGGGTGGAAGGGAATAGGCCCGGCCCAGGGGCTGGGGGATTGAGGGGAGCAGCCCCCACCTCCCTGAGCCTGGCTGGAGGTCTCTCAGGCATTGGAGGAGGCCAGGACAAGGTGTTGGGAGCAGCGGGCAGGGCACATGGCAGCGTTAGCAGCAGCCTCAGCACGCAGAGGGGCTGTGACGGGCTCAAAGTCACCGCTGCGCCTGTTCACCCAGCCTCTCCCCGGCCCAGTAACCTGCTCAGCGCTTTCCTCAGGTCACTGGGTCTCCTCTCCAGCACCCAGCCCCCACACAATGCCCCCTCTCCTCCCACATCCTGGCCTGGCAGATTTGTCAGGGAAGAGCCTGGGCAGCTCCTGCATGGCCTCCTGCCACTGTCCTTGGACCAGCCGCATCCCCAGCATACACACACACCCCAACCCAGGTCCTGCCTCCCGAGGGCCCCTAGGGTAGGCTCTTCTGCAGGTCTTGGTGGGTGAGATCCTGGGCTGCAGAGCCGGGCAGACCCCTGGATGGCCTCACCAAGTGACTCTGGGCATAGCCCCTAACCTGGTGGTTCATTCAGTAAATTGTTGGTGGTCACCTGCTGTGTACGGGGCCCTGTGCTGGGAGCTGGGGACAAGTAGGAATGACAGACACAGCATTGGGAGGCCAAGTAGCAAGCACTGACCCAGGCAGTGATGCTGGAGACAGTGATTGACTGCCCCCAGGAGCCCACAGATAGCTGGGTGCAGGTCTGAAGCCTGGCTCTAGGGGTGGGGGATATAAGGGTCTCCTCTAGGCAGAGGTACCAGCCCATGCAAAGGCCCTGGGGCTGGAGGACATGGAGTTTGAGGACCTGGAGTGTGGCTGAGGGGGAGATGAAGGAAGAGGTGGAGGGGAGGAGTCAGGATGCTCCACGCTAGTGGCCAGTTTTTTTTTTTTAAGTAAACTCTATCCCCAACGTAGGGCTTGAACTCACAACCCATAGATCGAGAGTCACACGTCTACTGACTGAGCTAACCAGGCACCCATAGGGGCCAGTTCTTTATCCTGGGAGCAAAGGAGAGCTTTGGGAGGGTTTCGTCAGGAAACTGAGGGTAAAACAGGATATGTTCAAATTTGCCTTATGAGAAGATTGTTCTCTATGGCTCAGCTCTCTCGGCTGTAAAATGGGTTGGTGACATGCCTTCCACACAGGGTGAGGGTTAAGGAAGTCAGCGTGAGTTGGAGCTTACCCAGCCTCGGCCCCGGCGCTTCTGCCACCACGGGCCCTTTCTCTATCAAAATATATTAGACAGAGGATCACTTAAATACATAGAACAATTAATAACAAACAAAAAAAATGTATGTTAGAAGCTGATTTCATGACTTTGTTGGCATAAACACAAAAAGTATTAACGTTATATACTAAAAATAATTTCAAACTAAAACTTCATTTACTCTTCTGATTTTATTTCTAATTTTCTTAAAGATTATTAATTTGAGAGAGAGAGAGAGAGAGAGAGAGAACGCACACTTGCACATGCCCGAGGGGGAGGAGGGGCAGAGGGAGAGACTCTCAATCACTCCCCAGTCCGCAGAGGAGGGCCTCCATCCCATGACCCTGAGATCATGACCTGAGCCGAAACCAAGAATTGGGCATTCAACCGACCTGAGCCACCCAAGCACCCCTCCATTTCTGATTTTAAAAGAAATTATGTTGGGATCCCTGGGTGGCTCCATGGTTGAGCACCCACCTTTGGCCCGGGGCGTGATCCTGGGGTCTGGGGATCGAGTCCCACATCGAGCTCCCTGCATGGAGCCTGCTTCTCCCTCTGCCTGTGTCTCTGCCTCTCTCTCTCTCTCTCTCTCTCTCTCTGTCTCTCATGAATAGATAAATAAAATCTTAAAAAAAAAATTGATTAGGGCAGCCTGGGTGGCTCAGCGGTTTAACGCTGCCTTCAGCCCAGGGAGTGACCCTGGAGACTTGGGATCGAGTCCCATGTCGGGCTCCCTGCATGGAGCCTGCTTCTCCCTCTGCCTGTGTCTCTGCCTCTTTCTATGTGTCTCTCATGAATAAATAAATAAAATATTTAAATAAATAAATAAATAAATAAATAAATAAATAAAATCTAAAAAAAAAAAAAGAAATTATGCTTTAGTGGGTTACTAAAAACATTATGGGCCCCAGGCACAGGCCCACTCTGCCCTGCCCAACCCTCAAAGCCAGGGCCATTCTTTTAATGGGTGGGGGACAGGAGGGGTGGGTAGCGGGGGGCCGGTCGAAGAGGAAGAGGCGCCTGCAGAGTGCTCCTCTGACCCCTGCAGCTCCTCCTCCTGCCCAAGGAAATGCTCAGACTCCGGAGGCCCTCACACACTGCCTGCCCTGCCTCTCCCTGCCCTGCGTGCCTTCTTGTCCCTCCAAAGGTGGGCTACTGCCTCCCACAAGCCTCAGATCAAATGCCACCTCCTCTGTGAAGCCCTCCCAGTCTCCGGGCTTTACCAGATCTAGTACCTCCCTCACCTACCCCGTTTAGGGCCAGGAGCTCCTGAGGCCCAGGGACTGTGTCTCTACATACTTGGTGGCACGTGGCAAGTGGCTGGCACATGATTAAAGTGTTCTGTGTGGAGAGTGAAGAGGGGCCAGCCAGGACCAGCAGCTGTTGCCTGGGGCCTCCTCTGACCTATAATGACAGTGGCCAAGCACCAGGGGTCTGGTCATCTCCCCTTTCCTCAGCTGTGACTTCACACCAGCCCCTGAAGCCCCAGGCTGTAGATGCTGGGGCATTAACTGGGGAGCCACCCCCCCAGCCCCCGCTGCCCGCAGGATGCAACTGTGGGGCGTGGGCGGGGAAGGGGGTTCCCCCAGAGGAGGTGCTCCAGACCTGAGAAGGTGTGAAGCAGGGGAAGGTGGCATGGGGGCCATGCAGAGGGGCAGGGAAGGGAGGCAGAATGTGTGGAGGAAGGGAGCGATGTCCCCAGAGGCCCAGAGGGCCCTGTCAGGGGACAGAGGATTTGACAATGACTGGCATTGAGGGGTATGGACCTCATTTCCACCCTGAGGTCACAGGCCCGGCACTGAGGCTCAGAGCCAGTTAATCATGTCCAGTAGAGCATGGTGCAGGCATGTCTGCGACTGGGGGATAGGGCAGGATGGGACCACCTCACCTGCCTGGGGACCAGCAAGCCCACAGAGTGAAAAGATTGGGAACAGACCCCCATGGCTCCCAGGGTGTATGCATGCTCTGGCCGAGGAACCTGCGTGCCCCCACACCCACCCTCACCCCCACCCAAGCCAGAACAGGCCCAGGCCCCTTCCCTCGGTCCCAGGGCAAACGAGGTCTAAGCTCAGCTCACTCAGCCCCTCAGGAGCTCAGAGACCCCTGCTTTGCTGGGCCATGGGGGGGGTCCCTTGGGTGGGGCCAGGTCACAAACCGGGGCTTCCTTGGAAGGCCAGTGCCTGTCTCCACGGCCTATGGCTCCTTGCCCATCACCACGCATATCACAAACATTTTCAGACACAGGGAGCCTGTAGGGTTGAAGGAGGATGCTGACTGGGGCACCTGGTTGGCTCAGTCAGTGGAATGTGCGACTCTTGATCTCGGGGTTGTGAGTTCGAGCTCCATAGTAGGTGTAGAGATTACTTACAAAAATAAAATATTGAAGAAGAAAGAGGAGGAGCATAAAAAAAAAAAAGAAGAAGGAGGAGAGGAGGAGCACACGGACAACAAGCTGTAGCCATCGTGGGTCCAGTGCCTCCCCTCCCCTCTGTGAGCCTATCTCCTCCTCTGAAAAATGGGCTAATGACCAGTTGTGATTTAGAGCTTAAACCAAACTGAAGGGAGCCTGGTGGGAACAACAGAAGGAGAAGGAGCTGGAGACTCGAGCAGGCATCTGGGGTGGGGGAGAGCTGGCCCTGGCCTGGGGAACAGGCAGGCCTGGAACCACCCTGCTCTGGATGGGCAGATGGGTTGCTCCCCTTTGTGCTTCCCTTTCTCCCCAAGTCTCCAGGCCATTCCCTCGAGCAGCCTGGCCCAGCTGCGAGTGTCTTGGGCAGCTTTATGTGGGCACTCTGTGGCCAGGCTCCCAGGGGAGGGGGCCACACAGGGGCTCAAGAGAAAGAGGAGGGTAGAACTGGGTGCAGACTGCTGGCTTGTGGCACTTCCGTTGAGACTGTCAACCCCATGGGCTACAGGAAGCCGACACTGCAGACCAGCCTCCTAGGACACTCGCTGAGCTTGGAGACAAGCCAGTGACCAGATCTTCTGGGCAGCCCAAGACAGCCCGAGTGCCATCCCTGCCCACCTCTTCCCGCCTGGGGCAGGTAACACCGGCTGGCCACCTGGCCCACCCTTCCCCTGGCTCAGCCTGGCGAGTCCTTTCTGCCCTGGGGCCACCTTCCTTGTCAGCCCCTGGATGTTCCCGGCCTGGTGGACATCGGAGCCATTCACCCCAGTCCCTTGACCTAGGCGGATCTGCACACGGTGGGGTCCAAGGGATGCCAGGCACGTGGGGGTTGGTCCCTTACCAACAGGGGCCTACAGAACAGCAGGTCAGCGCCCCTTCCCCTCCCGCCCCTTCAAGGCTCACTGCCAGCACGTTTGGCACCGAGCCTTCTGTGAGCAGGAGCCAGCTCGTTTGTGGCTGGTGT